>NC_142098.1:24491333-24808500 GCF_054644295.1 Miniopterus natalensis
CGGTTGGAACTTGAGCCTTTTTCTAAACCAAATCCTTTCTTTCGCATCTTCCCCCAAATGATCATTTGGGGCCCTCATGATTCTTAGTTATTTGTTTAAATAATTTAACAAATTCTCCCTGATGCATATCAGGCTCCTTTAACTGGGCCATCAGGGCTGGCTGGGCCCTGCTGAGGGTAAAAGCACAAAGCACATGTTTCCAGCCCAGTGTGATGGGGGGAGGGAGCTGCCCAGGCCCTTGCTTGGGGGTTGGATAATGCAATGAGGCCATTTAACCAAGATTTCACCTTAAGAATAAGACAAGGCTTCCCAGAAAAAGCAGAAGGAAGTTGATAACCAGGATTCCCCTCTGCACTATCCCCAACGCTGGGAATACAGAGACCTCTCCCCTACCAGTCAATTCCCTCTTTCCCAAGCTTCAACACAAAATGCTAGAGCTGGGAGTCAGCCTTACCAACAAGATACGCACTCACCAGTGCCCAAGGCATGAAACTCACCTCTGAAAGCAGGTCAAACCCTGAAGATGGGAAGTCAGCAGAGCTGAGATCTAGCTAGTGCTGGGAACCCCCTTCCCTAGTTCTGGACCCTCCCTTCCACACCCTGCCCCTGCAGTGCTGCTGTTTTTAAACTTTAGCCTAATTGTAATCAAGCCCTGGGTCCGGTGTCTGGCTCATCTACCAGGTGTGGCTACAACCACAGCCAACCTTAAAGCCACCGCTGGGCTGTCATTTCCGATTAACACCTTTCCTTGTGTCCTTGGATGAATGGCAAGATGGGGATCTGCCAAGGAAATTCATGGCAGGGGGAAAGATGGAGTGAGAAATTTTTAGAGGGACATGTCTTTGGATTGGGTTCGGGCCACCCCACAGGAGCTAGTGTTTGCTAAAAGTGGACAGCTGTGTTGGGCTGTGCACAAGAGCCATTCAGATTTTCACTGCTGGGTGAATCCCCTTTGCTTAGGAAGGCTGGCTCTGGGCTGACCCAGTATGGGTGGTTATGGGAGGAAGGAGGCGCCACTTTTCGTTTTCTTCCCCCTGTTCTTACTTGAACAGGCCTGGCTCTGTGATCTTCCATCTTTCACCAGTGTCTCTAAAAGTGAAGACCAGGGAAGCCTTTCTTTTCTGTGGCTGTCTCATCCAGGGGTTCCTAAATGTGAGCACTCATCAGAACCCCCTGGAGAGCTTGTTAAAACGGAGTGCAGCCACCCCCAGAGATTCTGATTCTGTGGGTCTGGGGTAGGGCCCAAGGCTTTGTATTTCTAACAAGTTGTGAGGAGATGCCATCATGCAGCCACTGCTGCCCTGGGGACCCCATCTGAGAAGCACTGCCTACCCCTTCTGTCTGGTGGTCCCCTTCTGGCAGGAGGGGAAGGGGTGGTGAACTGGATCGGCTCCAGCTCTGTTCCCTCCATTCGCCTCCGGCCTGGCCCTGCCCTCCCAATGGACACTCTCCTGTTCTAGTTTCTTTCTCATTCATTGGCCTTAGGCAGTTTGGCTGGTGGTTTCCTTACCTTTGCTTCCCTAGGAGCTGAGCCAGCAAGCTGCCGGTGCCCCTGCCCAGAGACCCTGACCAGCTATAGCCACAGGTGGTAGTGGTGGTGGTGGTGGTGGTGGGGAGCCCCAGCACATGGTGGGCGAACACTGAGGCCAGAGTTGGGATCCTCAGAGCCGGACCTCAAACTTCAGTTTCCACATCTTTATTTGGAGGCTGGAGCGCCCTCCCGTGGGCAATAGGAGAGCAACCCAATTCTTACCACCTGTGAGACGTTTGTGCTCATGGCCTTGTGCACTTCACGGTTGTGCTCAGGGTACTACCCCGCACCCCACTCCCACCTCACCCAGCACTAGAGCCCCCCTGGGAATTCACGTGGAAGGCTGTTGAGGAAAATGTATAAACCATATACAAACAGGCACAAAACACTTCTTCCCTTAGATTCACTGACATCATCCACTCAACAGGAAATTATGCCCCAGCAAGGTCCTGCCTGGCCCAATGCGCTGTCCCCGCAGGGAGCTTGTGATCCACAGGGAGAGCCGGTAAACCAGCAGCTCCAAGTGGAAAAGGGCGGGGGCGCAGCATGGGAACGATCAGAAAGGAGGTGAGCGCAGGGAGCTGGGGCAGGGCACAGGGCAGGCAATGCTGACCAAGAGACCAGGGAGGCCAGCAAGGGGGAGGTGGCTTCTGGCCGAGCTCAGTGTGAAGAAGGAGGAAGCTCCGGGGCAGAAGGGACACGGCACGGCACAGCCAGGACCCTCCTCACTGTCCGCCAGGTCCCTGTGCTTCCTCTCTTCCTCCCACTTAGTCATGGGAGCCTCCAACCACCACTCCTTAGGGGGTGCCCTGGAGAGCATGGTGGCGGCTCCTGTCTCCCCCATCTTGTGTCGTTCCTACCGCCTCACGCGGGCGGGCTGGGGAGCGCCTGTGTTCCGAACCCTGCCCACCGACTCCGTCCTGGACCCACCTCACTGTACCTTTAAGCAAAGCCCGCTGCCCTCGCTCTCAGGGCCCGGCTGCCAAGCGGCCCCGCTTCACAGCGCGTTTGCAGTGCGGCCTCGGAGGCACGGGGGCGTGCGCGGGGCGGGTTAGGCTGCTTTGAAGGAAAGTTTGCAAAGCGCCGGCCTAACCGTCCCGAGTTCTCCCCGCTCCGGAGGCGCGGGCTCCCCGGCGCAGCTCCGCCGCCGGGCCCCGCAGGCCTTCCGGGTTTCTAAGCTCACGTCCAGCCGCCGTCGCGGCCAGCGGTGCACCGGAGGCTCTCCGCCGCCACCCGGGAGCCCGCGGCCCCTCCGGTGGTTTTCCCGCCCTTGCAGGACAGCCGGCGGCGGCGGCCCCTGCCCTGCAGCGAGCGACCTGGCCGGCCGCCGGAGGAAGCGGGGGCCCAGCCCTGCGGCCAGTGGCTCCGAATGGCTTCTCCAGGACCAAGTGCAAGTCACCACCAGGCCCCGCTCGCGCAGGCCCGACGTCCCCGCTCCTCCTCGCGCGGAGGCCGAAACAGCCCCAGGGCGAGGAGGCGCGCGCCCCAGGCCCCGGCGAGGGGAGGGTCGCGCGGAAGGCCGGCCCCCCTCTCCTCACCCCGCGCGCGCCCGCGGCCCAGGGCGGGTGGGAGCCGGAGCCTCGCGTCCACACGCCGGGAGCACGTGGGCGCCGGGCTCCCGGGCCAAAGGCGGGCGGCGGACGCGAGGAACCACCCCTTACCGTGGCGGGCTGAAGGAGACCAGCCGAGAGAGGCGCCGTGCGGCCATGCAGCCCGGGAGGGCTTCCTGGAGCCTGGGCTGGGTCTAGGCGTGGGTGAGATTTCAGTGGCCCAGAGGGGATGGGGCCACACTTCAGGATCACCGGAGCCACCAGGGACCGGCCCGCGCGGGTACCGCCGGTGAGCAGGGGCAGGGCGGGAGCAGGAGGGAGGCTCCGGCCGCGGGCAGCCGGAGGACCCGCAGCTCCGCAGGGCGAGCCCAGACCGGACCCGGGGCTGGCGCCCGGGGAGTCCTGGGAGCTGTCGGATTTGCTGCGACCACGTGGTCTGAGGTGCATATGGCGCCTGGGCGATGGGGGCAGGGGCTGCGGGGAGCTCTCGGGGAAGGCCGAGGCTCGCTCATGTCGGGGTCCCCAGCACTTGGCGAGCCCCGGCCTGTGGAAGGGGCCTGCCTTCCACAGATGTTCAGTTGAACTGGATGGACTGTGGGAGGGGCTGGCCTCAGATCCGCCTCAGCACGGGAGAGCAGACACGGCGGGGCTGTGGTGTGGGCAGCATGGGCACTTCAGAGGCAGAGCGCGGGCGTCTTCTCAGAACCCTCGGCCCGCCGCCGGGAGGAAGGGCCGCTAGCCCGGGGGAGCTGTGCTGAGCCCCCTGTCCCACTCCCCAAGATGACACTGAGCCCTGCCTACACCAGCCCGAGGACCCTCCCACCCCTGCCCTGCTTGGGCCTCGCACCAGGCTCTTCCCTGAATTGCTGGGTGCCCTCCGGCAGCCATCTTTTCCTCTGAACTGCAGTGTCCCCTCCTGACCCGGACTGGGCAGGACACGTTGTCTGAGGGCTGGGGCGGGCAGGTGCCCTGTGCTGCAGGGACACAACACGCTGACCCAGACTGAGGGAGACTTCATTTAATCCTGGCTCTTCCAGGCCCGTGGTTCCAATTCAGAAAAGAAATGCTTTTGTGAGGGGACAGGGGTCTCCAGTACTGTGACTCCTTTTAGCCCTCCTAAGGCCTCCATTGGACCCAGGGAGTTGTGGGCGATGTGGCCACAGTACTTCATGAGGTGTCTATACCTTCTTCACCTGATGTCCTTTGGGACCTGAACAGAAGGACAAGCCCTGGGCAATACCAAACCTACAGAGAGGGAGAAAACCCTCAGGGACCATCCAGGTGGGAATGGCCTTGAGCCCTGGTACCAGTCTGAGACCCAGGGAGGCCAAGGTCACACGGAACATTGATGGCAGATTGCTGGACATCAGGTTGTCTTCAGTAACTTAACCCTCCTAGAGTCCCTGCCTAGTTCCTGCCATAAAAGAAACTGCCGGACCCTTCTGGGAACCAGGATTGCAGGGCTTCCTGTCCCTACCTCCCCTGGCTGCCAAATCCAGAAACCATCTACAAGCTGTTCATGAACCAGGAGGGCTGGCGTGAGCTGTGACCACCTCACCTCTCCTCTGACCTGGGTAAATGACCACATCAGCCACTAGTTTGCTATGTGACCAGGAAGAGTGCCATCCATCTCTGGGTGTTTCCCTATAAGTAAAGGGACCCAATTGCCCAGGGCATTTCTAGGTCTCACTGTGCAGCCTGGTATTTCCTAGAGCAGGGCCAGAGGGTCCGAAGAGGTACCCTGCTCCTACCTCTGTTCTGAGGCTCCAGAGTCTGCCTCCATACATGCTCAGCTTCTAGAGCAAGGGGGCAGGAGAGGGAGGGACTTACAAATGGCATCTCCCAGACACTGCTCGAGTCCTGTACTATGTCATTAGCTTTCTGACAGGGTAGTTCCTTTGAAGCACTCAAGACAGCACTCCCAACCAACAATGATCCCTCAAGCTAGACAGCACAGGAGCAGGTGTGCCTGGGGCAGGGAGGTGGCCTATGTCTCTGAGTGTCTGTGTACATCTATGTTTGCGTGTGTCTATGGGAGGATCTGTGGGTATATCTTGTCTATGGGAGAAAGGTTTGGGGGCTCCCTATGTGTGGTCATGCGTACCTGTTTTAATTTTCTCTCCTTGGAATACTACCGAGATGAACATCTTACTTTATTAATCTTTTTTATATTTTTTTAAAAAGCTGCCTGCTAATGCCATTTGCTGGATTTTATTAGATTATTTATCTTTCTCTTAATGGTAAAATCTCTTTGCATATTATTACTTTTATATAACAAATTTTACAAAAGTATTTCTGCTCTTGTGCTTTATCTTTTAACCTTATTTGGGATTCTTTAAAACAAAAACATTTTGAAGTCAATTTACCGATATTTTCCCTTATATTTGGTTTCTAAATTTCATCTGATGCTTAGAAAGGTTTTCTCTATTCCACAAAAATAAAATATTTACTCAACTCACATTTTTCCTTTTCCAAGGAACTCTTTATTGATTTTCCTCTTTACAAAAGTGATGCATGCTTGTCAAAAATGACAGGGAAATAAATTAATTTAGGTACAGTGAACATCTGAGTTTTCCTATCGAAGAACAACGTTTCTTTCTCCCCATTTATTTAATTTCTATTTGTGGCCCTCAGTGGAGATCTATCTAGGTACTGCTAATAAGTTTATTCCTAGAAAATCTACTTTTCTTGATGGTATTGGGAATGGGATATTTTCTTCCACTATATTTTCTAATTGGTTGCTAGTATAAAACAATTTGTTTTTGAATGTTACTTTTTAAGTAGTCATTGTTCCTGATTTTAAAAGTAATAAAATGAGAAAGATTTGTTTCCATGTGAAGATTGCCATATTCATCTCTCCCAGGGCTTCCCAGCAGGGTGAATCTGATGATACCGATTCAGTTCAGCATTAATCTTGAGAGTTTTCTACATCTTCCTCATTAGGATTTTCCTTCATGATGGACATTCTGATGCTGACTAAGTTGGAAACTAAACCTGAAGGCTTTCCCACACACATTACACACAAAGTGTTTCTTCCAAGTGTGGACAGTCTGATGTATAATACAGTCAGAACTGTAGCTGAAACCTTTGCCACACTCCACACATCTGAAGGGTTTCTCCCCAGTGTGGCTTCTCTGATGCCGAATTAAATGGGCATTAACATGGAAGGCTTTTCCACACTCCTTACATTGAAAGGGTTTTTCTCCAGTATGGATTCTCTGATGTACAATATAGTCAGAACTACAGCTAAATGCTTTCTCACATTCCATACACTTGAAAGGTTTCTCCCCAGTGTGTATTCTCTGATGCCTAGTTAGTTTGGCATTGATACTGAAGGCTTTCCCACATTCCTTACATTGATAAGGTTTTTCTCCAGTATGTATTCGGTGATGATCAAGGAGATTTCTTTTAGAAGTAAAGCATTTCCCACACTCATTACATTCAAAAGGTTTCTCCCCAGTATGAATCCTCTGATGCTGCATTAGTTTTGCATTGACATTGAAGGCCTTTCCACACTCATTACACTCATAAGGCTTCTCTCCAGTGTGGATTCGCAGATGCTGTCGAAGCTGTGAGTTACACCTGAAGGCTTTTCCACATTCTTTACACTCATAGGGCTTCTCACCTGTGTGGATTCTCTGGTGCTGGATTAACTTCCCTTTGACACTAAAGGCTTTTCCACATTCAGTACACTCATAGGGCTTCTCACCTGTGTGGATTCTCTGATGCTGAATGAGTTTTGTATTATTACTGAAGGCTTTTCCACATTCCTTACATTGACAGGGCTTCTCTCCAGTATGGGTGCTCTGATGCTGCCTAAGCTGGGAGCTGCACCTGAAGCCTTTCCCACACTCATTACATTCATAAGGTTTCTCTCCAGTGTGGATCCTCTGGTGTTGAATTAATTTTGCATTAACATTGAAAGCTTTCCCACAGTCATTACACTCATAAGGTTTCTCCCCAGTGTGGACTCTCTGATGTGTGATATATGCAGAACTGCAGCTGAAGCCATTTCCACACTCCTTGCACTGATAGGGCTTCTCTCCTGTATGGATTCTCTGATGCCTGCTTAGACTCCCATTAACACTGAAGGCTTTCCCACATACTTTACACTGATAGGGCTTCTCCCCACTGTGGACTGTCTGATGTGTGATGTAATGGGAACTGTAACTAAAGCTTTTCCCACACTCTACACATTTGAAGGGTTTCTCACCACTATGAAACCTTTGATGCCAAATTAATTTTGCATTGATACTAAAGGCTTTGCCACAATCCTTACCCTGGTAGGGCTTCTCCCCCGTGTAGCTATCTTGATGATGATTAAGTTGAGAGTTATACTTAAAGGTTTCCACTAATTCTTCACATTCAAATGGTCTTTCCCTGGAATTACTTATTTCATGATGATTAAGTTTTGTGTCAAAGCTCAAGGATTTATCCAATCTGGTACACTCAGGGGTGTCTTCTCCAGTGGAGATGATGGTAGTACACTGATTCAAGTTTGGACTCTCACTAAACAAACACTCCTCCATGGGGCTTGTGTTATCTTTCACTGTTGTATCAATGACACTGCTGTTTTCTTCCTTCATATTTCCTACTAGGTGGACTTCCTGCTGTTGTTTTTCTAGAATATAGGCTTCTGAGAAGTCTGTTTCCTGGGATAAATCCCCCTGAAGTAGAAATGATGTATTATGTTTTTCTTCATACATTTCTTTTGCCATATTATTGTCAGTCTGGATATCAATATCTATTATAAAAAACAGAAAATGTCACGTAAGAACCATGTTAGAGAAGAATAAAAGAACTGTGATAGAAAGAATTAAAGGATCATAGAAATCAAGGGGCTCTTTAAAATCACTAAACTAGGTGAAAGAGTCTAAGGTCACCCATAAGGTAGAATAATATGTAGCTGGCAAGAAAATGAAATAAATCCATACATGCTGACAGGAAAAGATGTCTAAGATATACTGTTACATTGAAAAACAAGTTGAGAAATGGTACGCAGAGGATATTCCATCTGTGTAAAGGAAAAAAAAAGGGCTGACATAGACGTATATATTGTACATGCCTAGAAGAATTCTAGAAGAAGACACAAGAAACAGCAAATTGACACAGGAAGTTTAGTAGATTTTCCCCAGCTTTATATAGTTTCTGTACTGTGAGCATGTGCCAATATTATAATTTTAAAGTAATGATTTTAAAAGACTGTCTCTAAACCAATAACAAATAACATGAAGGTTAAAAGTGACAGTAGTGGAACAAAATTCTAGGTCTTATCCACCAAATAAGCATTCTTTCCATCACACCATACTTTACTACACTCTGCAGTTTCTTCTCAATTATCCCTATGTCACTGTGTCCCTTGTTAATAAAATGGTAATCGCTTAAGAAGGAAAAGGTACAGGATCCAACAACATGTGGTGGTACTGGGGATGGCAAGTGTAGGCAGCACAAGGAAGCAAAAGGGAAAGAATTTTGGTTCTTTCCTTAGAACTTTAAACTCTAGGCTTTCCAAATTTCCTCCTTCAACTTTTTTCTCTACTTCAGAAAGGCTAAGTTTAGGCCCACTACTGATCCCTTGAATTCTATCCCTTCCCACTCCAGAATACTGCTGCATTCTCCTTGACTTGCCTTTTACCTCTTCATTCAATCCTAAAACTGATCGTTCCCTCAAACTCCTTCTATAAACTCATTCGTCTCTCTATAATCCTTATAGACCTAATAGAGAAACACTTGACCTCATTTGTTCCCAAATTTCTTAAAATTGGGCCCAAAATGCTGTCTCTATTTTTTTCATCTCTCTCTCTCCTCAACTACATGTAATATGCCTTCTTCCCCAGTATGTCATTATAATAATCACTTTCCTATTGACCTAAATCTCCCTAGCAAACTTTTTTTTTTTTAATCCTCACCCAAGGATATTTTTTCCATTGCTTTTCAGAGAGAATGGGAGGGAGGGAGGGGGGAGGAGGAGGGAGGGGGGGAAGGGAGAGAGGGAGAGAGGGAGAAGAGAAACAATGATGTGAGAGAGACACATCAATTGGTTGTCTCCCACACAGCCCCGACCAGGGCCAGGGATCGAGCCTGCAACCAAGGTACATGCCCTTGGCAGTAATCTAATCTGGGACCCTTCAGTCTGGGCCAACGCTCTAACCACTGAGCCAAACCAGATAGGGCCTCCCTAGCAAACAGTTTCAAAATACTATTAATTTTTTTCCTGATTATAAAAATAATATCCACCTGTAGCATCAGGAACTTACAAAGAAGAAAATTCAAATTACCTGAACTATAACCACCTAAAAACTACTGCTGATCTTCTGATGTATTTCTTCTCCAATCATTTTCCTTTCAGTCATTTTTCTCTAAACATTTTTTTTCAAAACAAAATTTTCTTCAACATTGATAATGATAATTTTCCAATGTCTTTAGATATTCTGTAAAAATATTTTAATTGCTAAATAGGACTCCATCTTGCACCGGTACCTTAATTTTTTCCCCAGTTTTATTGAGAAATAATTGACAAACATTTCCTGTATAAGTTTAAGGCATACTGCATGATGGTTTGATTTACATATATATTGTGAAACTATTACCACAATAGGTTCAGCTAACATCTATCTTCTCATATAGATTTTTAAGTTTTTTTTAAAGGAAAAAAATTATTTTCCTGTGATGAGAACTCTCAGGATTTACTCTCTTAACAACTTTATTAAATATCACACAGCAGTGCTAGGTATAGTCATCATGTTGTACACTGCATCCCTAATACTTACAGCTGGAAGTCTGTATATTTTAAGGATCTTAATTTAACCATTCCCTCTATAGTGAAAATTCAGGTTATTTCCAGTATTTTATTATATAAAATTATGACGAACTTTTATGCACATGCATCTTTGTCTTCATCTTGGATTACCTTATTAGGATATAGCCCTCAAAGGAACCACCCAGGTTATCAAGTACAAACATTTTAGTATGTTGGGTTTTTAAAAATATTTTTATTGATGTTTAGAGAGAAAGGAAGGGAGAGGGAGAGAAACAGTGATCAGCTGCCTCCTGCACGCTCCCTACTGGGGGTCAAGCCCACAACCAGGACATGTGCCCCGACCAGGAATCGAACCAGCAACCTTGCAGTGCATGGGATGACGCCCAACCAAGCCACACCGGCCAGGGCTCAAGTACAAACTTTTAAAGGACTCTTGATATGTATTGCTAAAGTATCTTCTAGAAAAACTACCAATTCATATTCTCCTCCCATAGTCTATTCCTGTTTTGTGGTACTCTCACCATCACTTACTATAATTGTTTTCAATATGATAGGTGAAACATCTCATTGTTTTAATCTGCATTTCTTTAGTTTCTACTGAGGGTGAACATTTTTCACACTGATTAAAATATGTATTTATGTGGATCGACTGCTTACATTCTTTGCCAACTTTTCTATACTTGTGACCTTCTATTTACCAAATCCTACAGTGTGGCATGTTACTGGTTACTGGTTGACCAGTATCTTTTCTCCCTTTCTTCCTTACTAGCACATCGTCCATTTTTTTAATGAGGTAGCAATAAAAACGGCAGCTAAAATCTGTATTTTCCACCCTCTCTTGCAGTGGAGATGGCCATTTGATAGTTCCAACAAATGAGGTTTAAACAAATAATTGGATGGGGCTTCTGAGGTTTTTTTTTATATAAGTAATTTTTTTAATCCTCACCTGAGGATATATTTTATTGATTTTTAGAGAGAGGAAAGGGGAAGGAAGAAAAGAGGGATGTAGCGAGAGAGAAAAACATCTACATGAGAAACATTAACTGGTTGCCTCTGACCAGTTATGAAACCTGCAACCTGGCTATGTCCCCTGACTGGGAATCAAACCCTCAACCTTTTGGGGGCATGAGAAAGTATTTTTTAAAAGAAAGTCAACTCTGCCAACATTGGACTTGTGCCCTACACCTTCCCCTTCTGCCTGCTTAAAATCCATTTGAGTCCTAACCCCAATAAACCTACACACACGGATTAGATCAATGCTAAGATCTTGATGGCTATTCAAAAACTTCAGGAATATCTACTGCTTATAGATTTTCCAGACTCCTTTGATTAAGGGTCTCCACAATATCACCCCCCCACACACACACACTATATGTGAAGCACTTCAAACTCTCCATGTCCAAAACATGTCTTCATTGGTCACGGATCATCTGGCTGAATGACAAGGAACAAAAATACACTAAAATCGTCTTTTAAAAACAGGATTCATTGAAGGGATGTAGGAGATTCTTATGGACCCCAAATACAGGAAGTAAAGCTGGGCCTCATGGGAAATGGGAAGTCATCTGGCAGCTACTCTGCTTGAGCCAACGAGAAGCTCACTACTTCAAGGGTGGTCTGGGAACTGAAAGCATTGGCATCACCTGGAAATTGAACAGAAATGCAGAATCTTGGCCCCATACCAGCCTTACTAAATAATAATCTGCATATTTGTAAGACTCTCAGGTAATTCACTTGCACATGGTTTGAAAAGCAATGAATTAGAGTACTTCCTCCCTTCTGCCTTATTCCCTACAGCTTACTATATAAAGCTGTCTCTTCCAAAACACCAAAAACAGTAACAACAAATATATCATTGAGCACACGCTATAAGCCAGGCACATAATACATGTTACCTCATTCCATCCTCAAACTTTAAGGCTAGCACTACTACCTAGTTTTATTATTATTCCATTTTCAGGGATGAGAACGTTGACTCTTAGAGAACTAAATACTCGACCTGCTCAAAGTCACAGAACTAGGAAGTAGCACAGTTAGGACTGAACCTCAGAAAGCCTGCTCCAAAAACTAGACTTTATTAACCACCAGGCAACTTTGCCATTCTGTGTAAAGACTTAATTCTGTATCCTCTGCATTAAATAGACAATGCTTAGAAAAACAGCAAGAACCCTCTACCCCCACCCAAATTACTGAATCCATTCATTTTTTCTGAGCAAGGTAGAATTCCAAAATTAGGATTAAAAAAGAGTTAGAATGAGGCATTTGAAAATTATCTGTTCTTAGCATTAGAAAGAAATAGCAAATTGTGAAAATAGTCAGAAAAGGTCTTAATTGAACCTATCTCTACAAATCATCAAAATTTATTTAAATTTTACTCTGTACAGCTGGCAAATAAATGTGGCATGCTTATATGTTGCTAATATGCTAACTCATGCTTACATGCTAACTCTTCCTAAATAGTTCAACTTTCGAGCATAATGGGCAATATGTGCCTCCCTTACCAGTCCAGAGGCCTTGAGGGTCTGTGCCTATTCCAGCAGCCAGTGGAGATGGCCTCCCCAGTTCACCTCCTCCCTCCAGTTGTGAGATCACAGCAGGTTTGAGAAGTGGAAATCCTGTTTTGGGGGAAAGGAAATAGGAAAGAAGGGTGAGTAGTCTACCATGGATGAGTTCTTAAACCTCTTCACAGATTGTCTCAGCAATGGGGAGGGAAGGTAAGAGCCCCAGGGTGTCTGTGCCTAAGGTGTATGTGGGGGAGGATGGGCTTGAGAAGTTGAGAAAGAAGTTGACAAGGGCCCAGACCATGGGCCCAGGAGACTTCATGCAGAACAAACAAGGAGAATCTTCTCAAAGGGACACCATTTTTTTTACCTTGGCCTGAGATATTCAGAGTACACTGACATCCTTGGAAAGACCTAGGTAGCAGATAGGGTGAAGGGGAACCTAAAGGTAAGGCTGTGAAACAGTAAGTTACTTTTTTCCACACTGTTCAAAATACAGCTTCTATAGGGTGGATAAAGAGTGCACACTAGTCCCAGCAAAGTCCTATATTGACCCAAAAAGAGCTTGGGGTTTGCCCTTCCCAGTAACCCGAGTCTAGGAGATTAAGAATCTCAGCCCCTGGGGTTCCCGCTCAGTAAAAGATTACTAGAGACCCCACCTGCAACATGTAAGGGAAAAGGATGTCAGGAAGCCCCAGCCAACAGTCTGCGTCCAGAGGGAGAGGCCTTACCCAGGGAGGCCACATTCCCATAATTCTCCAGCATCACATCCCTGTACAGGGCCCTCTGTGCAGGGGACAGGCCATCCCACTCCGTTGGGGTGAAGTACACAGCCACGTCCTCAAAGGTCACCGACTTCTGAAACAACAGGTTCCTGCTGCCCTAGGGCCAACTCCATGGCTCAGGCCCTAAGTGAGGGGCAGAGGGCAGTATAAGGGCTCGGGGAGGGAGCTTATGAAGAGCACTAAATTAGAAACATGGTGAAAGATTTGAGAAAAACACCTGTAAAGTAAACCAGGGCATATCTGACTTCTCTTATTGCGGAGAAACCTCATGCCATTTTTATACTTCTAAATGATAATATAACCAACCACTCCCTCACTGGCAGACACAGCTCAGGACTGACCCACTAGCATTCCCACTTCATCTCCTTGAGGTCCTAGCTTCTCTATCCTGCTCCCAAAGAATGGTCAGCTATAGCTTCCATCTCATCCAGCCCCATCTGCAGCCTGATTCCCGTCACCAACTTTCCAGCAGGGGCTGTGCAGCTTCTGCTTCAGAACCTCCAACAGAGGAAACTCAGTGCTGCCCAGATTGGCTTGGGGACCAGGGGTCTACGGTGGCAGCAGCAGCCCACTCTGCTTCCAGATGGGTCTTGCTTAAAACCCAACATTTTGTTACCCTCTCCCATTCAAGCCTCATCCTTTCCAACTTCACCCAAGGTTTGGATGAGAAGGGAGCTCAGCTTTCCTGCTGGCCAGGTACTCGGCCACCCTTTGGGCTGCTCCTCTTTGCATCATTACCCTATGCGGCACCAGCTCTGCCACTCAGGGCTGATGCTGCATGTTTGCAGGCCCAACTCCACCCTCCTGAGCAGCTGCAGACTCTGGCAGCTCTCTGACCCCCTCAGCCTTCTCTAACTACCTTGAGGGCACACTGGCAGGGATTTACCCTCAACTCCTCTCTGCCAGGATCTATCTTGCTTGACTCTACCAACTTCCACCCAGCAACAAATCTAGTCTAACTTCTGCATGTTACTATGAGTCACCCACTGTGTGACCATGGACAGGTCAAATAATTTCTCTGCACAAAATTAAATGCCTTCACTGCCTGCTGCCACCACCCTTCACCCAGGTACGTTGGTGCCTCCTCCTGAATTCAAACCTCAGCTGGTGTCACGCGCCACCATCTATACAGGAAACCTCAGCTAGAACTCTGGGGATTCATTCTTGACCCCTCTCTCTCCCCCTCACCCTCATACCTCCCTACCCTGACTAGGTCCTGAAGGTTTTTATGTTAAGCATTACTGTAATTAGATCCTCCCTATTTAACAACTACTTTTCTGATGAAGCCCACATCACCTGGACCAATGGACATCTTTCTGATGTGATACAGCTATCACAAATACGACCAAGTTAACTTCACTGGTTCCACACTTGTCGCAAGACTGGGCAGTTAAGAATCACACAATCTCTGTGTGACCTTGGGCAAGTCACCCTATCCTCTTTGCCTTCGTGCCTTTTGTGGTGTAATGAGTCCAGCACAGCACATCTCAGAGGTCAGTTGTCAGGAATGAGCGATCCATGGAAAGTGCTTAGTATGGTGCCTGCAGTGTAGGAAGCCTCAAACAATGTTACTGGAGTTACTATGACTACGATTATTCCCAACCTGCAGTCCATGGAAGTCCATGGATGAGCTTCAGGGGGTCCATGAAGTCCCTAAAAATAGTATGGAAAATATGGTTTGCACGTTTTTCTGGGGGAGAGGGTCCAGAGCTCTTATGAGACATACAGTTTGAGCCACTGTACCCCAAGCCCTTAAAGCCTCTCAGGGCACAATGAGACATCCTGTCCCACAGGGCTTCCAGTCCTCTTCCTCCCTTGATCCTATCCCCTCATCTTCCCTGAATTAGAAGCACAGCCATCCTTACGTTGATCTGGTTCCTCTTCACCTGCATCCTGGTCCCTGGGAATCCCAGTCCTCTGCTACCTCCTCCATTCACACCCATACACGGGGCATCCTACATGGTCAGCTCCCACATCTCCTATTCCCCAGAGTCCTCTGCTGGGGGAGCCCCTGTACCAGAGGAGCAAAGAACCTCTGTGTGCCCAAGACTACACCGCTGCCTTCAGGCAAGCTCTCCTGCTGCTTCCATCTCTTCACATCATCACTCTTCCCACAGGTTCCAGTCTCGCAGGCGTAGGCATGGAGGCCCTCTCCAGCTCTCGTCGGAAGGCTCACCAGCTTCCCTTCTAAGTTTCTTCAATCTGAAACTGCTCAGAGGAAGACCCGAAGAACCCACAGCTCACCTGGGGCCAGGCTGTCAGAAGCATGGCTGCCATTGCTTGGACTCCCTCTCAGAGAAGGACTGGAGCTAAGGAAAAACACAAAGAGAGACAAGTGTAAAGCAAGTCACCCCTACCAAGAACAGAAGATCTAAGATACAGGCAGCCAGTGTCCAGATAGGAGTGTGTGCAGGCGCTGCCACAGGAAGAAGGGAGAGATCTGTTCACTCGCTCAGTACCCAGGACTCCTCCCAGCCATGACAATGATGCTCACTGCCAAGAACCCTAGGATTTTACAATTCTGATGCACATCATAAACCCAAGAGTGTACATAAAAATGCACGCAGAGCCTAAAGAATAAAAACAAACATTCGTGTATCAGTGATTCTGCTCAAGAGACAAGACATTACCAAGACCTTTGATTTATTTCTCTTTCTCTAAACAAGCACCATCCTCAATTATATGGCAAGAGAAGACAGGCAGGAGGGCTGCAGCCCCAGCAGAGGCCTCAGAGTCAGGCCCAGGGAGGCAGCACGTGGAAAGGGACAGCTGCTCCCCTACATCCTGCCAGTTTCCTCACACAGCTGAAGTGTCCTCAAGCCCTAATGTCTCTGCAGAGACCTTGGGAAGTCTGCCTTCTGCATGGCCCAGACTCACCGTGAGGAAGCTGGACCAGAAACGAGGTATTAGGCTGCCTCCACATATTTTCCAGCCTTCTTAGAGCAAAGAAGCCAAGACTTCAGCTACCTGAGAGAGGGGATCACTATCGCATTTAGGGCCTCATGACCCAGAGCCCCTTGTTCATAATATTCAAAAACACATGGACTGGTTTTTCTGGTTTTCACTGATCCTAAAATCAGTCTTGAAAATTTATACTTTCCTAAAGTTTCATCTATGTCTTCCAGGATTTCAACTTTACTGCAGTTATGGAAAACGCTGGTTTATCATTCTTTTCGTTTCCTCCATATCTGGAGCTACTTTGTTTTTCCCACTCTTCAGGGGTGGAGAACGTCTGGCCCATGGGCCATATAGGGCCTGTAAAATCATTTGATCTGGCCCTTCCAAGGCAACCACAGGCGGGACTCGAAATTCAATAAATCTAGGAGCTTTTTTCATAGCTAATTTCTAAGTTGATAATTTTGTATGGCCAGCGAATGATGTTATACATATGGCCCTTGGCAGGAAAAAGGTTCCCCACCCCTGCCCCAGAGAAATTCATATGTAGAAGATATGTACAGAATTGTTCATTAGCACCACTTCAATAGCCAAAAACTGGAAGCAGCTCACATGTCCACTGAGAATACAAAAATAAGCTGTCATACAGTTTTTACGATGGAACGTTACCCAGCAGCAAGAATGAATGACACAGCTACACACAACATGGATGAATTTAGAAACACACGACTACAGACACTATATGCTGTCATTTTCATAAAGCTCAAAAGCAAACTAAACACATTATATATACATGTATATGTGATAAAAATTATTTTTAAAAAAGGGTAAGGCTACGTTAACACGTTACCTCTAACAAGGCAGTTATTACTTCTAAGGGGTGAGAAGCTGCGAGGTGGGTTGGGAGGAGCACACAGACAGATGCAATAGTACTACTGGCAATGTTCTCCTTCTTAATGGGGTGGGGTGTTCATGGGTGCTCATTTTACTACTATGCTTCTTAACTGCCATATTAGACACAATCTTGTGTATGCATGCATGGAATTTTTAAAAAATACAGTTATCTCTATGATATGGGTGATTTCCAGAGTATACTGTCAAATAAATAAAATAAAGCAAAGTGCAAAAGGTAGTGTGCAATCTTTTGTGTAAGAAAAAAAAGGGAGTATAAAAAAATGTGTCTTTGGTCACTTATGCAAAAAGAAATGGAAAGATAAACCAGAAACTAAGGAGGATGGCTGCACCAGGTGTGCATGGGAAGTGGATGAAAGGAATCCTGAAATGGGAACAGGATGGAAGGAAACTGGGTAGAAGGGATGAGGAAGGAGTATCACGTCTCTGAGTGTGCCTTTTGTTCTGACTTTCATAACCACTGTAATGTTTCACATATCCAAATAAATAAATATACATGCATATACAGTGGTACCTCGGTTTTCAAATGTAATCCGTTCCAGAAGACCAAGGGATCTGAAATGTTCGAAAACCAAGGGATCAACAGCCAACAGCTAGGCCTCAGGATCTTGCCCTCAGTGGAAGTTGTGTGGCATGTCTGACTTCCCAGGCAAGTTCGAAAACCAAAGCACTTCCTTCCAGGTTTACAGCGTTAGTAAACCGAAATGTTTGTCAACGGAGATGTTCGAAAACCGAGGTACCGCTATATATAAAATCGACCAACCAGGATGAGATGGGGGTGATGACCCAAAAAAGAACACAAACAACAGCAAATACACCTAACTATCCTGCAACTGAGTAACATAACCACACTGAAGGGGAAGAAAGAAAAGAACTAAGTAACTTTGGAAAACAGTATTTTAACTATATACCACAAGGCTATAGAGACCTGTACTCAAATGCTGCCCGCTAGTGATCATGGAAAAAAATAAAATGTAATAAACATTGCTGAGCATCACTTAAAATAGTCAAGAGGCAATTGAGGAAGTGGGGCCTGTGCATATCTAATGCCTCTGTTTTCAGAACTGCTTTTACGTAGCTGTTGCTAAACTAAATCGAAACACAAAACTTGTTCTAAACTCATCTCAAGGCAGAGCCATAAGCATGCTGGAAACAAACATCTTAGAACAACTGCTACATGGACACATATGGACTTTACTTCCTTCCTTAACAATTCTCACCTCCTTTACTTCCATATTGGAACTAACCAAACCCTGTTAACCTAGCCAGCAATCCCTCAACTGCATGAAAGAATTACATTTTGTGGTTTTTGCCTTTATAAACCCTGCCTTTCTTCCTTCTCTCCAGAACTTAGTTAGGGTTGTTACCTGAATCCGCATCTCTTGCATTCGAATCCTTTAAGACCTCAATACATTTTTGTTTTATAGCCTCAGGTCTTTATTGGTGGACATCAGTAAACCTGCTTTTCATGAGGGTATGAATTAGCAATTCCGGAATTACTGTATGTGCATTCTAGGACTGAGCACATCGGTAATTACACTGTAACAATCATTCCCAGGTCACTGTCATCCCACAGCTGCAGAGTAGGGTCCAGTTACCTTTTGGAACTCACACTGCTCCAGTAGACAACGCCTTCCGAAAATCTGTTTCTTCTGCTCTCGGGAGGACGGGAAGGGCTCTGCTTTTTCTGCTTTTCCACTGGGCCTTGATCTACGACCCAGTGTCAGTATCCAGAGAGCATACAATCCATACTTGGTAAAAGCCCCTGCAGAACCTCAACACGTCAAAGGGCTGTCATCCCCTGAGGCCGCTTCACCCCTGCAAATATCCCACCCTCTAGTCGCTCCGACGCAGCCTCCCAAAAGTCAGTAGCATCTTTCCCCGAACGAAGCGTTCGGGGCTTCGCGGCTGACAGTAACACAGGCTTCGCTTCCCACAGGACAGAACGTATTCGGCCACCAAGTCCGGGGCGGGAGTCGAGGAGGGGCCGCCGCCCTGCTCCCTCCTCCAGGGGCGGGCGACCCAGCTCGGACCCCGGTGGTGGACACGCATCTCTAACGCACCCCGAGCCTCCCAGCGAGGGCACCACCCCACCCGCCGAAGCCTCACACTCACCTGCGCGAGAGCCCCCTCCGAGCGGCCGGAAGTGCGTCACTAGGCCGGGCCGAGCTCCGGGAGCCCCTCTAGCAGGAGCGTCGCTCCCTCTCCGTGGTGCTCCGGCCCCGCCCTCTGCGCTCAAAACCCCGGCGCCAGGTGCCAGGCTCCATGTGACCCTCTCCCGTGGGTATGGGTATCCTTCAGGTTACGGTTGCTCTTCGGGGTGGGCTGGGGAAGGCACGACTCGGAGGCGAGCGCTGGATTCAACCCGGGGGATCTGTATCTTAGTAAAGACGCGGGCGCAGCCAGATCTGGGAGTCTATGGACTGGATGGGTGGGTTACACGGTATCAAAGCCAAGGCCACCCTTTTTGTAACAGATATTTCCTGGTGACCACTTTATTCTCTTGTCATGAAAATCATAGGTAATACTTAGAAGATCATAAATAATATTAACAACCTACACTTTAAAAACTAATGTTATGCCTTAACTGTAATAAAAGAAAAAATAAAAGGAAAATAATTTGTAATTAAAAACACATTTCAATATGTAAATGTTTGGTCGTGACTGCTGCTGTAGGAGACCTAAGGAAGTGGTCAGGTATTTTCCTTTCCACTTAGAATGTGCCTGAATGCCACAGCCACATTGCTGTGTCTTACACTGATGTTTCCAAAATCGTAAGGTGGGATCCAAAATGGTGAAACCCTTTTTGGTAAAGTTTAAATGAAACACAGCACAATCTTGTCTTGATCGTATTCCTAAAGAATCACATTATGTTTGCCTTAAGAACAGGTTCTAGATTCAGGTATTTTATAAGCATTTTTCACCTACATGAAAGTCCAGGAAGACAAGTATCTGAAAACTTTTTCAAGAGGTGCATTACAGGATTTGTGGAACTCCTCGTTCCCATCCACCACCACCAAACACTGTTAACAAAAACACTCCCATAAAATTCCAAAATGAGCCCTTGGGGGTCAGTAAATGCACTGAAAGCCACTGGATTGGACCGCCCACCGTTAAGGTTCCTCTCAACCCCGATAGTGTTGGTCTTTCTCATTCCAGCTCTGATCCCTTCCTGCACTGAAGGTGGTTGGAGCCCACACTCACCTCTCCAGTCTCTTAGCGCTCCCACTCCCCTCCCCACACACACACCCTCAATTTCAGGCCCACTTGCTGAACAAGCTGTTCTCTAAACCTACAATGCCCTTCCCTTCCCACCCTCTGTCTTGTTACTTGGTCTCAGCTCAAATCCCATTTCCCTTAGAAAGCAAACCTTCCAGTATAAGGGAGGCCTGCCAGTTATGAGGCACAGCATCCTGTACTTCTCAGTGCTTAGCACTTTTGTGCTTAATGGTGACAGTTTACTTAAATGTCTTCTCTAGTCACTCCAGGGAGTAGGGACTATATTTTGTTCAACACCATTATCCTCAGCTAAAGCACAAGGCCTACCACAAAGCAAGTAGACAATAAATATGTTTTGACATAATCTAAAGGCTCCAGCTCCAACTCCAGGGTAGAACCCTTCCTTATTTCTGTGCCACTAGAGTTAGGATATGTCTTATGCTTGGGATCATTGACCATTGCCAGGAGCCCTTCTCTGCTTTGCCCTGATCCTGATCATCACTATTTCCCAAAATGAGCAGTTTACATGGCTTCTCTTACTCAGATAGGAAAATGGTCCCACAATTGGGCAGAGTGCTGGGGACTACATTGCTCATGGCAATGTGTTGTTTCCACTTCTTCCTAGGCTCAGAAAGTAGACCTTTAGTTAGGAATAAAGGCTTATCTAAGGAAGATCAGTTACAGGAATGCTGGGCCCAAATGTTGGATCACAAACCAGCCCCCTAATTTTATAGGTAAGAAAATAAGGCCTCCTAAACAACCATGAAGCTCCAACTCCTAAAACAGGCGCATGCCCAAGTTACAAAAGTTCTACAGAAAGCATGCAGAAGCAGAGACCACTCCTTGTCTGCCAACCTCTCTTCTTTCCTTCTTAATAGTAACAGAATCTCTAGAGCAAAGGGCAGGTGGGGAGGCTATTCTGGATAAATTTGTAAACACCAAGCTAGAAAAGCTACAATAGCCTGGCATTTACCAGTTTAATGCCTAGAATAGTATCCATTCCAAATAAAAACTGAGTAAGCAAAATGAAAGTTTCAGTGATTGCTTTTGGTTACATAGTTAAGGCTTTCCTTGAAAATAGATTCACTGATAGTTTTGTAGTAACACTAAAACATTTATCACAGAGCTTAAGTTGTTAAAACGTCTATCCACTGGCGGTGTCCTAATGCAGCCTAGGCTATCATGTGTTCCAATGGGTTTCCCATTCTTGTTATAATCACGGGGGCTGCTGGGACTAGAGCTGAAGACTTTCCTATACACCATACACACAAAGCATTTCTCCATCATGTTTGTTATCCCTCAAGATTATTAAATAATTATAACAATTATTAAAAATTGTTATAGTGATAAGGTGCTGTTCCAAGGAAAGAAAACTTAAATTTGCTTGAGCAAAACAAAAACAAAATGGAATTTATTGGTTACTGGAATTCAAAAACCCAGATGTATTTCTAGCTTCAGACATAGTTAATATAGTTGTTAAACAGAATTGTCAAGGTTGATTACTCTCAAACTCTGATTTCTTTTCTGCTCTGTTGACTCTATTCTCTGCTTCCACAAGAATCCAGGAATTCCTCTCAGCTTTAAGACTAAGGGGAAAAGAACAGTATTTCTTCCTGTTAACTCTGGCCACATTCTTGGATTATAATTGGACCATCCTGGGTCACCTACTGACATGTGAACCAACAACTATGGCTGAGCCAGGCCTATGTTGCACATTCAACTCCTGAGTAGAAGATGAAATCCTAAAGGAAATTTAATATACTATTACCAGTCAAAGGGGGTAAAAAACTCTGGGAGGCCAAAACAACAAATATCCAGCTCCGGTTTCTCTCCAGGGTGGCCATGCTCATCATCACCTAACTGGGAAGAAGTCCTAAAGGTTTTTTCATATTTGACATGCTCATAGGGTTTCTCTCCATAATGGATTCTTTGATGCTGATGATTTCTTTTGCTAGTGAAGACTTTTCCACACTTATCACATATACAGGAAGACTCTTGAATATGTGTCCTCAGATGCCTTTTTAATTGTTCCTGAGCACTGAAGACTTTCCCACAATCTACACAGTCAAAGGGTTTCTTCTCGCTGTGGACTCTCTGGTGTCGAGTTAGTTTTTTATGCAAATTGAAGGCTTGCCCACATATTTTACAAGAATAAGGCTTTTCCCCTGTGTGAATACACTGATGTTGGATAAGATAGGAAGTCCTTCCAAAGCTTCTACCACACTCATTACATTCGTAGGGTTTCTCTCCACTGTGGGTTTTCTGATGTCGAAGTAGTGGTGAATTACCAACAAAAGCTTTTCCACACTCATTACACGCGTAAGGTTTCTCCCCAGTGTGGATTCTCTGATGTATAACAAACTCAGAACTACTGGTGAAGCCTTTTCCACACTCCTGGCAGTGATACGGTCTGTCCCCACTGTGGATTCTCTGGTGCCTGATCAGATTTGCATTATCATTGAAGGCTCTCCCACACTCCTCACACTGATAGGGTTTCTCTCCAGTGTGGATCCTCTGATGCCGAATCAATGAGGAATTGCCATTAAAGGCTTTTCCACACTCATTACACTCAAAAGGTTTCTCCCCAGTGTGGATTCTCTGGTGTCTAACATAGTGAGAAAAATAGCTGAAACATTTCCCACACTCCTCACATCGGAACAGTTTCCTGTCACAGTGGATTCTTGGAGCCTTTCCTCTACCATTTTTCCCTGTGGAAATTTCCTGGTGCTTCTCCAGTTTACATGTTTCTAGGAAGTTGCTTCTCTGAAGAACACTCTTCTGCAGACCACAAGATAACACCATGTCTCTGTTTTCAGAAATTCCCTGTATTGATGTGGACTCACTGCCAATGTTGGTCTCAGTATCTGACACAACAAACAGAAAACATAAGTGCCACCTGAGAATTATACCAGAAACAAAAGAGCATCAAATATTATAGGGCTTTGAGAGATTACTATTTCACTCTCCACATCGGCCTGCCAGCAAGAAAAGTGCCAAATATCACACGGGCAGAGAGCTGTCGAGGTGGAACAGGGTATCAGTATACACATGAGATGTCTGAATCCTTTCTAAGCTTTTCCAGAGTCTATATTTGAATAACTTCTCCCTAGTATGTTCTGGTATCATTTGACCTTATGGTTCTTATAGGCCTACAAAGTACCAAAGAAGAAGTTATAGGCTCTAAGAGTAAGTAGTGACACTGGTGCTGGCAAAACTCAAGAGTCAGGAAATAAAACTAAAGAGATGCAAAGGCAATGAGTGAATTGTTCTTTTTAAAAATCCATACTCTGCAAATGTCCCAAAAAACTGGAGTCACTGAGCATTAAGGGCACTGGGCTGTAGCAAGACAAAGGAAAGGAAATCCAGGAAGTGCTTAGAGGACATGGCCCTCAGTAACTGCAGTTCCACAGATGATGAGTGAACACCCTAAAACTGTTGGCAACTGTTGTCTTGTCATCAGACTCTCAAAAAAGTCTGAACCTCAAACATGCAGCAACTACTGTCCTAAATAGGCTGCCAATTTAGAAAGGGTAGAACACAGTTTACTTAGATACACCAAGACTACAGAGTATTCCTTCTTATATATATAAGCAAAAAGGAGGCAAACAGCCACCTATAAAATAGCATTTGTGTTCCTAAACACTGGGTGACATTTTACCTAAGTTAAAGTAAATCTATTTCATATAAAACACTTAACTAATTTTGTTTTGACATTAATTTGGGCTATCTGGTTATCTGCTGGTTAATCACATTCATCCTCTGAGTGTGAGTTAAATGAGTGAGGGACCTTAGGAGGAGAGCTCTGAGACTGGAGCAGACAGAGGGTAACCGACAGTCTGGAAAAGAGTGAGCAGGATGACTGAGCACGGTGGCCTGTCCCACACCTTGCCTCTTTCTCGCTAGTAGGCTGCTCAGTGTTATAAAATCAGGACTGAGCAATCAATAATGAAAACACTCTTATTTTCCCTGCTGCCCCATACTCCACCATTTGTCTCAATCAGAATCCCCACACTTCTTCCAAGTAACCCCCACCTTCCTAGTTCTCCGGTGATTATCACCTCCTTCCTGCTGAAAGAACTAAGCCACCCAAATGCAGTGCCCTCAACTTCCATCCCTTCCGTTTCCACATCCTCTTACCCCAAGCCAGCCTCTCAAGCTTCACTCTTCCCAGTCACCCCAGAGGCCATCTGCTCCCTTCCCCTGGCTGGCACACTGCTCTATCAGCTGTATCATCCCTCCACTGGCACAATGCTCTATCAGATGTATTGACCCTCCCCTGGCACACTGCTCTACCAGCTGTATCATCCCTCCCCTGGGTCACTGCTCTATCAGCTGTATCATCCCTCCCCTGGGTCACTGCTCTATCAGCTGTATCATCCCTCCCCTGGGTCACTGCTCTATCAGCTGTATCATCCCTCCCCTGGCACACTGCTCTATCAGCTGTATCATCCCTCCCCTGGGTCACTGCTCTATCAGCTGTATCATCCCTCCCCTGGCACACTGCTCTATCAGCTGTATCATCCCTCCCCTGGCACACTGCTCTATCAGCTCTATCATCCCTCTCCTGGGTCATTGCTCTATCAGTTGTATCATCCCTCCCCTGGCACACTGCTCTATCAGCTGTATCATCCCTCCCCTGGGTCACTGCTCTATCAGCTGTATCATCCCTCCCCTGGCACACTGCTCTATCAGCTCTATCATCCCTCCCCTGGGTCACTGCTCTATCAGCTGTATCATCCCTCCCCTGGCACACTGCTCTATCAGCTGTATCATCCCTCTCCTGGGTCATTGCTCTATCAGCTGTATCATCCCTCCCCTGGCACACTGCTCTATCAGCTGTATCATCCCTCCCCTGGCACACTGCTCTATCAGCTGTATCATCCCTCCCCTGGCACACTGCTCTATCAGCTGTATCATCCCTCCCCTGGCACACTGCTCTATCAGCTCTATCATCCCTCCCCTGGGTCACTGCTCTACCAGCTGTATCATCCCTCCCCTGGCACACTGCTCTATCAGCTGTATCATCCCTCCTCTTCTTCAACCTCCTTCTTTACATCCTCAGGTCCACTTTGGCTTAATGATCATCCCTTTACATCCAATTTTTTCTTGAGAGTCGTTTTTCAAATTGCCTAACGTTAGTTGTGAAATTGACAGTGTGTAACTATCAAACAGTTTTTAAAATGAAATACTCTGGTCTATATTTAGGTTAGGTTAGGTTAGGTTAGGTTAGGTGGACAGGACAGGACAGGACAGGATAGAATCGCACACATTATAATGCCAAAGGTGAATCTGTTTCCTGATACTCCAGTTTTAGAGAATATGTGAGTATGTGGGGTTTTGATACAAAATGTAGTAACTATTAAGGCTCATAAGAAAAAAAAAAAAGAGTTTGAAAAACATTTGCTATTTATGTTTTCTTTCATTTCTAAACTAATCAAAGTAAGAGGCTATAGTTCTGCCTCAATTTTGTTATCTCCCATTGATTCCCTCTCTACAAAGCATCCACCCTGAACCTTCTACTCTTGGCTTAAGTCTCACTGTTCCTTCCTGGTGACCCTCCTCTGGCTACGTTCTCTTCCCTCTCCTGCTAAAATTAAACGTCACTTAATATTTAAGATTCAGCCCACCTTTGTGTTCCCTGGGAGTCATTTCAACTACAACTCTGTAGAGTACCCTTGCATCTGTACTTGTAGATCTGACATTTACCTCAGACTCTCCACTTGCCTTCTCAATGGCCTCTCTAGCCATCCACTTACACATTCTGAAGGAGCCTCAGACTGTGTTCAGACCTGAATTCACATGAATTCAAAAAGCAACTCCTGTGCCATGACTTCCCAATGTTATCTGACTCAGCTCTTCCCGTTTATAGCCGCATTTTTATAAGATCTGGTCAATTCTAGCTCCACACACTCTTTCCTCTTCCATTTTGCATTACTACTGTCCCCTACCCAATTCATTTACTCAAAAGTTAATGTCTCCTATGTAATAATAGTTTAACCAGATTTTATGTCTTCAATTTCCTTCATGCCAATCAAACCACATACTATGTTAATACATCTAAAATACTGCAATTACTAGCCTATGTCACTAGTGGCAAGGGACACCGCTACTGCTCCACGTCCTGTCCTGCCTGCTCTCTCATTTCCTGTTCCTGTGCTGTAAATTCTTCAGGATAGAGCCCTGAGGTCCACCACAAAGTCTGAATTCTAGATATTCCACACAATGCTGGGTGGGTAAGACACACCAACTACATTCACCTACACCATGGGCTAAGGAAAGGGGGGGTCAGGGTATTCTGCAGACTCTGTGCTGGCCCCAGATTCTAGGAAGTCCTGCTTAGGCGTTGGGTCCTAAGCCTCATGATTTTGCACTACTTACTAGAAAAGGCTGAGGAATACTTGCAGGCAGGCTCCAGAAAAAAATACCCAGTTTAAAATATGCCCCCCAGGTGATTCTCCTGCACATTAAACGGCAAAGTTCTTCACAATGATTTACTGGATCCTTTATTCCCTTCCTCAGGCCAGAGAGTCTACCTTCTTTCTCTCCAAGACAGCCACTGTAACCTGTCAAATTAGGAACAAATGGCCCTGCCACTGAAGAAGCATTACTTGAACTTCTAAACGGGAATTCCTCCAACCTCTCCAGCCGAGCTCCCATAGCCCACTGCCTATATATTAACAGAAGCATTCAAAACACATTTTTAAAAAGCTCCTACATCTATCTCTATAACTTGTATCCTTCAGAGAGTCTTAAACAAAACTTGGCACACAGCAAGTGCTGACAAACTGCTCCTGAATAAATCCATCCTGTCCAAGGAAGAAGGGCCACTGAGATAGGCAACTCCGAAGCTCAGAAAGGAACAAGGGATTCAGAATTTCATATGAGATGCATGAAGTGGAAATATGTTATCCTGATAAGAGTTAAAATTGGTGGGAAAGGCTTCATATTTTACCTATTAGGAAAAATCAACTATTTTACTTAAATCCTTACCAGCATGGTTCATTTTAAAACACATTGCTCTGTAAAGCTCTACAGTTGCCAGTTCTATGCCTGTCTCACTTGCCTTTACTGTCTGTGGTCCAATCCACAGGTGGGTTATCCTGTGCCTCCAGGCCCCAAGGTAAATCGCTTCCTTCCACAAGTGAGATCAGGGCAGATTTGGAAACTGTGCACCCTGAAAAGGGAGAAAATGGCACCTTTCAGCTCTCTGTCTGCTATGTCAAAAGAAGGAAAACCCCAAGAGCCTCAGTAAAAATAAGATACACAGACGAGGGCTCAGGATTGGGGAAAGCAAAGGAGATTTTGATCAAGAAGAAACTAACCTCTTCCTATTTAAGAGTAGGTAAGTTAGTCAGACCTTGCAAGACAAGTACAAACAAAGGGAAGGGGCTACACCCTTCCCTAGACAATGCAGGGATAGCAACAAGCTGAGAACTTGGCTCTGGCAACAGAAACTACCTATTCCTTATGGTACAGAGCCCCTTGGAGGGTGGGACTACTCTTAGGAGGGGACAGCAATTCCCTACATTGGGACCAAACTGACCCAAGACCTTTCCCTACCCAGCAACCTAAGAAGTGGCTCATCTAGCCTCAGTCCTAGAGTCGTACAGTGGGGGATACCAGAGACAACCCCTCATTCTCCACACCGTATCCTCAGGCCATAAGAAAAAAAGGAGGCAGGAAAGCATAAATCTGAGTCCCAGGAGGAAATGGCCTTACCCAGAAATGTCAAGTTCCCATAATTCTCCAGCATCACACTTCTGTACAGGGCTCTCTGTGCAGAAGAAAGGCCAGCCCATTCTGCCTGGGTAAAGTGCACAGCCACGTCCTCAAAGGTCACCACCTCCTAAAACAAGAGGTTCCTGCTGTCCCAGAGCCAATTCTCTGACTAGGGACAGGGTGTGGGACACGGGACAGTATGCGGGAGGAGTCCTATTAGTGATGGCTAATGAGAAAAGGTGAAAGAACTGGGTGTTAGACCATTAAATGACTATTTCTACAACCAAAAATCTGGAACTTCTCTCACGATCAGAAGAGCTTCCATTAGGACATAAAATTCACTGTTATAAAGCATGATAAAAACATTTCAAAAACCCTGGAGAGTCTCCCAGAGCAAAATCTCTTGATTTTGTAAATAATGTCAGTCCTTTACTGTTAGACCTATAAGTAGGCAATTAGCTTCAGTATGTCCAGACACTCACTCACAGGAGGCATCTCAGGACCTACCTGTTCCCCCTTCATTGCCCCAGTGCTCGCTCTGCCCCAGACCTCAAGCCTACATAATAAGAACAGAGTCATGGTTTGCCATGACAAGCTCCTCGCATCCAACCCCCATCTGTCACTTGAAGGGGCTGTCCTTCCTGTGTTCACGCCCAGCAGGGGGAGTTCAGTGCTGCCTGGGGCAGTCTAGTAGTCTGCTTCCTGATGTGTCTTCCTGGGAGAATATGCTTTTTGGAATCAAATTGCTACTGGGTAGCTCTTTTAGCCATGTTTCTTTATACCCCCAAGCCAATCTGTAATAGCTTCTACCAACAAAGCCTCATATTTTTTTCAATAGCCATCCTTTCCCCTCCCTGATGTCCCCAAGTCTACCTTCCCAGAAAGCTTCAGCATCTGGTTTAGACCCTCGGTTCACTCCTTAGACTTTAGTATCAAACGTGGGTATGTGAACATGTGGTGAATATCTTCCCACTTTCTAATGCCCTGACTGATTCTGCAGATGTCCACTTTCCACTAGCCCCGCACTGCCTCAGACTCTCCGCTGACCCAACATGTCTGACCCACCAGCAAACACTAAACTCATCTGCTCCCTGAAACTGGCTCCCTTTCTAATTCATATCAACTAACTGGCACAGTGAGTGACAATATTCTTTCCCTGTCTCAGTTGATAGTACCAATTTCAGCCCCGTCTCCTATACTAGAAACTTAAGATTCAGTCTCGACTAACTTGCCCCAGTCACTGCTCACTTTTGGCAGCTGGTCATCAAATCCTAACAATTTTATTGCCAAAATACTTCTGGAATCTAACTTTTCTTCACTATGTTACAATCAGTACACTATTTCAACAGATGGGGACACTTAAACAGCTCCAATTCCAGGCTGTCCCACAATGAATCCATCCTCTGCCAGCACATACAATGATCTACTTTAAATAACAACCTGACACACTCAGTTCAATGATTTAATGAGTTACCACTAACTACAACAGTTCTCAAAGTGTGGTCCCCAGAACAGAAGCACCTGATAATCTGCAATCAGACTTGGCAACTCTCTGGAAGTGGTACCCAGGAAGAAGTGTCAAGTACTCAGCAATCTAGAAATTAGTCAGGACTTCGAGATGGTGATACCAGTTACATACCAATATTTACAAAACATCAGAAGAGGGTAGGCGCTACAAAGAAGACAATGTATCAGTGAAACAGTCAGGCAGAGGGACCTGTCACATATCAGAAATCCAGAATGGCACGTAGGATATGGTTCATGCTAAGTTACTGGATAAATAAGTTCCAGGAAGGAAATGGTAAATAAAGCAACACCCAGCAACTGGTCAGTCTCAAAAGGTGAAATACAACTAAAAAAAACAATTTCTCTGTCCTACAAATGTAAGGTTACTTAATGTTCACTTTACAAATGAAGTCAGTTAAGAAGCAAAGAGGTTAAATGACTGGCTCAAGGCCACTGAGGCCCGATGGGATGCCTAACTTTGGGCGTCCTGTCCTAGTGCATGTTTTTCCTATTAGCGCCCACTACCTCACCTTGCGAGCAGCACTGACCTCAAGCAGGACACACTGTCCTTGATTCTGAAGCCCAAACTTCTTTCTTTAGGAGGATAAATGATAGGAGCTTTTTTCTTGTCTTCTTCCTGCCGCCCTTCTGTCACTACTTCCTAAGAACCTTGCGACCAGATACCTGCTCCACTAGCCTGAGTCTCTCATTCTCACAGATGCCTCTAAACCTGGAGACCCTCCAGCTCAGCAGAAACCTTCAGAGTGTAGGAAGCTACAATTCTGCTTCCCAGGACACTCTTTCCAGCCATTGTTTGGTGGGCTTCTGGCTGTTCAGCCCCTCACCGTCAGCTTTCCTCCAGCATCCAGTCCTACTGGAGAGAAACAACAGAGGGTCTTCCTACTGCTCTGGCTCTAAGACTTTTGCCAGAATCATCCCTCTCCTTCCCCATTTCCTTCAAACCAGATCTCTCAAAGACTGACCTGAGGGATTCAAAGCTCACCTGGTGCCAGGCTTTCAGGAGCATGGCTGCCATCACCTGGGCTCCCTCTCAGTGAAGGGCAGGGACTGAGGGAAGAAGCAAACAGAACCAAGAGTGAGTCTGGCCCAGTCAAAGGTTCACCTTTAAACCATCAAACCTGCCAATAACAGCAGCAATCATTTACCAAATTACCACTGGGAAAGTGGAATATATTTCCTTTTTTAATCCATACCATACCATGAAGTTTAAATTAGGAGAAAACAGCCTCTGAAAGGGTAACTTGCCCTCAGGCAAGTACTGTACTCCCCCAAAGTCAAGCAATGCTGTCTGTCTGTCCCAGGCAGGACATGAGTACAGGGGAACATGAATACACAAAGAGCTAAAGACACCAAAAAACTAGAAGCAAAACCTAACAAGAGGAAACCCAGACTTTTGTTTTTAAAAATATAATCTTACTGGGAAACATAAAGAAAATAGAAACAAATAGGATGTTTTTAGATGAAAAATACACATTCTCTTATTCAGTACTCACAATAATGCTCTGAAACTTTTCCTTTTCCCTAATGAGAATACAAGGCTAAGGGAATAATTTTCTCTACCAAGGTCACTCACTCAGTTGGTAGATGTGTGAACTTGGATCCCAGGCCAGATCTGCTAGATTCCAAAGGCCATGCTTTTAATAACTCTATTAAGTTGCTTCCAATCTAATCCCAACAAGATTTCTCTTAGAACCTGATAAAGTGATTCTAAGGTTAAGATGTAATAAATGAGTAGCCAAGAAAATTCAGAAACAGTCTCACAGTAAGTCTTCCTTTTCTTGGACCTTGAGGCGGGCATCTTTTTTGTTCATCATCCCATTCTAGGACCCAGTGATAACAGCTAAGGACTTTCAAAGGCCAACTCAGCATGCTAAAATGTATGGGTTATTACTTTAATTATATCCCCTATGAACACTTTGTATTCTTGTTAAGCATTCACATTCTACCAAACAGCCAGCATCTTCCCTAAAGAAACACTACAAGCTAAAATTTCCTGCTAGGCTCATCTGTGCCACCCTTCTCCTTAGTTTAGCCTCTCTAGCCTTCTTTCAGTTTCCTCTGCTATGCTAATTCAGGGCCTTTGTCCGTGCTATTGCCTCTGTATGAACCACTCTTCTCCAACCTTAGAACCTTTGTAACTGATTCTTCCCACCTGCAATACTCTCCAACAGCCTGAGACCCTCTTCACCTAGGTAATGCCAGCTCATCCTTCAGATCACACCGCAGAGAGCAGGTCAGGTCCCCATGTTACACACTCCACTAGTACTGTATTCCCTTTCCTGTACACCACATCTCCCAGTTTGAGATTATACGTTGATCTGCACTTTTTTCATTCAACAAACATTATATACATTCCTGGCCAAGTGTGAGACACAGTGGAGAAAGAAAAAAAACGGTGTGATCCCTTTTGTCATTGAGCTTGGTCTGGACTAAAGGAAACACATTATTCCAGGATTCTAATAAATAACTTTAAGATCACAATTGTGACTAGTGCCAGGGAGAATCTATCCTAGGTGATAAGACTTAGCAGGAATTAACTAGAATGAAAGGAAAATCTTTACAAAAGTGACAGCAAGTGGAAAAACACGTTCTGGAAGTGAAAGGCCAAGACGACTGTAGCAGAGCCAAGAGGAGTGAGCTGCAACACGAGGGTGAAGCAGCTGCGAGAGACCAAGCAACGCAGGGCCTTGTGCACGTCAAGGACCTGGTCTTCGACCTAAAAGCAACAGGCTGCAGCTACTCGGTTATGACCAGGTGAGGTGAAAAGATCAGATCTGATTAATATGTAACTGCCCCATTACATTGAAAGCTCCCGGAGGCCGGGACCCACATCCTGTCTCATTCACAGCTGCACCCCGGGAACCTAGAACAGCGACTTGCATTTAGCTGCTCAATAATTAGTTGCTGGCTCAATGAGCAGAGGGACCAAGGGGCTGTGCCCGGCACGCAGCGCGTCTCCTTCCCATCCGTGGCCTCGATTTCCCAAAGCGGGCTGGGCGAGCGAAGGCACCCGCGGGCGGGACCGGCTCGAAGGCCGCCTCCGACTCCTTCTGCCGGGGCAACAGGGACAAAGGCGACAATCTTCCTTAAGGGTGAAAGGAGGGCTCCTAATAGGGACTCTCAGGCGACAAACCCCAAAACTCACCTAAAGGAAGGCGCGAAGTACGGCGTGACCGGAATTGCGTCATCGGCAGCGCGCCGCCAGAGCCTCACAGGCTTCCTCTCTAGGATGCCGGAGCGCGCAGCTCAGTGGTTCTCTGGCTTTACTACCGGTGCGGGGCTTTTTAACCTGGGATCCTCAGAGACCTTGACTAGGAGATAAGGTTTACGGTTGTTTTCGCTTGTTCTAAGCGGAATTTAGCATTTCCTTCAGTTACGTGTTGGCAAGAAACTACAGTAGTACCTGTGATTTTGTCACCAATGGAAATCACAGATCTTTTCATATCACGTTACAGTTGCTGTAGCTATCTCAAAATGCAGGCTATTCTCATCACTAATTTGTCCACGTACATCCACACCTGTAAGAATTTTTATGCGTTTATTTGACCCAAACCGATGACAGTTGCCAGGAAGCAAAATCTCAACGGATTGAGGAAATGCTCCAGAGGATGGCAGTTTGGGGCCTTATTTTCTACATTGGAATCAAAGGAGGAGACAAGGGGGTTACATGAAAACTATTGGTGGTAGATTAGGGAGGCAGGAGGAAGTAAAGCAGGGGAATCTCTGAGATTGGATAAACAGTAAACAGAGAGACACATACTTCTTTTATATTGTTGGGTACAGGATAGTTGGCATTTACAGCACATAGAGATAGTATGGACAGGGGACAAGGTAACAATGAGGGTTCTGTGGTCTCTGCTCCGGTGGGGAAAAGGGGATTTCTCTGACATTCCAAAGGGCAGGGACTGAAGGAAGAAGCAAACAGAACCAAGAGTGAGCCCAGCCTAGTCAGTGACGTTTCTTTAAACCTGCAAACCTGTATTAGCTGCTAATAACAACAACTGACAGTCACCAAAAGCTTATGATGTACCAGCTTCAGAGCTCAGCACTTTACGTTCAGTATAGTACTAGGAGATATATAATACTATCATTCTCATTTTACCAAAATGAGGAAATGAGACTTAGAGAGTTTAAGTAATCATCTCAGGCCATAAGATGTGTATTCATAACCACTAGGTAGTGCTATCTCTCCTGGGTAAAACAATGCATAAATTATTGTTTGTAGGGCAAAAATATGTATAAACAAAAGCATGTGAAAAACACACACCCAGGAATAAACTTAATAAGAAACATATCAAACCCATATAAAGAAAATTATAAAATATTACTAAGAAACATAAATGAGAAGGCAATACTTGTTCCTGAATGGAAACAATACAGTATTAAATTTTTTTGTAAATATTCTCTTTCCTCCAAAAGAATTTACAAATTGATAATAAATTCCTTTTATTAAGTTCTTGTATGTATTCAGCACTACGTTAAATGCTTTATACATATATTCTCATTTAGTCTTTACATTTCTTTAAATGAGATTTAGGTTTTTGTGTTTGGTGTCCCCCACCCCTTGCTTACAGATAAGTAAACAGAAACTAAGGGATTAAGAGACTTTGCCAAGTTCACCTAAAAAATAGATGGTCAAACTTGGATTTAAAGTCAAGGTTGCAGATTCCAAAAGCCATACTCTTAACAGCTAACCAATATTACCTTCATGCAAAATATATAAAAAATTTATTAGAAACCTGATAAAGTAATTCCAAAGTTGATACGAAAGAGTAAAGTCAAAATAGCCATGAAATTTTAAATAAAAAGGGGAAATAGGAAAGAAAAAATTTGCAATACTAGATGTTAAATGTTTAACAAATAAAATGGACCAGGTACAAGAATAGACACTAGAAACATATTACTACTTTTTGAATTAGAATAAATGTCATAATGCACGTATTAAGTGGCTGACTGGGTCCCAACTCAGAATCCAGCACCTGCTATTCCCCTGCCTCTAATAGTCTTTTCCAACTTGCCCTTCCTTTAACTGGTTAACTCCTTTTCACTCTTCAGATCTCAACCTGAAAGTCATATCCTGAAAGATACAAATTAAGTCAGATTGCCAGGCATGCATTCTCTTTTCTTATACCAGGTATTTCAAACACTAATTAGAAATAGTTTTGCCTCCATACATGGCAATATAGTTGGCACTATGGGCACAATTAACACCAAATTCAGATGATAAATACCTCTGAAGCCACAGAGAGAGAAATACAATTCAATACAGGAGACTTCAATTCCATCTGTAATGTTTTAGTTCTTAAAAACATGAAACAACCATGGCAAAATGTTCACATAAAAAGCTGAACATCTCTATATTTTTTTACACCTGAAATATTTCTTTAAAAATGTTTAATCTCGATAGTATCACTAGTAAATAAAAACAGGAGAAAAATCTGTAGAGCAAAAGGGACAAAATAGGGCAAAAGTAATTGTTAAAAACTAAAAGCATTTAAGGAGATGTCAGACCAAAGTTTATCACAATAAATGTACGTAGGTTAAAATATTCTTAAAAGCACTTGTACAGAAAATGGATGAGACATACTCTGCTGATACGATTGGGTTATCCTCTGTAAGTCCAAGGGTAAATAAGCCTGTGAATAGGGCGATTGCCTTTACCTAGACATCTGTCCCAAACAGGAGAGCTTCTCTTTGTGACACTTGGAGGGGCCTTGCTCTTTTCCCTGTGGAAAGACCCCATGTACCCATGAACTACACTATCCTAAACAGAAATTCCTAAATTCCTAATGAAACAAATATGTGAGGCCTCTTCTCACTAATCATTCTCTTGCAGTTCATACGCGATAGTGCTTCCCTCATATTTTCTTTTTTCTTGTTTTTGATTTTTTAGAGAGGAAGAGGGGGGGAGGGGGAGGGAGAGAGGGGGTGGGAGAGAGAGAAAGAGAGAAGGGGGGAGGGAGAGAGAGAGAAACATCCAGTGGTTGCCTCCTGCTTGAGCCCTGACCGCCCTGATGGGGATGAAGCCCAAAATCTGGGTATATGCCCTGACCGGGAACTGAACCTGACACCTTTTGGTGTACAGGATGATGCTCCAACCAACTGAGCCACACCAGCCAGGGCTCCCCCATATTTTCTTGCCAATGCCCAGGAGTCACTAAAGACTTTGGGGACAATGACTTCTGTGTGTTATACATGGTTTCTTGTACCATACTGGTGGATTTGGATACTCTAAAATAACGGGACACTATGACAGCCTTGGTTAAAGCCTCAGCTTTCAGTGAAGGACCCAGGCAGCTGTTCATTCTTTCAGAACCAGGAGGTTTCCCTCTCTAAAAGTGCAGACAGCTCCTCTGGAGGGGAGAATTAGCTGGACAACTCCTGTCTCCCCCTCTAATACCTGGCAGCACCATGTATAGACTTCCCTGGTGTTCCCCTGCCCTGGGCTGCTCCCTTTCCAGCTCAGGTTTGCATAGAAGAGTGTGCAGCTGTGAGGCCTCTGGGAGAAGCAAGCACAGGTTCCAGGCAGAAACCTGGAGGCCGGAACCACTGCACAGGGACACTCTTCCCCCGGAGCACAGAGCACAGAGGCTGGCACCCTTTTCTCCTTCTAGCTTGGCCCCAAGCAGTACTGGGCAGAAGGGATGTAGAATGAATTATAAACAAGAGAAAAATCAAGGTTCAGGGGGTTTTAATAAGGCCACAGCAATCATATTCTGGCATGGGTGGGGTGGGGATGAACAACTGTCAAACACTTGAACAGCCTGACCCTGGCCTGAATATTAAATAGCACTCCTGAGGGTCAGCTACTTTTGCACAGCACAATGGTGACACTTAGTGTTAGCTGGGTAAATCTCAGCTAGCTCTGCAATTTACCTGAACTTGGTGTCTCCTTTCCTCTCAGGATTCTCAGCTTCCTGAAGAGCCAAGAAATTTTTTGGTTTTCAGTTTTTAATTTGCCCTTTCATTTGCTTAACAACTGCTCTTTTATTTTTCATATTTTGAAATAAAATTGATATATATAAACTGTACATTTAATTTTTTAATTGAAATATAGTTGACATATAACATGTAAATTTAAGGTGTACAACATGTTACTTTGATACATTTAGATATTGTAATATGATTGCCATTGTGACAATAATTATCACCTCTATCACATTACATAATTATCATTTCTTTTCAGTGTTGGAATAATTAAGTTCTAGTCTCTTGGCAAACTTAAGGATTGTAATACAATATTGCAGTGACTATACTATGCATTAGATCTCTAGGATTTATTTACTATTGGTTGCAAGTTTGTACCCTTAAACAGATCTGTCTTATCCCTCTACCCAGAGTGGACATTTTTAGAGTGTAAAATTTGATGAGTTTTAGCCAGCAGAGAAGAAAATAGGCAAAAATCTCTGTCCTCATAGAGTCTGCATTCTTAGTGGCCAAATATATGTCACCTGGCTGCTCCCAACAGCAGAGGAATCTGGAAGGCGGGTGTTTAGCTTCCTGGTTTCCATAGTAGAAAGAGGACGGAAAGGGTGCAGAATGAGCCAAACTATAGTTCCTGCCACAGTGATACTGAGGAGCATATTCAAAATGTATAAATGCTTATGTACACAAGTTAGGTTTAAAACATGTTTCAGAAGTATTGATATGTCTATTCCTTAAACTAGACCTATTTATCATTATTACTATTAATTTATTAACATATTATTAACTTAGATGTCTTATTTGATGACATACAAATAGATTCCCTAGCACAAGGCCCTGGCCCACACGGTATCTCCAGCCAACAGTAGAAATTATCTTGGCACCAATAAGGTACACCCTGTGGGTCCTTAGACCTTTCATCAGCTAGCTGTAAAGGCTATCTGTATTACAGGCTCAGCTGGTTTTGCTAGCTTCTTGAGATGTTCACAGCTTCTTTGTTTTCCAAAGTCCCCTTGATACAAAGAAATATTCTTACGAGATAGGATGAGTGGAACTGCTCATCTGGCTCAGAATAGATCCATTCTTACTGAATCAAGTTAATCACAGTTTATAGAAACCCACTCTAAAATTCCCAGGATATACTTCCCAAAGGAAACTCCATCAGAGCACTGATTCTCAAACTTGGTTGCACACTGGAATCACCTGGGAAGATTTTTAAAAATACGATGCCCGGATCCTGGCCCCTACAGCAGTGATTCTCAATTGGGCAATTTGCTCCTCCCACCAGGAAACACTTGGCAATGTCTTTTGGTTATTACAACTGGGAGAAGGTTCAGCCTGGGCATGGGATTTTTAAAACCTTCCCAGGTGATTGGAATATGCAGCAAAGTTTGGGGGGGGGGGTTGCTAGAGACCTATTGCTAGAGAATACTTGAACATGTGGCTAAATCCTTTTCACCCTGTGTCATTGAGTTTGAACTGGAAAATTTCCATATCTTCTCATTTGATTGTGAGTTGGCTTGGAGGTTGAAGGTGATTGGAAGGGGGAAGAGTTAGCTGTTTTTGTGAGGAACCGTAGGTTTTCCACAACATACTGGAATGGCCATGTCCACAAATATGTTCCGCTACTTATTATTCACCTTACTCATGAGTTGGTCTCCCTGGTATAGTTCAGGAGGATCATTAACTACAGTCAAATAATCACATCCCAGGGAACAGATCGCTAGTGTAACCAGAAAATGTAGGTTCAGCTGCCTGCTGCAAGGACAGCCAAACTCGTGAGACAGGTGCTGATGCAAAAGGAAAGCAGGTAATTCAGGTGCCATGGATCTGGGAGAATGGTGGACTCCCATTTCAAAGACCATCCCCCTTCCTGCTCAAGCCCGCGGTTATTTTTTTTTTTTTTAATTATTGATTTGAGAGAGAGAGAGGAAGGGAGAGAAACATAGATTTGTTGTTCCACTTATTTATGCATTCATTGGTGTATCCAGAAAATGCTCTAACCAACTGAGCTACTCAACCAGGGCTTTTTTTTTCTTTCACACTGGCCAGGGCTAGCTGGGGATTCTCATAGGGATAGGGAGGGGTGGGATTTTTTTCTACCCAATTATCTTGCTAGTTTTTAGGGCCCTTGGGCTCTGTCCCTTCATCTTTCTAGCTTTTGGAGGTTAAGTGTAAGAACTTCTCCCTGTGTCATCTTGACCAATGGGGAGACACCCCAGCACTCCCTGCCTGTCTATGGTAGTGGGGATGGGGGAGCTGCAGGGCCAACCATCAGGAAGCCTGGAGCTTCCAGCAGCCCTCGGCAGCCTCCCAAAGCTGGACATGGCACCTGCACATCCCGGGGAGCCCTTTGGAGTCCACAGGGCACCCATGGACCCAGGTGCACCTGTGTCCTCTGCCCATTCCCCCATGCAGCTGGCCCCTCTGAAGTGGCCAGCCAGGTCCATGCTCCATCTGATCACTGCCTTGGTAGCACTAGAAGTTACACATGCGAAAAGCACCTCCTTTGCAAGTAAACCCCTCTGCTGCTCTCGAGGGTAACAGCTTCTTCTCTGAGGCGACCTCCAGGAAGGGCCACCACAGTTGCACAACTCCAGGGGGCACTGTTCACATAGAACACAATGTGAATGGTGTTCCCTTGCTCCATGGCCCCCAAAGTAAATTTCTACATTCACCAGATTGACTAGACTTTTAAATCAGACCCTTTGAAACATTTTTGCCAAATTAATCTATCCAACTAGCTCTATATTTATTCTGATATTTATTTATATTGCCTCAGGTGATGCTAAGGAGAATATGTTTTATATTACATATATGAGATATATATGTGTGTGTTTATATATATAATTTTTTAAATGAAAATGGTACCATACATACAAACCTGCAACTTTCTTTTTTCATTTAATTATCTGTATTGCCCACTTCACAAGTCCAGACATGCAGATATGGAACTGCAGAGTATTACATTGCATGGAACTGATGGGCTTAAAGAATAGCTGCTTATTAAATATGGGTGAATTGAACATAGGCATTTCTGGAACCCTGTAACATGACACTAAAAGTACAAAAAGATAAGAATCTACAAGGATAAGGGAGTGAGAAAGCTGAAAACAGATAAGAAATGTCAACATAGCTTGGGAAGATGGAAAGGGATAGAAATGTGGTAACCAGCGAAAACTGGAAGCCTTGCATGGGAGTGGAGTAGGGAGGAGGGTGGCTAGGATACATGTCTAATACCACGAAGTAAGCTCACTCACCCAGTGGGAAGGCTCAGGAATTAGGCATCAGATACAGTACTTTGCAAGGCAGAGAGAGCCAAAGGGAGAGGTCTAAGGAGCAATTAGACCTGCAGATCCCATTCCCACATGCACAGCCCAGGGACTTCTCCCAAGCCCTGTAACACAGGACGTTTATTCTCGGGGGGAGAGGGGGAGATAGCAAAGGGCCAGGTTTAAGCAGTGGATTTCAAACAAAGAGATGACATATATGCATAACCCAAGGACACAGACAATAGTGTGGTGAGGGACTGAGGAGGGGCGTGGGGAGGGGGTGAAAGGGGTCAATGGGGAGAAAAGGGGACACCTGTAATATTTTGAACAATAAAACAAGGAGATGAATGAAAGTCTGCATACTGAACAGAGAAGCATCACAATGCCTCACCACTCCCCAGCCCTATTCTCCCACCTGGCTCTCAAATGCTAACAACCAGCCTTTATACCTTCTGAATGGAAGCCTGGAAGACCCTTCTTGAGAGGCAGCAAATAACCCCATGTAAACCTACAGACATCTGGGGTAGAAGTCTATCAACAAAAATACAATAGACTTCTTTACTACAAAGGATTGTATATGAATCTAAGGTCTCAAGCATGGCCATGCCTATGGGTAGCTTGCATGTAATATAAATAAAAAGAAGTGGACAACGCGCCAACCAACTGAGTTACACCAGTCAGGGCCCCAAGTAGGACTTTTGACTTTTTACAAAAGGCTTTGTCGTCTGGGTCCTGTGTTTCCCTCCTCACTATCCCACAAAGGCAAGTCTTACCCTCTGTGACAGCTGTGGGTGACGTAGAACTTTCTTGTTTTATATTGCTTTACAAGACGTGCCAAAGATCTCACAGCAAATAACTGACCTGGTTGGGAATAGCACCTACACTGACCTCCTTTTATCCAAACCCATCAGCCTGGGAAACTACCAAGAAAACCATGAAAGAAGAACACAAGAAATTACCAATTGAATTAAACACCTGCAAATAAACAGAAAGTATAAAGTTTATCCAGTATGTATAGTATATACCACATCTAGTATACCTAAGTTTATAGTATATCCAGATTTTTAAAAAATCATTTTTTTAAAGAGAGGCCAATTAATATTCTTAGTCTATTCCACCAAGCTGTGACTTAGTTAAGTGAAGGCGGGGATACAAAAACCTAAAGTTCCCAAAGGCACTTTCATTCTAAAATACACACTCATTCTTCACTGTCCAGTGGACCGTATCACATTTCCTACTTTTGTAACCACCCAGCAAGATGATCCCCTCAGACGCAGTGTTGCTAGGCAAACAAAGAAATTCTTAAAAATAATTATACTTGCGGAAAGTTTTAGTTTATCTTTTGACTAGTAATACAAAAGGTATTACAAAGAGTAAGTTTCCCTTCCAGCCTTTTCTCCTGCCATCCTGTTCCTCCTGCCACCCTGTTCCTCCACCCAGAAGGAAACACTGAGAAAGAATTTAAAACATGAAATCTATATCTGTTGTAATCCTGTACAAGCCACAGGCAACATAAAGTAAACAATTTGGGGCTAACTGATAGTACAGGGTATGTGTGGGAATTGTGGTAAGACCTTCCTTACAAAAGACTATGTATAGAGAGTTGAAAGCAGGGATTACTCAAGGTAAAAGCTGACACATCACATAAGCATAAAAGAGGCTAAAAGACAAAGGACTGAAAATAATGAGTCTGGAGTACTGAGTCAAGATTGGGAGTTATGCTGGAGTTGAGCCCAAGATAGCAATGGGATTTTCCAGAGGTCCACACAGAGCACTTAAGATCAGAATAAATGCAGGTAACTAAGACCAGTCAAACAATGTAAAACAAAAAAGTTCTACTTTGAAGTCAGGCCTAAGACTGCCCCTCTTTTCCAGCGCCCACCCCTGACCTCCAAAGTTATATACGATCTAAACTGTTTTATGAGCAGAGAACCCTTACATTTTAGAGCTAGGAAGGAACTTAAATATTATCTAATACATCAATTCTCAAGTAATTTGGTCTCAGGGCCTCATAATATTCTTAAAGGTATTAAGGGCCTCTAAGAGTTTTTGTTTATGTGGGCATGTCTGGACAGGGTTTAGAAGGTTGAATAGGAGTTTGTAAGGTGTAATGGGAGTAAGATGGAGAGAAGAACATTCTAGAGAAAACAGGTATAGAGGAATGGAGTGGGAAAAGACATTCTTCTATCACTAACAGGACATAACATTTTAGATAAGATATTTATACGTCCTGACTTTAAGTTCCACTTGAATAAGAATAAACAGTGACACCCATGTAGCAAATAAAATTAATGGACTATGAAAGACCTTTCAAGGACAAAATGACACCCTCACACCCAAAAGGTAAAGGCTACCATAACTCAGGTGAGATGTGCTCCTGGAAAAGGCACTTAGAACAGTTTATACCACTGTTGATACTGGTTTTGGCTACATGGAGTCTCATTCATTCTTACTTCTGGCCTCCACCCGTGGCTATAATTAGTTTTTCACAGAACTGGACCAGCAGGATAAGGGGAGGGGGGAATAATTCATGGACTCCCAATGGACAACATGCTAAATGATTGTCAGGAAGAGAAGAGCAAACCTATGATCTAAAATAATTCCTTGGTTATTTGCATCCAGCATAAATCTAGACTTTAATGAGTCTGTGACTTAAAAACAAATGGGAATAGTATCTGCATAATAGTATTTTGGTATTAAATTATTTGATATGACTATTAAGCATGTTTCCGTAAAAACTATCCCACACCATACTGCTAGAATCCAGCGGCTACGACTGACCCAACACTTCATTATGTCATTCTCTTGCTCAAAAGTTGTAACATTCCCTGCTGAGTAAAAGATAATATTAAAATGCTCCCTAACCTTATATTCAGATTTCCACAACTGGGCTCCATAATGCCCCACCATGCCCCATCTTTTTTAAAAAATTGATATGTAATTGGCACATAACTATTAGTTACTCCCAACCCTTTTCATTATTTCTCTGCAGAAACCCTCTTCTTTAGCAAAACTAGTTTGCTCAGTATCACCAAAACATGCCATACCATGTGATCACTGACCTTTTTTTTTTTTCGGGGGGGTTACAGTGAACTTTATTGATGGTGCATGACAAGGGAGGGCTCCCTTCCTCACGGGGTCTGGGATGGAAACTGTGGAGGTACGGAGATTTTCAGTATGTTGGGAGGTCAATCTGAGGCAAGGACTCAGCAGAGGGCCTCTCTTCCTCTTGCTGGGGCTGGTGGTCCAGGGGGCTCTTACTCCTTGGAGGCCATGTGGACCATTAGGTCCACCACCCTGTTACTATAGCCAATTCATTGTCATACCAGGAAATGAGCTTGAGAAAGTGGTCACTGAGGGCAATGCCAGCCCCAGCATCGAAGGTGGAGAAGTGGGTGCCACTGTTAAAGTCATAGTAAACAACCTGGTCCTCAGTATAGCCCAAAATGCCCTTGAGGGGGCCCCCTGATGCCTGCTTCACTACCTTCTTGGTGTCATCGTATTTAAGAGCTTTCTCCAGGCAGCAGATCAGATAGATCCACAACCCACACACTGGGGGTGGGCCATGGAAGGCCATGCCAGTGAGCTTCCCACTCAGCTCAGGGATGACCTTGCCCATAGCCTAGGCAGCACCAGTGGAAGCACAAATGATGTTCTGGGCAGCCCCTCAGCCATCACACCACAGCTTCCCGGGGTGGGGGCATCCACAGTCTTCTGGGTGGCAGTGATGGCATGGACTGTGGTCATGAGTCCCTCCACAATGCCAAAGTTGTCATGGATGACTTTGGCAGAGGGCCCAAGCAGCTGGTGGTGCAGGAGGCATTGCTGACAATATTGAGGGAGTTTTCATACTTGTCATGGTTCCAACCCATCACAAACATGGGGGCATCTGCAGAAGGGGCAGAGATGATAACCCTCTTAGCTCCACCCCTCAAGTCAGCCCCAGCCTTCTCCATGGTAGTGAAGACACTCAGTACCAGCATCACCCCATTTGACGTTGGCAGGATCTCACTCCTGGAAGATGAAGACAGACTTTCCATTGATGACAAGCTTCAGTTCTCAGTCTTGACTGTGCCTTTGAACTTGCCATGAGTAGAATCATACTGGAACATGCAGACCATGTAGTTGAGGTCAATGAAGGAGTCATTGATGGCAACAATATCCACTTTGCCAGAGTTAAAAGCAGCCCTGGTGCCCTGGCTCCCAATACGGCCAAATCTGTTCACTCCGTCCTTCACCATTGTGTCTCAGGGTTGCAGCTGGCACTGCTCAGGAAGATGCGGCTGTCTGATGAACAGGAGGAGCAGAGAGCAGATGGGTGACTCCAAATGCTTTACATCATTAGTAGAAGTGGTGATACTATTTATCTCCAGGACGGTTTCTTGGACTTATAAGTTCATCTTTTCTGCATCTTTTCTTCAGTGGGACTTTCCCACTCCCATGCCTGGCTAGGCTACTAGATATATTTTCCTCTGTGGACCCCTAGTGAAAATTCTCTCATTTTCTTTTTTTATGTTAATATAAACAATATCATTTTTAAAAGCAATTCAAGTTTCTTGACTTTATTTAGGAAATGTCAGTAATAACAATGGTTTGGTACTGTGTACTGAAGATAATAGTAAGGATATCTAGACTGAGTCATATCCACTTATTTACATTCTACTCTTTAAAGTGTACTTATAGGATTTAGATTACCTTTGAACTAATCTATATAGTATAATAAAATATAAAATAGAGTACTGAATGTTAAAGAAATGACCATTGTACTTGAGGAAGAAAAGCACTTTAATCTGTGATGAGAATTTATTTATATTGTAGCTTCACATATCTTGTTGAACCAGGTTTTCTGTGGGTTCGTTCATTTGATTACATTGTTTAGTTATAAGACATTTTGCACCTGTTCTGCGGAAAGCATTAAGTTCCTTCTTAAAGACTGAACAAAGGTTCATTCATTCATTCCTTTCACAAGCTTTCACTGAGCAACTTCAATGTGTCAGGCAGTGTGAAAAAGTGTGGGCCTGTCCTAAAGGGGCTCCCCACCATTATTTGGAGAGTCAGGGTTAAGACCTTGGCAGAGCTATGCCCCACAGACTCTGTATTAATTATCTAATGCCACAGTAATGCCAAGTAACAACCAACCACATAACTTCAGCGTTATACAACATTACCTGTTCATTTCTCAGTTGTTGGGGGTGGTTGCCTTGACAGTTCTGCTGATTTTGGTTGGGTGCCCTGGAGTGTTTGGGGGTTGGCTGCTGTTGGCTGATCTAGAATAGCCTCACTATGATGATTCAACTCTGCTTTATGTGTCTCTCACCCTCACGGCAGTGGCTTAGACACAAAAGGAAGAGCACACCTAACTGCACAGTGATTTTTTATGCCTCTGCTTAAAAACGTCCCATTGGTTCAAAGCAAGTTGCATGGCTAAGACCAGAATCAGACTTATGGCACAGGACATGCATGCAAAGACAGGTCTGTGTGTTCAGAGCCTGTGATAGATTGAACACACAGATGTGGGGCACCTAACTCAGCCTAACTCATGCTGACTAGAGCTGAACTTTGAAAGAGAAGATGGTAGTTAGCTAAATCATAAAGGAAAGGAGGTGCTTTTATAAGACGAACTCACAAGACCTAAGAACTTATAAGACTGTAAGTACTTCTGCATCTTTTCTTCATAGGATGTATACACCCTTCACCTAGAACCCTTTTCCCCACTTCCTGTCCGGAATTTAGATGTGAGTCCTAGATATGCAGCAGCCTTCTTGTGGCCATGAGGCAATGGTCAGTAGATTGAAGTTCTACAGAAAGGTGGCATCTAACAGCACCACTGAGTCACTGCAACAACTCCAAAGGAGTACCTCTAGCCTTTCTTCCTTCAATCAAAACTGTTTCTTCAGTCATGCTGACTCCAAATGCTTTACATCATTAGTAGAAGTGGTGATACTATTTATCTCCAGGACGGTTTCTTAATTTCTAGAGTTTCAGGTGCTCTGGATAAGACAACACGCCTCCCCTAGCCTCCACACCATCATTGCTAAGAGTAAAGAAGGGGGCACCTTGGGCTCTCCTGGCAAATCCTTCACAACTCCCTTTCCTCCGGTACGCTGTTCAGCCGCCACTATCTGCTTTGAGACCATCATTATCCGTTACCATGATGCCCTTTATCCTAGTTCACTCGAGTCACACAAGCAGCCCAGGATCCTAGGTCAGTTCCTTATCTCCTGCATTTTATCTCAAACCGCCCTTTACATCTGTTTTCTAACCCCACTTCCCACTCCCACCTCCTGAAACCCCCAGGAATTCATTGTCAGTATTGGCAAAGTCTCCCTTTTTACAAAGTCTGAATTTTTTCTTCACCTTCCTGCTCTGGAGGAAACCTGGGGTTCCTTTGAGGATACTGCTTCCTCTGCAGCCCTCTCAAGAGGTGGCTGTTTCTCCCACATCCCACAGTAGACTGGGTGTTCTCTTTGTTCCTCGTTGCTGTTTCCAGACCACTCTGCCTCACTCCTTCCTAGAACTGCCCAGCTTTTTGCTTTCTTTTTTTTTAAAATATGTCTTTATTGATTTCAGAGAGAGGAAGGGACAAGGAGAGAAAGAGAGAGAGAGAGAGAGAGAGAGAGAGAGAGAAACATCAACGATGAGAGTGTCATTGATCGGCTGCCTCCTGCAGGCTCCCCACTGGGGATCAAGCCAGCAACCCAGGCATGTTCCCTGACTGGGAATCGAGCTCACGGATCACAGGTCGATGCTCAACCTCTGAGCCTCACCAGCCGGGCAGAACTACCCAGCTTTGATTCTGATGTTAACCAGACTATGCTACCCTCATTGAAGTCATACGACCACTATCACTCTCCAACCCTGCTCCCACGTGACCTCCTTATTATTGACGGTCCTTCCAAAGTGCTAATTTCTAAAATCTTGACCTCCTTTCCTCCAAAAAGCTTGTCCTCCTCCTTAGCTCAGTCTTCCCCCTCGTGTCCTTGCTTCACCTCTTATCCGGCTTAGACTCTGTGGCCCTTCATTATAATCGCTCCTTTGAATATACCCTTGGCTCCTTTCCCCCTCTCTTACTTACTTCAGTGTACTTTTCTGACAGAACACAAGCCCTGATTAAATCCAACTCTGCGCCTATGCCAGCACAAGTACAGCCAGTGGACATGGCTGGAGCACTCACACATCTGTATTAACTGCTCTCACCTTAAGTTTGTGACCACTCACCTTGAAAGGCCATCAGCAATACCCATCAATCCTGCTTACATCACCCGAGCACAATCACAAAACCATCCTCATAGACGGCTGCTCCATATCTTCTCCTCTCTTCAAATTTTCCATAACTCCTTCCCCATCCTGAGACTCACATGACAACTTATGTCCTAGTTCACTGAGGAAATACAAACAGTAAGACAATGTCCACCAAGTCTCAGAATATCATTCCTCCACCCACCTGCATGTGTGCTCGCCTACTCCGCCTTCCCTCCTATAAACAGGGAGGGAAACCAGCTCCTCCGCGCGTGCACACCTTTCCCTCGCTCAACCGCCCTCCTCTCTCTCCTGCTTCACTTCCACCAGCAAAGAAGCAAGCGCTTATTTCTCCCATCTAAAAATCGGCCTCTTGACCTTACTTTCCTTCCAACTACCGTCCAATTTCTCCTCCCCTTCAGCCTGGGAGTGTTGGCGACCTCCCCTGCCTACAATCCCTTTGCTCTCATCAGCTCTTCATGCCTATGGCTCCACAGGATGTCCTCTTGTCCAGGGCACTGATGACATCATGTTGCTGTATCCAATGGCCGGTACAGCGTCTTTGTCCGTTTTAATCTTTCTGAAGCGCTAACACGACTGATATTTCTCCTTGAAACATTTTCTCCTCTTGGCTTCCAGCACACCACACTCCCTGTTCTCTGAACTTGCTGGTGACTCCTTCTTTGTTCCCTCTGCCTCTTTGTCCACCTTCTCACTCTTTTCGAGTGTTCTCATCCGGCCTCATGGCTCTATGTACCACTCTAGGTGGATGACTCTTAAATGTGTATCTCCAGCCTGGTCCTTTGCCATGAACTCTGGACTTATATATCCAACTGCCTGCTCAACATTCCCATTTGGATGCCCAATAGGCATCTTGAACTTAATTCAACCAAAATTAAACTCATTTCCAACCCCAAACCCAATTCTCCCCATTTCTGAAAATGGCAACCACATCCTTCAGTCAGCCTTGACTCCTCTCTTACTTTCCTCCCTACAGTTGATCCATCAGTGAATTATTTGACTCTACCTTTAAAAAGATATTTTAATAGATATTTCAGAGTCCACTACCTCCACTTCTACTACCCTAATCCAAGCCACTGATCTCTTGCCTGGTCTCCTAGCTGATCTCCCAGCTTTTCTGCCTTTGACCCTCTCTTATGGTTTATTCTCCTCACTGTATCCCAAATGACTTTTTTAGAACACAAGTCATTCCTAAACAACTCTCAGGCCTTGACATCCACATTGCAGGCTGATGCATACTGAGTAAAGCGAGGAATGCTGGAGCGCCCACATGAAAAGGGACTCAAGGAAAGCCTGACCTTTTAGTGTCACAGTGGATAGGAAAGACACGCAGCCAAGTACAGCAATGAAGAGACTCTGATCCTAGTACACAAGGAGCTATGGTCTGGGTGAAGGTAGCAGAAGTGAGTAGTGTAAGCAGCAGAAAGATCCTTCTTGACCCTTGAGAAAAATCAGACTCTGGCTCAGTGGCTGATGCAAGATCCCTTTATCCAGACTGCAAAGATGGCAAAGATCCAAGAACAAGGGAGGGAGCATGAAGTTCTGCTGAAAAGTGGTCCCTGGGAGACAACTGTCGTGTTTTCAGAAGCACCTGAAGTACATGTAGTCTTTTGTAGGGATTCTTAACTTGGGGCCCCTTGAAACTGGGCATGATTTTGTGTTTGTATGATGAGCAAACGTGCGTTTTTCTGAAGAGAAGGTCTTTATCTTTCATCAGATTTTCTGAGACTCAAAAAGAGATTGGATCTGTAGAACCTTAACTGCACTTTTCAATATGGTAGCATCAGCCACATTTCAAGTGTTCAATGGCTACACATAGCAGTGGCTAATGAATTAGATAGTGCAATACATAACATCTCATCACAGAAAGTTCTACTGGACAGTGCTGCCCTAGAGATATGGTGTTTCCTCTGTGAAATTTCCATGAGAAGGCTTGAATATCAGACACTGGCATTCAAAGTTCTTCCTGGTGCTGTGGAATACTGTAGACCCTTGGGAGCCCAATATTTGAACCTGCTGACCACCACCTAGTAGTGACCAGATGCTAGTGACCAGAAGATGCTTTTCTTTGGCTGCTTGGCATTCTACCAGCATGAATTCCTATCAAGGAAAAGGGGTAGGTGATACGAATTATTTAGGGATTATGGTGGGTTTGAGTGACCTCATATTTGGGCAGGCTTCAAAAAAAGCATGAAGAGGACATTAGACAGGGCTGGATTAAAACTATCAGTATAGCCTGGGCTGGTGTGGCTCAGGGATTAGAGTGTTGACCTGCACACCAACAGGTCGTGGGTTTGATTCCCAGTCAAGGCCACGTATCTGGGTTGCAGGTTCGATCCCTGGCCTGGTTGGGCATGTGCAGGAGGCAACTAATCAATGTGTTTCTCTCACACTGATGTTTCTCTCTCCCCCCCCCACACACACACACACTTCCCTCCCATCCACTCTCTCTAAAAATCAGTGGAAAAAAGAAAAAACTATCAGTATTCATCAGCGATTACAAAGATGTCGTTTCTATCTTTTACTTTTCACATGTAGTTAGTAGACACCCCTGTGAGGTCAGCCTGAGCTGCAGATTACATGGTGGGACAGGGAGTTTTGGTGGTTCTTTGCTTTTTATGAATGTTATTCTATTCCTATAATTTAGTAAGTGTTCTGCCCTGCATGTTGATGGTTCTCGGGAGTGCAAGAAAAGGGAATAGACTCAATAGTCCTGCGCCATGATAATGTAGGGAAGAAGAGCTGCTTGATAAGTAGCTCTTTGATCCCAAACCTGGGGTTGTACCCAAACTTTGCATCATAAGCCATAAAACTAGATATGTTATTTTGCTTCTCCAAGCGCCTCTATTCTATCATCTGGAAAATGAGGACTATACATCGTAAAGCCATGGGAAAGACTGAGTACAATACCCAGCTATGTGTGAAGTGCAATAGTCCCTGGCTTACAGCAAGCTCTGAACAAACAGTAGCTATAATTATCTTCCTTCACAGTCTTCATGCTTCATTCATAATTACTTATTAAGAATGCCCTCTGTTTTGGATACCCCAGATTTTTAATTACTATGAACACCTATTTTTTTCCATTTTTTTTTTTGGAGACAGGAATTGCTTTTTATTGACTTATTTCAGAGAGAGGAAAGGAGAAGGAGAGAGAGGGATAGACACATCAATGATGAGAGAGTTCTCATTGATCGGCTGCCTCCTGCACGCCCCCAAATGGGGATCAATCGAGCTCACAGCCCTGCAAGTGCCCTGACTGGGAATCGAACCACGATCTTCTGGATCCTAGGTCGATGCTCAACTGCTGAGCCACGCCTGGCTGGGTGAACGCCTATTTCTTAATGGCTGCTTCCAGCCCGGCTGTTCCAATAGTTCTTACTGATTTATAAATTACAGACTAAAGGGGCTAAGATTTGTGGTATTACATATAAAAAAAGAGGTGGGGCAGCTACTTGTACTGAGGATTGTGCTAGTTGCTTTGTTAATTATTGGGATCACTGTATTCATCACAGACTTATAGGTAATAAGGAAAAATTGGAAACAATATAAATATCTGCAATAGCACTGGAATATTGGCATGTGGTAAATCCTTTCAAAGTAATGTCTTCCATAAATATTTGTTGACATGGGTACATGCTTATGATACAGTGTAAAGTGGAATAATCAAAGCCAACCCCCTCCCATGGCCCAGCATCCCCTATAGATACATTCCAGGAGACATGTCTACTGTTTGGTCATAGCTCTGAACCATAAACAACTAAAATGGCCATTAACAGCACACGGGCAGCCCGGCCAGACGTGGCTCAGCTGTTAAGCATCAACCTGGGATCCAGAAGATCATGGTTCGATTCCGGGTTGGGGCACATGCCTGGATTGTGTGTTCGATCCCTGGTCAGGGGCATGCAGGAGGCAGCTGATCAGTGACTCTCTCATCATTGATGTTTCTATCTCTCTCTCTCCCTCTCCCTTCCTCTCTCTGAGATCAATAAAGATATATTTAAAAACAAAAACACACAGGCAAGTCATGGCATATTCACACATGGAATATTACACAGTAATAAAAACAAAAAAACCCTATAACTATATGCATCACCATGATGAATCTTACAAAAATAATGTGAAATAAAAAAGCAAAGAGCAAAAGAATACATGGGATATGATTCCACGTATCTAAAGGTCAAACTTGGGAAAATTTAATTGTACTGCTTAAGGTAATAAACTATAAAGAAAAGCAAGGAACTACTACTTACCAAGAAAATGGTCACTTTTGAGTAATGGGGGGGTAGGTTGTGGGAGGGAAGGGATACTTAGGCAGCTTTGGCAATGTTCTGGGTTTTTTTAAAAAGTGGTAGTGCCTTCATATTATTAGTTAAATTGTATCTTTATGCCCTAATTTTAATTTCATAATTTAAAATGTTTTGAAACAAAATAAGGCCAAGGGAAAACAAGTGCAAACCTGTATTTTCCAATGTGATCTCAGATTTCTGCATGGGTGGAGTTGGGGAGGGTATAGAGCAACAGTGGTTTTCTCTTGGCAGCAAAATGTAAAGGAATTTATATTGTCTTCCTTATACATTTTGTATTTTTTTTATAACTAACAAGTATTACTTTGATAATAAGAAAAGCAGAACCACAAATGCCCAGTTCTGGCTCTTCAATTTACATCTGCACAGAGGACAAGTACAGTTTCACTTCTCCCTGCCTGAGAGAAATAGGGAGGGAGGGAGGGAGGGAGGGAGGGAGGGAGGGAGGGAGGGAGGGAGGGAGGGAGGGAGGGAGGGAGGGAGGGAGGGAGGGAGGGAGGGAGGGCAACACAACTGAAATCAGAACAAAGAACCACCACAGGGCTGGTCATTTGTGCCAGCAATAGGCCTTGGGGAACTCAGCTGATGGATACCAATAAAATACTTCCTAGATTATCCCAGATCTCAGACAACTCTACCTGCCCTCTCTGTTTTGAGGCCTGGGGAATGAGTCAGTGGCTGAGTAAGACGAAAGAAGTATTATTATGATTCAATAACAACTATAACTTTTTAACTCATTATTGTCTGAATATCACCTTGGGGTGATATATGCATTAATCCAATCCTAGCACTCACAAAAATTCTATAAGATGGATATTATAGATATTTTACACTGATATTTATCAGCGATATTTTACACTGATATTCCAGGGCTCAAAAGAGGTGGAATGACTTGCCCGTATGTCTGATTCTGAAATCAGTGACTTTTACACTTCATCACAATTTACATGTATTTGTGTACATGCTGTAAAGAGTTTCCTCATCTATTGTATTATATTCACAACATTCATGTAAAATAGCTCAGAGTAGCTGTGTGACTTGTCCAAGGACACACAGCTAGTAAGAAGCTATAACCTTTGATGTAAAATTGTTTCCTTTTTTCCTGAGGGAATTTTTTTTTCCTATACCCCAACTAAACGCCAACGGTTCTTATGCCCTCTCATACATCTAGTTACTACATCTAGGTAATGCATCCAGTTATTACCTCCTGCAAGAAGGGTGGAGATATTGAATATGACACGTCAACAACATTAACTCCCTTAATACCGTGGAGTGAGCGGTCAGGTGCAAGGGATAAGATTAAGATAGAAGAGTAAAGTTTAATATTCTGCGGGCATTTCGGTTGTAACTGTCTGTCAGGTGGTCTGCTTGCCTACCATCCTCAGCTCCCAGTCTTCCAGGGTTCCCCTTGCTTTTGCACTCTGCCATAAGGGAGTTAACCTTTCAGCTGCTTTAAAGGAGTGTACATTCCAGGATCATCTCCAGCCCTCCTCAGAGTCTCACCACCCCCTGAGCCTCACAAGGCTGCCTGGGAGTGAAGGAGGGTCATTTCTTTGGCAGAAGGGAGAAGGCCGTGGAATTTCCTCTGCGATGGGACGGCTATGCAAAGTGCACAGAGGAGGAGGAAACCGAGGAGGGAGCTGGTGAGTCAGAGGAGGAAAGCTGCTCGGCTGGCAGAGCCTCTAGAGCAGCAGGGAAGCCTAAGCCGTTAACAAGGTAAGGACAGTTTTCTCTGTACACCTCCAAAGCAGGGCTGTTGTCCCAGGGCCACTGGAGCCCTATCGGTATCGGTAACCAGGACAGCTAAGCTGGGATTTTACTTACAGTGGCAAGGGAGGGGGGTTGACATGGAATTGCCTGGAGAATCTTCCTGAGAAAGCACAAGCTGCCTGCTGGTAGCTCCTCCATCCCCACACGGCTCCATCCCTAGAAGGGTCTGAAAGAGCCTAGAATGCTAGCTGGGCTGTTTTGCTGTGTATTTTGTAGCCAGTGCGCTGAAGTATCTAACTTGTTCAGACCCTGGCTTCAGAGCTCAAATCTCTGTACTTCCTACAGCTTCTCTGTGCAGGGGCTCAGGAGGGGCAGTCCAGAGGTGCAGGAAGCTGCAGGTTTTCTCTAACTTAGGTGAAGTGTAGTACGATAATTGAACACTCTGGGACCTGGAACCCAAAAGACCTGGGTTCTCATTCCGGCAGAGCTAGTTTCACCACTGAATTAAGCTCAATTAATTAAGCTCAGTTTACTCATTCTGAAAAAATGGGGGTGTGGAACCTCACTGTCCTATACAATCATACCTCGGAGATATTTATTGCAGGTTTGGTTCCAGATCACAGCAATCAAGCAAGTCTCACAATAAAGCAAGTCGTATACTTTTTACCGGTGGAGGTCTTGCCTTCAATTTGTAAAAAACACAGTATCTGTTTATGATTGGTGTGGCTCAGTAGTTAGACCATCGGACCACACACTGAAGGTCATGGGTTCAATTCCTGATCAAGGGCATGTACCTGGGTTGCATGTTTGGTGGGGGAGCATGCGGGAGACAGCCAATCGCTGTGTCTCTCTCACATCCGTGTTTCTCTCTCTCTCTCTCCCCCTCTCCCTCCCTCCCTTTCAGTCTCTCTAAAAGTCAGTGGAAAAAATATCCTCAGACCAGCCGGGCATGGCTCAGAGGTTGAGCATCCACCTAGGATCCAGGTGATCAGGGTTCAATTCCCAGTCAGGGCACATGCCCGGGTTGTGGGCTCGATCAATGACTCTCTCATCATTGATGTTTCTCTCTCTCTCTCTCTCTCTCTCTCTCTCTTTCTCCTTTCCTCTCTCTGAAATCAATAAAGATATATTTTAAAATATATATATATCCTCAGGTGAAGGACATTTCAACAACAACAAAATGCAGTATCTGTGAAGTGCAATAAAGTGAAGTGCAATAAAATGAGGTGTGCCTGTATATCTCATTGGATTGTTGATAGGACTGTCTCTAAATGAGCTTTCAAGGTTGTGGCGCACAATTCAGAATGGAAAATAAGACTAAGTTATGAGGCCAGCACATCAGCCAGGGTAGAAGAGACCTCTATCTTGTACAACCTTGGACAAGTCTGGAACTTCTAACTGGAATTGAAATACTTTTATATGTGCAAAATAAAAATATCTGGCCTCTACCTTCCTCACCCAGATCAATGAGGGCACTTTAAGCAGTAAAAAATGCTTTACAAATGTTTGTTCATTCATTCAATAGATGGTTCTTGAGCACCTACTATGTGCCAAGCACTGTCATCGGCACTAGAGACATAGCAATGGTGAGGACCCAGGCCCCATCTTCCTGGTGCTTTCAGTTGAGTTACAGTTTGCTACCATATGGACACTTTGTGCCCTGGTGCTTATCTCCACAGGTTCCTAGGGCCTACAGCTATAAGTGTGGGTATTGATTTCCTCAACCCTGCTCTGCTCTATTTGTTCTCTCTGTTCTCTACTTGTGCAGATATCTTCTGCTGTCTATAATTCCTGGTTGTAGAGGCATACTCTCACCGGAGGATCTAAGTTATGAATGTGTCGGCGGCTGGAATACAGGGCTCTTAAATTGATGCCTGTCTGGTTTTCTCTCAGATTCTTTATTTTGTTTCTAAAAGGCTATAGGGTACTGATTTGAGGGACATCGATAATTCAGCCCCCTGTAATCAGGCTGCTCAAAGAGGTTGCCAATCTGGTGCATCACAGTCTCTGTGCCTAACATAGGTGCCACCCCTATGTCAAGATCCTAAAGTTCTCCTGGCTGTTCAATGATGGACTGTCCTTTGTGTTGTCAAGATGATACCATTTGCCCATCATTGAAGCAACATATTTTGAAATTATTTTGGGGGGTGGTGATGATGGGATGTGCTGAGGGTTTTTTCCTTCTTTTTTTCTTTTACTAACTAAGCTGGCTGCAGCAAAGGAAGTTATCTGAGTAGTCTGTTGCTCTGCAATGGGGCTTTTATTTCTTATTAATAAATGTTTCTTAAAATAATGTTCATTTTTCACCCTGGTGTTTTTTTTTTAATGTTTTTATTGATTTCAGAGAGGGGAAGAGAAAGGGAAAGAGAGAGAGAAACATCAATGATGAGAGTCATTGATCGGCTTCCTCCTGCATGCCCCCTACTGGGGATCAAGCCTGCAACCCAGGCATGTGCCCTGAGTGGGAATAGAACTGTGGCAGCCTGGTTCATAGGTCAATACTCAACCACTGAGCAACACCAGCTGGCCACTTTCCCCCTAGTTTTAATTAATACATGCTCAGTGTAGAAACTATGTTTTTGGAGTGAGGTTAACTGTGCCATATTGCATCAAACCTATGCCTCTGACCTATCTATTAATATCTTGCTCCATGCATTTGAGACAGTACTGGCTCTGTGCTCAATACTCAATGGAATCACCTAAATTTTAGTAACTGCTACTAAGGAGGCATTGGAGTGCATTTTAGGACAGGACAAGTTTCCATTTCTGAAGCATCTCATTCAGTTATCTGCTTCCTAGCAATGACTATGCCTCTTGCCGCAGTCAACTATTTATCTGTTTATTTATTCAACAAGTGTTTGTTGAGCCCTAATCACTTGTAAGGTTTATGTACCTGTAAACAACATGAGACATAGCCTTGGCCCTTAAGTTACAACAGTCAGTGGGAGAGACATTCACCTACGGCTCTACTATAGAGTGAGAGATGGATGCTAATGGAAAGTTTGGGGAACAACTAGATCTTAGAGGAAGGGAGATACCCTTCAGAGAGAAAGCTGACACATGGGCAATTTTGAGGGAGGAGTGGTCTTGCAAATGTCTCAGGGCTCTAAATAACAGGTCAAGTTGGGAAGAATTGAAAGTTAAGTCTAGAGCCTATGGCACCAAAAAGGAGGGGAGTGACAGGAGATCAAAGATTAGATCATGAAGGATCTTGGGTATAAGACTTTGGGATTTCAACTTAATCCTGTATGTGCTGGAAAGTGTGGGGGAGGAAAAATAATTTTTTCTCTACCCTTTTAAGTTCTAATAATCAAATTAACATGAGACAGATTAACAGGAGAAAATGACCAAATTTTCATGTGGGGATTCCATAAGAGTATGAGACCTCAGGACAGACTGGGCAGTTACAGCTTATAAGCCATCTTGAGCTAAGGAGAAGGGGGGTGGTTAGGACTTTATAGGGCAGGAAGGTAATTCACATAAAGATGGAAATACAAACAAATGTTTGCTGGGACATCTTTAACAATGGGATACACAGAGGACTTTGATCATATTTAGTTTATATCAAACTATAGTTATCTATTAATAACAGGCTCCCGCCTATTATTCAGGTCTTCTATCTATATTATTTTATTCAGTTAGAGCAAAAGCTAAAAATTATTTCTGAGTCTTTTGTTTCTTAAAAATAACCAGCTTAAAATAATCAATATCCCATTTTTAAAAAAATCAAAAAAAAAAAAATCAGTATCCCAAAAGGCATAATTTGGAGTGGCAAACTCTGCTTCCTCCCAAAAGTTATTGAAGGATTTTAAGGAAGGGAGTGACTGACTTGCCCTTTAAAAAGATAGTTTTTGGCAGCAGCGGCTGATGTGCAGAGCTGAGAGACAGGAGAGAGAGGCTACTTACTGTCAAAGCCAGGCTAGAGATGAGCAGATTTAGGATTCTGGCAACAGGGAGGGCGGGATTCAAGCATGCGATTGAACAGCCAAAAAAAACACTCAGGACGGTGGAGTAGGGATTCTGAGATGGAGTCAGGTCACAGACTTCCTAAAAATACTTATTAACTCCAGGGACTACAGAGGAGGTAAGTGCAGAACAATTGGGAAAAGGTGGTGGTTAGATTAGAACAGATTGCCATAAAAAATCTCCGGTTTCCTTTTCTTCAGGCAGCCACATCACCTCCCTTCTCCCAGGGTCTCAAGGATGTCCGTCTTGCCTGGTTGGGTGGCTCAGTTGGTTGGACCGTCATCCTGTACACCAAAAGGTTTCGGGTTCAATTCCTGGTCAGGGCACATACCTAGGTCTTGCATTACATCCCGGGTCAGGATGCGTAAGGGACTCAACAGATCAATGTTTCTCTCTCACATCGACGTTTCTCTCTCCCTCTCCCCCTTCCTCTCTCTCTCAAATCAATTAAAAAACTATCCTCTGGTGAGGATTGAAAAAAGAATGTCCGTTTCTACCACTGATAACAGTCTCTGCAGAGATGAGCTTTGCCCAAGACACACTATAAAGTATTCCCCAGCTGTTCTGGTCAGCCCATCATGGGTTGCCTAGATCCAGGATGTGTCTGGATACCAAGAGGTGGGACTCACTTTACAAAAGCAAACTTACTTTCTGGCCAGGGAAAATGCCCATGGAAAGAAAAAGCAAAGAAATAAATCAAAGGGTTCCCATGGGAATTCCTAAGAATCCTGAACAACTAATCCTGAGGACAACTGGGGACAGAGTTAGTAGGCCCTGTTCCCGCTTCGGGAGAGAATGGGCAAAGGCCAGGAGCTATCAGCAGGCAAGGGGGACTCAAAGCCATTGTGCCTAACAGAATTGCTGGGTCATCTAATGAGTGTATATTTAACTTTAAAAGAAACATGCCCAACCAGTGTGGCTCAGCAGTTGAGCATCAACCTAGGATCCAGGAGATCGTGGTTTGATTCCCGGTCAGGACACATGCCGGGGTTTCAGGTTCGATCCCCAGTTGGGGTTGTGCAGGAGGCAACCAATCAATGACTCTGTTATCATTGATGTTTCTCTCTCTCTCCCTCTCCCTTCCTCTCTGAAATCAATAAAGACATATTTTTTGAAGTTTTTTTTTAAGTTTACTTTTCTCATCCTAATGTTAGCTTTTTCCTGAGTTAATTATAGGCCCTGCTTATAAAATTCTATCCCAGTTTCCTTGTAATTGTGCCCAGGTCAAGTTCTTCTTAACTTTCCTCTGTCTTTTGCTCCACTGTTTCCTATCTTTGTTCCAAACTTTTCCTCATGCTCACATTGCCTTTGGGAGAAGATCTCTTGCTAAAGTCACCTCTTCAGTCGTTGGGGGGGTAGGTGCATTCTTGGGCCATTATCAATAATGGCCTAGTTGCTAATCATTTCCTGATGGGTTTCTAATCATTTCCTCTTGAGCTCAAGTTTAAAAGAACCAGGAGCACACCTTAACTGTTCCTGTTCTAACCTTAAGGGCCAAAACAGGAATGACCACTCACTGATCTTTCCCTCATATATACCAAAGCGCTTTTGGCCACCAAGGAGAGATGATCCTCACTGTATCCTTTTGGCACATATGGAGGAAATGCATTTGTATAATGAATGGAAAAGAGGGACTTCTATGCCACTGCCACACAAGGTTTGGCTGGAGTCATTACACACTTCCCAGAAGTTTCAGGGGACTTCCATGGGAAGCCCATGAGCTGGCCAAGAATGCACTACCTCTTCAGGAAGCAAGCTATAAACTCCAAGCGTCACATCTGTGGCTGTCCAATTCCTCCTCTAAACTCCACTCTCTAGTATCTCTGGAGCTCTGGACATAGAGAATGGTTTATGAACAGTGTGAAGGCTATCTGAGCAATAGATATCAAAGGTACATATACGTCTGTACTCTTTGATTTAGCAATTCTACTTCTGGGGATTTGGCTTACATACGTGAGTAATGTGTTATATGAACATAAAGGCCATTATTAAAGTTTTTGAAATGGCAAAATACTGGAAATAACCCAAAAGCCCATCAATGAGGAAATTGGTTAAATAAATTGTGGGACATCCACACCACAGAATTCTATTCTATTCTAGGAACAAGGAAACACTTTACCTACAGCCATGGAAAGCTCTCCAAGACTTACTGTTAAGTTAAAAAGCAAGGTGCTGCACGGTGTGGATTAACTTTCTTTTTTTTGCATTATAAAGAGGGAAAATTTTAAGAACACATATACATTTGAATTTTCTTATATATGCAAAAAGGCAACTGAAAGGACACATGAAAAATGAACTCAGTTGCTATCTGGGAGCAAGTTTAGAAATGGGCAGATGGAGGACAGGTGTTAGAAGCAGGCCTTTCACTGACAGTGATGACAAAACACCAGCTAATAGGTAAAAATACTAGCTGTTAGTAAACAGAGAGGAGGTTACTGCTTCAGAAGCAGACCAACATTTTAGGTGTTCTTTCCCCCAGAACAATGCTGTGGCCCCTTTAAAAAGTATGCCATTACCTGTGTTTACAAATAGCTCTAGAAGTTTTCTAATTTATGACTATAGGCTGCTCCACAGACTCAACTATTTGTCACAGGATTTCCCCTCACCTATCATGCAATAGTTACAGACCTGAAGTGACAGACAAGGCTGTAGGCTGGCAAGTATTCCCCTTATTTCCTTTCTGCATGCAGAATCTGAGGAAGCCTTCTTTTAAATTCTGAGTCTGTATATTTAATGTCCATAATAATGATACTTTTTTTTGTATATTGTTTTTATTTAATTGTGTTTTTTAAATTTTTCAACTACAGTTGACATTCAATATGATTTTATTTTAGTTTCAGGTGTACAGCATAGTATTCAGACATTTATATAATTTACAAAGTGATCCCCTAATATTTATTTATTTATTTATTTATTTTAAATATATCTTTATTGATTTCAGGGAGAGGAAAGGAGAGGGAGAGACAGAGATAGAAACATCAATGATGAGAGAGTCACTGATGGAGCCCGCAACCCGGGCATGTGCCCCGACCGGGAATCAAACCCTGATCATCCGGATCCTAGGTCGATGCTCAACCACTGAGCCACGCCCGGCTGGCGATCCCCTAATATTTAATGATACTTTTTAAAACAATTTGAACCATGTGACTATCACCTAGTAAAAACTTTTTAAAAAGTGGTGATAAGACCTGTCACCAGGAAAATAGCAAATCCTGAATCCAGCTCCAGTTACTGTTTAGAAATATATTTTCTCTTCTTTATTAAAGCTTAAAGGAAGAATTTCTGGGTTATATAGTGGTATGTAAATTAGCACCTTGCTACTATTAGTACTTTACCCTTTGTGAAATAAGCTATCTTATTTATTTATTTATTTATTTACTTACTTACTTACTTGTAATCCTCACCCAAGGATATGTTTATTGATTTATTTATTTTTTTAAGAGAGAGTGAGAGAGAGAGAGAGAGAGAGAGAGAGAGAACTCGATGTAAGAGAGAAACATCAATCAGTTGCCTCCCGTAGGCACCCCGACTGGAAATCAAACCTGCAACCTAGGAATGCGTGCTGACTGGGAATGGTACCCACAGCCTTTTGATGCATGGGTGCTCCAACCAGCTGAGCCACCCAGCCAGGGCACTATTTTATCTCTTAATAGTTATTTATGTAAGTTACCCAAAATGATCCAGAATCATCTTAACCCCTTGAAGAGGGTTAAGATCTCCCTTGGAATAATATCCTAGCATGACACTGAGAACCATGGTCTTTTCACACAAAGTGAGCTCTGACTGTGACAAGAATACATTCAGGGTTGCCACCAGCCTGTATGAGCTTTAGAGCAAACCACAAGGTGAAATTCATTTCTCTAAATATTTAACATCTAACAACTATCAAGTCAATCTAATCTATTTATGCTGTTGGACGAAGATAGTTTACTGTCACCTACCACAACATTTTTTTATAATAAATATCTTAAATCCTTGATGAGATGGCATTCCCTAGGATTGTACATTACACAACCTGCCCAACCATACTGGGCAGCCCTGAGTAGGTAGTGTTGAGTGTCAAGCATCCCCCAGGCAGCCGCACAGTCGCTAAAAGGCCACAAGCATCACTACTGCAGTTCTCAGGCTGGCTTGCCACACTTTACAGAGTTGGCTATTAAAGAGACAATTCAACCTAAATAGTGTCAGATAATTTGTCACTTACACATACATGAGGTCAGCACTGGGTCTGCTCCCCAGGTTCCTAGTCCCACAGGATGACAGGGGGTACTACATGACACTGAGGAGGTAACTCCAAACTAAAGCCAAACAGCTTTACAGCTGGCAGCCATAAGCTTCAGGGGACTGGGAGTCTTGTACTTAATTGAGATAAAGGAAGGAGAATGTCACATTTTCAACAAAGGAAGGTGGGTAATAGCCTCAAGGTAGTTCCTCACAAGTTAGCTTGTCATCCTTGGTTTAAGAAGGAATCACAGGGCTTTCACCACAACTTGGGCCAGGCTGCAGTTAAGCTTTACCTAGTGGCCTGTGTAAAGATGTGCATGTCACCAGGGTGCCAGGGTGGAGCTGTTCCCCTACATTGATGAAATATGGCTGAGTTCAGACATTTTTGGTAGCTCAATGGACAAGAAAGACCAGGAGAGAGGAAGTAAAGAGTCTAAAATAAATAGAACTTATTGACACATTAACTGTAAGGGGCAGGAATTGATACTGAGGAGGGTTTGTGCAACTGGTTGCAAGAAGGCTCCAGCTCTCTGCATTGCTCATTGGTGGGCGTCAGGGAGTAGGTGGCTTTGGCTAGGAAGGGGATAGAGGGCAGACACCAAAACAACAGCCCAACATAGTCCCTCTGCTTGTTCCTTAAAGGTCTTCCACTTTGGCACAATGATGCTGCCCCCAAAATTGAGGCCACTGCTGTTGTTCCTGGTTTCCCAGATGGCTGTCTTCATTCTATTCATCCATTTGTACAACCACAACAACTTCAACTCCTCGTCTACGAGGGGGGAGCCCCAGCCTATGCACGTGCTGATCCTGTCTTCCTGGCGCTCTGGCTCATCTTTTGTGGGGCAGCTTTTTGGACAGCACCCAGATGTCTTCTACCTGATGGAGCCTGCCTGGCACGTCTGGATGACCTTCACACAGAGCACCCCCAGGAGCCTGCATATGGCGGTGAGGGATCTGATACGGTCCGTCTTTCTGTGTGATATGAGCGTCTTTGATGCCTACATGAAACCTGGCCCCCGAAAACAGTCCAGTCTCTTCCTGTGGGAAACCAGCCGGGCTCTGTGTACCGCACCCGCCTGCAACATCTTCCTGCAGGATACCATCACAAACCCGGATAACTGCAGGCTCCTGTGCAGTCAAGAGCCCTTTGAGGTGGTGGAAAAGGCCTGCCGCAACTACAGCCACGTGGTGCTCAAGGAGGTGCGCTTCTTCAACCTGCAGGTGCTGTACCCGCTGCTGAGGGACCCTTCCCTCAATCTGCACATCGTGCACCTGGTCCGGGACCCCCGGGCAGTGTTCCACTCCCGAGAACACACCACAAACGAGCTCATGATTGACAGCCAAATTGTGATGAGACAGGAGCAGCAGAAACTCCAGGAAGATGACAAACCCTACTATGTGATGCAGATCATCTGCCAAAGCCAGCTGGAGATCTATAAGGCCGTGCAGACCTTGCCCGAAGACCTCAAGCAGCGCTACCTGCTCATGCGCTATGAGGACCTCGTCCGGAAACCCCTGGCCCAGACTGCCCGATTGTATGACTATGCAGGATTGAAATTCTTGCCCCACCTCCAGACCTGGGTGCACAACATCACTCAAGGCAAGGGCACGGGTAGTCATCCCTTCAAAACAGAATCCAGGGATGCCGTCAGCACCTCCCAGGCCTGGCGCTTGTCCTTGCCTTACAAAAAGGTTTCTCGACTTCAGGAAGCCTGTGGCAAAGCCATGAACATGCTAGGCTACCGCCTCATTAGATCTGAGCAAGAGCAGAGAAACCTGTCACTGGATCTTCTGTCTACCTGGACCCCTTGAGGAGGCTCTGTCCCCACTTGAGACCAGCCTCAGCCACATTAACTGAAGGCTGCCTCTGAACCTTAATCACATCTCTGCCGGTATACACGGGAGCACAAGCTGTGCCCACACATGCTCAAGCCAAGAAATCTTTGTAGATCTACTCAGGTCTATGTGAGTGGCACATTCCACCTCTGAAAAGAGAGTACTGCCATCTTCTCTTTGTAGCCTTCCTATCCATCCCTGCATACCTCAGAGACTTTGCGGCCTGGGGTCCTATTTGGCACCACACAGTATCAGTGGAGTAAATGCATTACGTTCTCTGTCCACATCTTGCCCAATGGGAAAGGGAAGGGACAGGGAAAATCAAGGAAATGGGTCTTCCAGCAAAGAGCTCACCAGTACATTTCGCAGGGATGTGAACTCTGAGCCCTCAGAGCTCCCAGAGGATTCAAAAAAGGAATGGGGAACAGGATTGGACACTAACCCATGAGCTTGGACATCACAGTGATCCATTATCACAGAAATGAAACCAAACCTCTGCACAACAGAGCAAGCTCTTAAGTTCATGGGGTGGCTGGGCCTGATTTAGATGTCATTTTTCCTCAGTGTTTTCCTCATACATAGATTTTGACATGTGAAGCTGCCATCTGTTAACAATAAAATTCCAAAATAAGTTTCTGCTTGGAATGCCCTCTTTTATGCTTTCTAATTTTCTTAACAGTAACTGTTCATTCTTAGAGGATCCTAACCTAAGAGCATAATCATCTTCATAGACATTTTTTTTCTTTTGCTACAATCTATTACCCACACATAGAAAAATTACTGAGACGATAGTGTCAGATAATAAACTAAGTCTAATCTGATCAATACTAATTGAGATATTTCCCTCTTAAGAAATTGTAGAAAGTAGACAACCAGCAACCAAGTCCTTTCTTTCTTGTGTGAGGCATAAGTTGTAGTAATACCATATGCATCACTCCTGATATTAGTGCTGTCCTCGGGTTGGAAGGCACAGGAGGAAGGTCTAAATCTGTCTGGAACTCTATGGACCTCTGAGTCCTAACTTAAAATATTTCACTTTGTCCAACCCTGAGAGAGAATATCATTTCATCTTTCGTTGTGTTCCCACTCCCACTTCTGACATGGTCCTCACATCATAAAGCTCCCTGAATGTCAGATGGGAATTCTCCCACTCTATTCTGCCAAGTAGCTTTTGGGCTGTATCACCACCTGAGATGCTTGAGTAGCTACCTTTGCCAGCTGGGTCTTCGAAGTTAATTCATATGGGGCTTTAAAGGAATGAATCCAAGCCACTCTAGACACACCTTAAGAGCCTAGGATCTCCCAGGCAACCTTCTTGCCTCTATGAACATAAGACAGTATAACATAAAATCATGCCATATAACCTCTTTAAAAATCTGACCCACTGTTGAGCAAGGCTTAGTGAGCAATGGAACAGTCTCCTGTCCATGAGTTCAGGTGGCTGACACTGGAATTCAGTAACGAGGGTGGCAGTACACCAACTATGGGACAGGAGGAGTTTGGAGAGCTGAGAACCTGTGATGAGCATAGAAGATGGTGGTCTGCTAAACATCCTTTCTAATTTGGAGACATATGTTCCATCCCCAAATGCCAACAACAGAAAGGCATCTGTTTGCCTCCTCAGCCTATGTAGCTGTATGGGGTCTGAGGAGGTTTAAACACAGATGAGGGATGAATCTGATCTAAATTTCTCAGGGCTAGTATTTAGGTTTGGAGAACAAGCTCTCTCATGTCTAGATCAAGCATGACGGCCTGAACTGCCTCATTTCAAGACAGTAACTGATGTTTTTACAAAAACCATACTGGGCAACTACCCTAAGCCCTCCACTTTGGGGAGAGAAAGGAGTCAAAACATTTTAGATAGTTTTTTGGAGGGTGAGAGGTAGTTTTGAAATAAAAGGGTTTTGACTGTAATTTGACTGTGCTACTATGTGGCTACATTATATAATGAGAGCAATTGCTAAGTTTTTAGTAAATGTTAATTAAAATGATCCTTTTCAACTTTTATGAATAGTAGTTTTAGAGAGAGATGGGAAGGCTGAATCAACTTCTGATTATTTTTGTGCAAAAATCTGCCATTATATTGTCTATAACATGTTTCTCAAAAACCAGCCCTGGCCAGGTGACTGGTTGGAGCATCACCCCATGCACCAAAAGATTTGGGACTAGATTCCCAGTCAGGGCACATACCTAGGTTGTGGGCTCGATCTCCAGTCAGGGCACGTATGGGAGGCAACTGCTCGATGTTTCTCTGTCACATCAATTCACATCGATGTCTCTTTCTCTCTCTCTCCCTTCATCTCTAAAAATCAATGAAAGCATATCCTCAAGTGAGGATTAAAATATTTTTTAACAGTTCATAATTTACTATGTGATTTAAACCCAAGCTAAATTTAAATTAATTTTACTATGTATATTATCATGACTTCTATTGAATTACTTTCACAGACCAGTAAAGCAAAATTTAAAATGAATATATGTGAGCGACATAGGCCAGTTAACAGTAAATCTCTGATAGGCATTAGTTGGGGATCCCCAATAACCTGTCAAGGGTTTTGCCCCTCTTCTCCATAAGTGTTCCTGGTCATTTAGAGAAAGGTTATTTTTTTAATGCAATATTAAGGAAAAAGTAATGATAAATAACCAGAGTAAGGAGATTTGAATATAGCATGCGAGTTAAAGGGTTTCTTCATTCATTTCATACATTTAACGGGCATCTACTATATGCCAAGGTATGTCCTAGGTGCTATGAATACAGTAGCAAACAACAGGCAAAGCCCCTCCTTTCATGCAGCTTGTATCTCAGTCTGTAGGGGAGCGGCAGAACAACAATAAATACATGGTGATAAGTATTACGAGGAATAATAAAGCAGGATAAGGATCTAGGGAGTGGAGGAGGGTAACGTTATAGAGGGTAATAAGAAACGTCATCACTGAGTGATATTTGAGCAGAGATTCTCATGAAGCAGAGATCTAGAGCAAAGTGCCCCAATAAACGCCAATGTTAATAAGGACAGAAACAATAAGGGTCTAGTGAGAACTTGTTATGTGCTTGGCCTTGTGCTGAATGTTGTGCAACATGAAGAAGTACAGACATTACAGGAAGGACAGTATGATGGAGAGGTTATGGCTCATGAACATATGGGCTCTGGAGCCACGCTGCATAGGTGACTCCACTATTACCAGATGGGTGACCTCAGGCAAGTCCCTGAACATCTCTGTGTCTCAGTTCCCTCAACCGTAGGATGGGTAGAATAATAGCAGTCCAGAACATGGTCAGCAAGCTTCTGGCACACAAGCAGGCACTCACTGAATGTTAGCTGTGAATACCATGCTAACAACTGGTCTTGGCTGTCCAGGACAATCTTCCATCATTTCTAGTAACATCCTCATTAAGTTGACGATTAACAGTAGATTACGAGCCCTTTATGGCATTGATGATCATACTGATAATAATTAAGAGGTTGATAAGTTCCTGATCTGTAGTTCTAACTGGAGGCAATTTTGCTGCGCGCCCCCCCCCCCCCAAGGGGGACATTCAGCAATGTCTGGAGACATTTTTGGTTGTCACAACTTGGGGAGCAGCAGCAGTGCTACTGGCAACTAATGGAGAGAGGCCTGAGATGCTCCTAAACTTCCTACAATGCATAGCAAAGCTCCCTCCCCCACAAAGAAGTCTCCGGTCCACAATGGCAATAGTGCAGCTGTTGAGAAATCCTACTCTAATCAGAGATAATACATGAAGGATGAAGAGCTGATGACTTAAACAGATTTCTCCCCCATCCTCATTCAATCACATCCAGTCTCACTCAAATAGTACACCACCAGGCCAAGTATCCTGGCTGGGGCTCTTTTGTTCCCCACTCAAGTCATCTCAAAGAGAGTGGTAGAGCAGACATTATAAAAATACAGAGCAGCATCACAGGAGCCTGATGATGGGAAGTGAGTATAGCCAGGCTTCCTGGGACTGGTCACTCACTGGCCAGTTGGTGCCTTCCCTGGTTTTGGCTTTTATGTCCACCCTAATTCAGTCAGCTGTGACCAGAAGATAAAAGAGTTTAAGTGGCAAAACATGGTCATTCAGGGCCTTGGGGAAGACGGGCAGGACAAATGAAGCTAGAAGCATACAGTGTGTTTGACAAATGAGTTGTCTAACAGATCTGGGAACAGAAGAATCATTCGTGAATGTCACAAAGTTCCACAGGCACAGCAGGGTTTAGACCGATGGGCCTCAACCTCTTTTTTCATTATCACCCTCACCCTCAACAAACCTTTGTAAACATTTTTTCCTACTCACCCCCTACCATGAATATTATCACAAATATACTGTATAGCTGTTTTTGTGCTGTAGTCCTTTGGAGAGTCACAAACCACTATAATATCTTTGTTTTATTTGACCCCCAAGAACACTTTTCACTCCCTTGGTGGCAACACCACCTCCACAGAGAATGCATGATTTAGACCACTGTCTCTAATTTTTTTTAGCTCCCTTACCAACTCCTTTTTTTTTTTTCCTCAACACATCTATCCATTGGTTATCCCCTCAAACTATATTCCTTGCTCTCACCAATAATACTTACAATTTGCTCAACAACAATTAAATATGATTATGTAAAATAACACATAAGAGCAATTTGCAGACTGTAAAGACTTATGAAGATATTGGTTATTATTAGTGGTAGAATAATAATACAGGAACTCTGTTTGCTACCCTCCCTGCCAGCCCTACTCCTAACCCTTTGGGATGGTCATTGGCCCTGCTTTCCTTGCTAGTTTTCAAGTTGGCTTCCTATGTTTCTGGAAGAACAATAAGAAAGCTGGTTTATTATTTTTTTAAAGTTTTTTACAAGAATAGATAACAAGTGGAATAGGCACAAGGAGCTGCTGTTCACAAAGAAAGAGGTACATTTCAGAAGAAGTTAGCTATTGCTGCACCCTAAATCAATGTGGATTTAAACAGCTAACTACCGGGGCATGTGCAGAATAGAAGGGGTCACTGGGGGAGAAAAGAGGACATCTGCTATACTTTCAACAATAAAAATAAATTTTTTTTAAATGGCTAACTACCCATAATGTAAAACATACTGAATGAAAGTAATAAAGGCCCCTGTAAAGATAAGGTGAACGGAGGGAACTCCTGATTAGCCAACCTATCATAAACCAAACTATGAGACCTTAACAGATGTAGAGCGTGTGCATGCACACACACAGAGCATTCTGGATGCAAGTAAGCTTGAAAAAGTTCACTACTCTAAATTTAACTGGGTTTTCAAATGTCAAACCTTCAGAACTTCAAATATGTTCATATGCATACTAAGAACAGAATAGAGTAGAACCCAGAAATCCACCCAAGCCATTATGCTCAATTAATATTTGACAAAGGAGGCAAGAGCATACAATGGAGTAAAGGCAGTCTCTTCAATAAACGGTGTTCGGAAAATTAGACAGGTACATTCAAAAAACTGAAAGTAGACCACCAACTTATACCATACACAAAAATAAACTCAAAATGGATAAAAGACTTAAATATAAGTCATCAAACCATAAAAATCCTAGAAGAAAACAGGCAGCAAAATATCAGACATCTCAGAAGCAGAATTTTCACCAACACATCACCTAGGGCAAGAGAAACAAAGGAAAACATAAACAAATGGTACTATATCAAAATTAAAAGCTCTGCACAGCAAAGGAAATCATCAAAATGAAAAGGGAACCCGCTGTATGGGAGAACATATTTGCCAATGATACATCTGATAAGGGGTTAATTTCTAAAATATATAAAGTATTCATTCAACTCAACAAGAGGAAGGCAAACAACCCAATTAAAAAATGGGCAGAAGACCTGAATAGATACTTCTCCAAAGAGGACATACAAATGGCCAAGAAACATAAAAAAATGTTCAAAGTCACTAATTAAATGCAAATTAAAATGACAATGATGTACCACCTCACACCTGCCAGTATGGCTGTCATTAATAAATCAACAACTCTTCCGGTCCCAGGAGCTTCAGGAGCCGCTGGCTTGGGAGCAGAGATGGCCAAGTGCAAGAACCACACCATGCACAACCAGTCCCGAAAATGGCACAGAAATGGCATCAAGAAACCCCAATCACAAAGATACAAATCTCTTAAGGGGGTAGACCCCAAGTTCCTAAGGAACATGCACTTTGTCAAGAAGCACAACAAGAAGGGCCTGAAGAAAATGCAGGCCAACAACGCTAAGGCCATGAGTGCACGCCTCGAGGCTATCAAGGCCCTTGTAAAGCCCAAGGAGGTGAAGTCCAGGATTCCAAAGGGCGTCAGCCACAAGCTCAGTTGACTTGCCTCACTCCAAGCTTGGGAAATGTGCTAGTGCCTGCAATGCCAGGGTTCTCAGGCTGTGCCAGCCAAAGGCCAAGGGTCTCTGGCTGTGCCAGCCAAAGGCTCCAACCCAGCCCCAGGCTGCGGACGCAGGTGCAGCCCCAGCTTCGGCTCAGGCTCCAGCTCCCAAAAGTGCTCAGGCTCCAGCTCCCAATGGTGCCCAGGCCCCCATGAAGGCTCCACAGTAGAGGCCTCTGTCTGCGGAGGTGAAGACAGGACTGGTGTGACCCCCGGGCTGCTGTCTGCATGGAGCTGGTGTCCTCCTGTGCTATTTGTACAAATAAACCTGAGTCAACATCTGTCGGTCAAAATATATATATATATATATATATATAAATCAACAAACAACATGTGCTGGCAAGGGTGTGGAGAAAGGGGAACCCTAGTACACTGCTGGTGGGAATGCAGGCTGGTGCAGCCACTATGGAAAACAGTATGGAGTCACCTCAAAAAATTAAAAATGGAACTGCCATTTAACCCAGTGATCCCACTTCTAGGAATACATTCTAAGAAGCCTGAAACATCAATCAGAAAGAAGATATGCACCCCTATGTTCATAGCAGCATTACTTAAAATAGCTAAGATCTGGAAACAGCCCAAGTGTCCATCAGTAGATGAGTGGATAAAAAATCTGTGGGACATTTACATAATGGAATACTATGCAGCTGTAAAAAAATGATTACCCTTTGAGAAAACACGGAGGGTCTTGGAAATTATTATGCAATATGAAATAAGCCAATCATGCCTGGCCGGGCGTGGCTCAGTGGTTAAGCGTCAACCTAGGATCCAGGCAATCGGGGTTCGATTTCCGGTCAGGGCACATGCCCGGTTGCGGGCTTGATCAATGACTCTCTCCTCGTTGATATTTCTATCTCTCTCTCCCTCTCTGAAATCAATAGATGAGTGGATATCTGAAATCAATAAAGATATATTAAAAAAAATAATAAAAAAAGAAATAAGCCAATCAGAGAAAGAAAAATATCACATTATCTCATTTGTATGTTAAATCTAATGAACAAAATAAACTGACACACAAAACAGATCCAGAGACATGGAAGCATGCAACAGACTGACGAATCTCAGAGGGAAGGGGGGGAGGCTGGAAGAGATTAACCAAAGAATTTATATGCATATATGCATAACCCATAGACACAGACAATAGTGCAGTAAAGACCTGGGGAAGGGGTGGGAGCCAGGAGAAGGTGGTCAGTGGGGGGGATAAAAGGGAACATCTGTAATACTTTCAATAACAAAGGTAATTGGTTAAATAAATAAATAAATAAATAATAGGATAGAGTATATAGCAGTGCTCCCAAACTTCTTGGACCAAGGAGGTTTTTTCATCAATACACATATTAACATCTGTCAGGAGAATGTTTTGAGAAAGACCAGTTTGAGAAATGTTGAATTGTTTTCAGCAGTCATAACCCTGATGGCCCCAACACTCTGGTTTCTCCTTGCTTTCTCCCAAGCCCAAGCAGGCAAACGTTGAATGGAGAAAATCACACAAGGGCAGCTTACTTTACAAGGAATTTATGATCCCCTACATCAATTTATGATCACTTCAACACTCATCTGCAACCCTTTTCCTTCTTCACAAGAACTTTCCAAAACCATCTTCTGACCACGTACCTTCCCCTCCTTCCCAGAGAAAAGAAAAGCCATCAGATGTGAACTTCTCAACTCCTCGATGCAAACCTCTAACCCTCCCTTACCATTCTGTCTTCCTGCAATGTGTTACAATACAGATGTTGTTCTATCTCCTGTTTAAGGCCTGGCTCTCCATCAGAGCTTTGGATTCTATCCCTCTCACCTTTTCAAGGACTATACATTTTTATTATTCACACCCTCTCTTCTGAAGTCAACTTCTCTTCAAGGGACTCCTTTTTGGCATTAACTTACTCAATTCTCTTCCTTCTTGGGGAAAAAAACCCCACAACTCTCCACCATCCCCATGACCTTATCCAACGACTAGCCTCTGTTCCTCAGCTTCACAGCCAAACTGCTCTGAAGAGTTGTCTCTATTCATTGGCTTTGTTTCTCACCTTCTACTTCCTCCTCAACCACTCTAATCTAGAGTTCACCCTCTTTTCTAAACAGCTCAAACTAACAATGAGAATTAAATTTCATATTGCTCGTTCACTCAATGGTCATTGGCCAATTTTCATTTTACCTGAACTCTACCATATACACATCTGGATCTTAGGTCATGCTATTTCTCCCACCTGGAAACCTCTATTCTGTCCCACCCCGATTTCTCTGGCTTGTTTTTTTTTGATCTCTCAGATCTCAGCTAAAACACCTCCTCTGGGAGTTTTTTCAGGTTTTATCCTTAAGACTCTCCTGAGTGCCACTTGTACAAGCTTTCCACTATCATAAAAACTATCACATCATAATAAACCCCCCCAATACACATATTCCTTGAGCTCTTTGAGGGCAGACACTGTCTTATTCACTCTGATAGAGTATAACCAATTCCTAGAACAGTTTCTAGCACATAGTAGGCACTCAGTAAATACTTGTTTAAGGAATGAAACTTGATCTCATCTGTATTATTTGTAAAGGGTTCATTCTTTATGTAACACTTAGATAAAAGGTCAACCAAAGAATCTTCTATTATGAGAAACACAGTGACATGTTTAAAGACTCAAATAAGAAAGAACTGACATTTAAAAGTTTCCTGTTTGAGAGAAAGAAGGGAAATTGAATCTTAAAGCCAACAGCTCAGAAGTGCTCGGTCGAGTGGGGTGGCAGGTGGGAAGGGGGGGATAAAGCAGAGACTCAAAATTAAGGTGACTTGTATTTCTAATAGTGATATTACCATGGCAAGAGAAACTGCAAATTATGCTGGATTTCTGAGGAGTCTCATGTGTTCATAGGGTACAGCATATGAACTAATTAAATGCCACCTGGAAGCACTTGGCAAATATTTGCTTACTGATTGCCTTCCAATTGATTTTTAGCCAAATCTCTAAGCAGAGAGCTTCCAGTTTGTTTTTTTATTGCCTCTCCACCATCATGTTGGCACAGTATGGTTAAAGGAATGGCTTGGGGGAATAGTCATCTTTGATTCTCTCTTTTCTTTCACTTTCTACATCCTATCCATCAGCACATCCCGTCAGCTTGACTTCCAAAATATACCGTGAATCAGACCACCTCTCACCATCTCCAATGCTACAATGGGCATCCAACCAACCCCAAATATCACCTGAACCTCTTAATTGATCTCTTTTCTCTTCTTGCCCTGCCCTCATAGTTCACCTTCCATTTTCTAACCACAATGACCTATCTAAAGGGTAAATTAGATGTCAATTCTCTGCCTAGAGTCCTCCAGAACATAGCCCAGGTGACTGTAAATTGGAGAATGGATAGACAAACTGGTAAATTCATACCATGCAATACTATTCAGCAATAAAAAGGAATGAACCAATTCCTCCAACATGGATGCCTCTCGAAAGCATTAGGGTATATAAAAGTTTTACAGGAAAGAGTTTATACTGTATGATTTATTTTACATACAGTTCCAGAACAGGAAAGACTAATCTGGTGGGGGGATATCATAACAGTTTGAGAAGCACCATAGCAATCTCCGGACATACTGAACCAGTGCCTACTATCTCCAAAAATGTGCATCTACCATTAGCGCTTACCTGCCAAACTGGATCAACAGAATGAGGAGAATTCGTAAGTAAACTGTTTTCCCAAATGGTCCCTGTAGAATTCGTGGACCTGTGTGTTAGGAAAAAGAAAAGAGGCCCAAAAGATAAAACTCAAAAGCAATTCCAAAGCTTTGTATATGGTTTGCTTTTTAGATAACATTAAGACATTATCTTTAATTTTGTTAGTTTTCATGGTGTTGGAAAGAAAGAAGGAAGGGAGGGAGGGAGGAAGGAAAGAAGGAAGAAAAGATAGCATATAAATTCATATGCTATCTCGAATTTGCTTTAAAATGCACCAGAAAAAGTGTGAGGGAAAGAAACAAATTGGTGAAATGGTGATAATTTTTGGAACTGAGTGATGAATACATTGAGATTCATTATACTACTCTCTCTACTTTTGTATATGTTTGAAACATTCATAATAAAAACATTTTTTAAAGTCGTCTCAGGTTAGTGACAACTATCAGTCCCACCAAGAGGCACATGTGATAGGAAAGTGTAGTAAGGAATGTTGTGTATTTGCCCCAAAGTGAAGGCTGAAGGGAAATAGGCAAGAAGTAAGGTTTATGGACTGGACCCCTTGGATACATTCCTTCATTTAACACACCCCTCCGTTCCCCATCATAGCTCTGTGAGGTTAAGGGCACCCTAACCAAGTGATTGAATTTAGCATCACCAATCATGGGATAAACTGGTATTGTGTGCCACCTGGTGGAATGTATGGGGAAGAACACATCATTGCTGAAAATGTTTAACCTGAACCTAATCATGAGGCAGCAGTCAAATGCTGAACTTGAGACATTCTACCAGACAATGAGCCTGAACTCTTCAAAACTGTCACTATCATGAAAAGAAAAAAAAAAAAAAAAAATTAAATCAGGCATACTGCTTTAAATTAAAGACTAAAGAGATATGACACCTAAATGCAATGGGTGAACTCTGATTGGAACTAGATTCAAAAAAGAAAGGCTGGAAAAAGCCATTGTGGGTACAATTAGAAACTCGGAAAATGAACAGTGTGCTATATATTTTTGAAAAAATATTAAATGTATTGGGTGTGGCCAATACATTTAATACTGGGAAATTGAGGTTCAGAGAGACAGGGGGTCTTGCCCAAGGATCCACAGCTAGTAAATGGTAGCACCAAAGTGGACCCATGTCTCCCTGCCTCCAGAGCAGGAGCTCTTGGCTGGTGGATGCTTCTTCCTCCTTGGAAGCAGCCCCAGAAAGTCAGAGATGGGGCTGTAGTCTGCAGTGTGTCCAAGGGAATGGTAGTGGCTAAAGATGGTAAAGAAGCACTATTCACTGTTGGCATGGCACCAGAGGCTGTTCTGCTTACTAAGCATATAGAAGAAAATAAAACAGACCAAATAATCCTTGCCCTCATAAAACTTACATTTTCATGGCTTAATTTGTTTCCAGTTTTATTGAGATATATTTGACATACAAACTGTATAAGTTTAAAGTGTACGGCATACTGACTTGATTTACTTATGTATATTGTGAAATGATTACCACATTAAGTTAATATCCATTATCTAATACAGATTTTTTTTAAAGCTTTTTTTTCTAGAGATGGCCATGTTTTTGTCATTCATTCTATTATTGTGGTGTACCACACTGATTTTTCATATGTTGAAAAATCCTTGCATCCCAGGAATAAAACCCACTTAGTCATGATGTATAGAATCCTTTTAATGTGCTGTTGAATTCAGATTGCTAGTGCCATGCTCAACTTCTCTACATTGTTTCTATTTTAGTATATGTGCTGCCAAAGCAAAAACTCTCAGTGGCTTTATTTTTTAATGGGGCATAATGAATTTTATAATGCACTTTGAATTTCAGTTATCAATGAGTAAATGTCTCAAGGAACGCTTTTTTTTTTCCCCCATGCTTGGAACATTAACAAAAATTAAGACACCCTTGGTACTTCTGATTGTTTTCTCTGCAGAACTGGCATCACCTCCTATATAACATACCTCAGCTGAATGTTGGAGAGTGGCTGCTTCTTTGGAAGGTGCCGTGCAACGATTGGACCCATAGGGAGCATCCAGATTGGCCGGTGCCATGAGCCCGTAGGAAACTTGTTTGTAAATACATCCAAATCGCTTAAAATAAATAAGAGTGTGAATAAAGTGGGAATTCGGTTCTTCTGCAACGGATTCAATAATTCAACCTTTACGGTACTTAAAATATAGCCTCTCGCGCAGAGTCATGGGCGAGTGTGTGGAGCCCAGCAGTGGATTCTTCGGATTAAGATTGGAACATATACGCCAGGCACCTGGGACCGTGACGCCCCCGATTCTTCGGGGGGAAAGTTCCAGGGACCATACTTTTGGAAACTTAACAACCGCTACTGGGGAGGGATTTCTGCTTCTGTTTCACAAATCATCGCCCTTGCTGGGCCTGGCCCAGAGCTGGGGAAAGGTTAGCAGAGAGTTAAAATACCTAGGTGCTATTTGTTGACTTCCTGGAAGCCTCCTGCTGGCTGTGGCCCAAGCAGGACACGAAGGAGGAACAGACTCGCTCAACAGGGCGCGAGTCCTGGGGACACGCCGGAAGGGAAATAACACCCAAGCTCATTGCTGAGGAAAGCGGGCACCGGTTCGGAGGGACTGAGCCTCACCGGCCTCTCAGCTTCTGCGCCTGCGCACTGAGCGGCGCCTCGTTGCCTCGCAACAACGCTTGCGCCACGCGCCGCTCGGCGCCCTCGCTCCCTCCGCGCTTGCGCAGCGGTGGGTTTCCGGCCCCGGCCCGGCCCCCGCGCGGGGTCCAGCAGTTGATGGCCGTTGATGGCTGCCGCGGGCCGGAGGAGGATGCTTCGCAGCACCACGTGGGCGGTAGCTTCCCGGTAGGCGGTGCTCGGGGCGGGTAGGAAAGGGGAATTCGCCGGTCAGGGTCCGTGTTTCCATCCTTAACCTGGGCCGCTCACACAACGGGCTCTCTCCTCTTATTTTCTCTCCTTTATCTGCGAAGCAGCTGGAAGTTGCCTCCGGGAATTTTAAGTTAGTTTGGAAGCAGCCCCGGCGTGGGGGGTCCTTCCTTTATCTGGAAACATCCAGGATGGCCCTGGCCAGGTAGCTCAGTTGGTCAGAGCGCCGTCCTGATAAGCCAGGGTTCTGGGGTCATCCCCCGGCAGGGCATATGAAATAACCCATGAATTCATAAATAAGTGGAACAACAAACCCCCGCGTTTCGCTCTCTCCCTCTTCCTTCCACTCTCTCTGAAAAGCAACGGGAAAAGTGTCCTCTGGTGAGGATTAAAAAAAATAAATATATGGGCCTTTCCTTGTAAAAACAAAGACTGTTCTTAGAAACATCCAGGACATGATGGACGCCGCGGAAACGTCACTCCTCCTTGAATTTCAGTAGGAAACTGAGTTATGAAGTTGACTGATACTTTGAAGAAAGGAAAGAAAAAAGGAAAACTACACACACACACACCCCCACACACACACACATTTACATATACAACAAAGACATAGAATAACGTGGAAGAATGAACCAGCAACTGTGATTACCTCAGGGGAGAAGAGACTGGGCGGCTGGAGGACAGGCCTGAAGAGTGGGGTTTTTTGGGGAGGGATGGGGCGGGTTGCATTGTTTGACGTTTGTCCAGTGTGCATGTATTATTTTATAAATGCTTGATGTCAAAATGTAGACATCAAGGAAATTCAGAAATTTAAGAAGTCTGAGTAGAATTCAGTAATGTTTGATAACCTATGTGCGTTTGAAGAAACAAGGTCTTGTATAAACCGCCAAGTCTTCCTGTTTATGTCCGGACGGAGATCTTTGGGGCTGGGGAAGCAGCAGGATACAGGAAAAGAGGAGCCAGGCATTTTCGGAAAATTATCAGCAGTGGCCCTATACAGGAAACAAGTCTTTATCATCTCAATCACTGTCTATTCCTTTTGGATTTGCTGAAGAAAATGGAAAGGTAAGTTTTAGTGTGAGCTCGCTGAACAGGGACATGGGTGTTTATTTTTGTAAAGGAAATTAATTGGGTGTTGACTGGCAGTGTTGAGCCCTGAAGTTCCTCTTTAAGATAAGGAAAACTTCCCTTAGTGAGGAATCTCCGGACAGATGATGGTATATTTCTGCCCCCAGCCTTGCAAGGTAACTTCAGACGCTCTCCTCTAAAGGAAATGGTGAGGAAGAAGTTAGGCAGCTGTGCCTAAGAGGAATTGCACAAGAAAAGCTCATAGTGAAAAAAGACTCTGGCTGGGCACCTCTCATTCCCTGGGTTAACTGAACCAGTTCACCTTCATTCCCCAGGGAGTGGTTAGTGGATCTAGACCAGTTGTAGGAAATTGGGACCAGAGATTGGGGATCCAAAAAGTTGAAAGTGTGACGTCTAAGGCCAGAAGTTAATAATGTTGCTTTTTAGTTTGCCTTCTTTGTAAGTAGGAAGCCAGAAATTGAGCTCCCAAATAAAGTGTTTTAGGAATAGTGTTTCTTAAGTGACTCCAAATGTCAGTACATCTTCAAAGAAATAAATGAAACCTGGTGGTAAGGCATCAATCAGACTGAGCAGTGAGCAGCACCTAGGGATAGAAATTCCCCACAGAAGGAAAAAATAAAAATAACAGGAAAGCATACTTAGTAAATTTTATTTTATTTTTTTTAAAAAAAGAAAAACAATAATTTATGCCTTTGCCAAAATAAAGGATCTTGTCCATATAAATGTTTCTTAGAAAACATACGAAAAGATAATATAATATATATATCAATAAATCAATATTAACATTACAGGCAAAGTAGTAATGATTCTATAACAATGACAAGTAGGGATATTTGTGGCCCTTACAGAGCAGTGTTTCTGGAAGGTCCTATGATTCCTCCTTTTTTTTAGTACAAATATGTCTCCATTTTAAGAAAGCTTGATACATACCTAAATTTAGAAAGTCAATCAATTAAAGGATATTTATTTCCATCACAAAACAATTCTTTACCAAAAACCAACAAAAGTGTTTCTGTAAGGGATTCTTCGAATTAGCAATGTTTCCTAATGCATTTAGAATATAATTAACCAAATACATATGTCCCCAACTTATTTCATTAAAACTATTGCATAAAGTGAGGTATACCTGAAGTTAGGCAGTAACAGAGTTGAGTTTCAGATCTGACTAGAGGGAGTATTTTCTTATAGTATGAGGAAATGGTTGGGGGCCCAAGTTCTCTCACTGTTGTTTCTCTCATCCTGAGCTCTCTTTTTTTTTTTTTTTTTTTTTTGCCTCTACTGCTTGCTGGTAAATTTTGTTCACCTGATACACTCAGAAAAAAAGGAGGAAGTCATTGTGGAAGGGGCAGATTAATGAATTAGTCACTCCAGCAGAGGAGAGTGAGAGAAGAATCTGGGATTCAGAGTGTGCATATGTACAGCTAGGGTAAAGCAGGGGCAATTCTGAGCTATCGATGTGTTTTTGAGGCCTCTCTCCCAGTAGAGGCACCTGACAACCTGAGGAACAGCAGGGCCCAGTCCTGCCCTCTCTGGATGGGACATACTCAGGAGCATGGACTCAGGCCTATTTGTCACACTCCTCATGGCTCCCTTCAGCACTGTGGTAGTGCTGCTCACAGAACTCCTGGATCCGGCTACAGGCCTCCAGCATCATCACTTCAGGGACTGTGATTACCACTCGGAAGAAGTTCGGGTACTCAAAGCACTGCAAAAATAAGAGTCTGTTATTCTCAGAGCAATTGAATCTGGTACTGGACCACCCTAAAATGGCCAGGGCCCTCATCAGCAAGAAGCAGCCCCATTTACTCAAGGCTATCAATCCACTCAGTTCCCATCATTGGGACACTAAGTCAGTAACTGAGTTAATTCATCTTAAAAGGGACTCATTTGGGACAAGCTTGATTTCATCTGGAATGTCCCACCACACCTTTTCTTCCCAGTACGGATGGGATAACGATGGAGAGAACCAAATTTTAAGTAGAGGCCATGAGACACGTCAGTTTGAATCTTATCAAATGAGAATACATTTTGTTGGGGGAGGAAAGGTCAGGCTAAAGAGAAGCTCAGGGAGAGCTCCAGAGGCTCCAGAAGCTGTTGAGAATGTCTTGAGAGATGTATAAGCACTCACCGTTGCAGGGAGGCAATGGACAGATTGTTCAGCAACTAACCGCTCCGTGAACTCCACGTCATTCTCAAATTCTGGGAAATGTTCCATCTCAATTTCAACCTATACCAGTAACAAGGAGAGAGAAACTTATCAGGAGGGAAAATAGGCCAACTGCCTATGCCAGAAATTAAGGTAGGGACTGCTCTAAAAAGTATCTTGGAACTCTACAACTGATAACTAATTTGATGAATAAGTTCTAGCACTTTTAAGCTCATGGAATTTTTCACAATGAAAAGAGAATATGTTTATATTAACAGTTTATTGAAGGGTTCCTTCCTGTATGCTGATAAATGAAAGCTGAAAATAGAATGCCAGTATTTCTCAAAAAAGAAATGATTAGTCTCATGGGCCAGGCAATTCTTGATTACAGGGAACTTTTCCACCCATTGCAAGATATTTAGCATGCCTAGCCCACAAAATGCCAACAGCACCCCCTGGTCATTCTGAAAACAAACAAAATTCCCGTACATTCCCAAACACTCCTTGGGGACCTATCATTCCCAGTTGAGAACTACAGTGGTGTAGAAAGCCTCTTATTTATGTCTTATTTCTTCCCCCTGTGTACATATCAAGTGAGTATATTAAGGAATTAATTCATTTTAAGAGGGTTTTGTTTGGTTTGGTTTTAAACACTGAGCTTAGATCATGTCAGGAGAACAATTCAGAGCAAGGTAATTCCTAGACTGACTGGCTCAGGAGCCTCACTCTTTGTGAGCCCTGCAGACCGGCTTTCCTTTGCCTTACCAGAAGTGACTGCCACCCACATTCTTACCATGAGGTACATGGCCCCAGAAGGGCGGACTGGCCGGAGTCCAGGGATGGCAGCCAACGCCCCATAGCACAGGTCAGCATTGGACTACAAGAGAAAGCAGATTAAAAGTTAAGTAAAAGGGAAAACAAGTCATTAAAAGGAGAGCCCACATCAAGGTCAAGGAACCTAAGTTTGCCCTACTGGCATAAGGAGTCAACAAGAAAAAAACCTGCCACATGAAACTTTGGACCAGGAGCAGAGGAATTGCCGGAAGTCAGAAATGTATGGGTGGACACCTGCACTGATGCCACTTCCTGCTTTGGAAGCACCAGCAGGGAACATTGCTCCAGAAATGAGGACCCATTATTCCTAATTCCACTGATGGCCTTCCCTGACCCCCAAAGTGAAAGGCCACAGGATGCCCTTACCTTGAGGAAGCTTAGAGTATCCTGGTAGAACTCTTGAGTGGTGCGACGCAGGATGCTTTTCAAAGCTCCCTGGACAATAGTGCAGGGTCCCAGGATCCGCTGACTCAGCTTCACCAGCCCGTCTCGGATCTAAAAGCCCCCCAGCAAACACATTATTTAGCCTTTCTTAAGCATCTTGGCTTTGGGAACTCTGGTTATGACAATTCTTTCTATCAGTTTTTATATCTCTGAAGAAGTGATGGTGCCTAGTGTCGTTCTTAGATCAGACCACCTGCGTTTGTAGTCCAGCTCTGCTATGCACCTGCTGTGTGACTCTGGGAAAATTATACAACGTCTCTGTGCCTCATTTTTCTCAACTATCTATAAAATGGAGATAATACGAATACTGGCCTCATAGGGTTGTTGGGAGGATTAAATTAAAATAATATATATCTAGCCCTGCCGGGCATGGCTCAGGAGTTGAACATCGACCTAGGATCCAGGAGATCACAGTTCGATTCCCAATCAGGGCACATGCCTGGGTTGCGGGCTCGATCCCTAGTCGGGGACGTGCAGAACGCAGCCGATCGATGACTCTCTCATCATTGATGTTTCTCTCTCTCTCTCTCTCTCCCTCTCCTTTCCTCTCTCTGAAATCAATAAAGGTATATTTTTTAAAACATAATAATAACATATATAAAGTACTGGCACTTTGTACACCTACAAACAATATTAGGTGTATTACTGCTATTCTTTCCTTTTTTCTGGTCCAAAAATTGGAGACAGATGCAACTTCTTCACAGAGCCAGGTGCAGAAAAACAACCTGGAGAGGACGCAGCACCATCTTTACCTGACACCTCTCCAGGCATCCAGAACTACAGGGCTGGGAAGAAAGAGAAAAACACAAAACACCCGCCTCCTACCCACTATGCACACAAAGTAAATATACATCCCAGTGAGACATACCACATTGCTCTCACCTCATTGCCAAAAATGTCTTTTCGGTCATGAATGAGGATCCAGCCCAACCTCCAGCCAGGAACCAGCCAACGCTTGGCCAGCCCTCCACAGGACAGGATGGGGACATTGCTGCTGAGGGTGGCCAGAGGCTCAAATTTGGAATCCGAAAACACCTGAGGAGGAGAAGAGCCTGTTGTAGTTGTCTTCTTGCTCTCCTCCAAATCCCATGCCTCCTTCACTTTTCCTTATATCATCAGGGGCAAGGCCCCGGATTCGGGGGCTCACTCATCCCTACACTGAAGCATGATTGGGCTCCCAAGAGGCTTCAACATTGAACCTGATGCATGGTCTCGATTAAAGGAAGCCTAAAATGAGGAAACTGACCCTACCCCTGTAATATGGACAACCCCTTAAAGCCAGTTCTAGAGAATGAATGGCTGTTAGAGTTCCAGATTTAAAAATATCATATGGGTCCACGGTCATTCCTGTCACATGGGCCCAAATATGTTGCAGAATTATTTGGATTTTAGAAAGGTTATATAGCACATGTACCATCTGTTATGTAACACCCCAGAGCACTCTGGGATGGCACTCGTAATCAAGAATATTAAATTTCTGCCCTTTCCCCTACACTCTTATACAGATCCGTAAGTGAGAAAAATAGAAATCTACAAATTCTTTATATCAGCCAAGTCAGGTTTTGCCACCAAATGAATTCCAAAAATCTTGGGACTTTTTTCATAGCTTTCTGGATTTCAGACAACCTGCTGAGGAGTCGTAGATCTACGTATTTGTGCAGGGATATTGATTTGCTGTGTTGAAATGATTAGGAGTTGCTTCTGATTATTTTAGATGCCACCTCGAAAGGTCCCACGAAATAATTTGGAATGGAGGTTATTGCCATGAGATTTCCTGCCCAAGACTCACCATGTCTCCATAGATCTCATCAGCTAAGATGGGGACACACTGCCTTGCAGCCACTGAAAAGAAAAGAAACATGGAAATTGTTAACGTGCATTGCCTATCGACTTTGCACTTATTATTGACCTGGGCTTATCATACTCTGCCTTTCATGTTTTTGTGCTTCGTCTTCCTCTTTAAGAACTGTAAGTTCTTATTACACTCTTCTGGGGTACAAGGCCTAAATTTGCCATTTAATTAACTAGATAGTTCAGGCCCTCTCTTCTACATCATGGGAGTGGTAGAGTGGCAAGTATTTCCTCTTTTTCTCCTTCTTTTAGGCAAGTCCTACCATTCCAAGGTCACACTATTCACTAGAGACCCCAGCGGAGCTCCCTGACCTCCACCCCAGGCTTGGGGCTTACTGGCGGGCTCCTTCTCATTCTAAGAAATGGCCGAAGGGCTACATCCCCATCTCCTCCCCTGTCAAGTAAAGTGTGCTGGACTCACCAGCCAGAATCTTCTGGAGATGACTCCTACTGAACACTGACCCACAGGGGTTTGATGGATTATTGACAATGAGACAAGCTGTCTTTTCATCAATCAGAGATTCCAGTTGTTTCAGGTCAGTTTCCCAAGACTTCTCTGGCTGGGGAGGAAGAAAGGGTGAGACTAAGATGATTCTGAAAAATTTAGGGGGACTACTCATTTAACTCAATGGTGTAATATAAATAATAAAATGTATCTGCAGTCTGGGCCACCCACTTCCAGATCTTTTTCTGCTAAGATAATGCTCATATATTTTTACAAAGTAGTACTCGAGCACTTGTGTCTAAAATTAAAGTCATTTACCAATAAATTGTAGAGCTTGACCTCAATCCCCATAGATTCAGCCAAAGTCCTGTAGAGAGAGAAACCGGGTCTCGGAACTAGGATGTTTTGCCCTGGGTTGGCCAACACAGCTAAACACAGTTCAATAGCCTGACTGCAGCCACTTGTCAGAATGACATCCTGTAAAGAAAAAAAATAAAAGGTTCATTTTGTTAGTGGTACCAACTGCAACAGGAGAAAGGAAATTGTCAGATGGGTGTGTGGGGAACAAAGATAAGCTTACTTTTGCAAGTTCTAAGTAAAGTAGTAGGGACTGTACTAAGCCAAAAATGAAAGAAATTAACATGCTTATATATGTCCCTATCTAAAGGTGGTTGAACATGTTGGCCACTTAAAAGAAATAAACCACTTAAAAAAGGATAGGTCAGCTGTGACTCAGCCAACTTCCATGACAGATCATTATGACCTTGGGTCTTTTCGCCTGGTTATTTATTTACTTTTGACCAGAGAGTTGGAGCCTGGCTCTTCTCTGAAATGTAGATGAAGGGCACCTTTTATGTTAAGAAATGTTGACTCCACACAGTAAACAAGAGGTGAGGGTGGCATTTATACTTGGCATTGCCATCAATTCAGTATGTTGTGGTAGATCAGTCTTCCTAAAGTGGATGAGGGAAGCTACAAATTTTAAAAAGAACCTATTGGTAAAAATAAAAAAATTTTTAAATTTTCTCTGGCGTTTGTGAATTACTGGTTTTCAATGATCTTTTGCAGAGACTCAAACACAGAGTGACCTGGGAGTCCTTTGAGCCTCCTTGAGACAGACACCACATAAGCTGTATGCAATGTCATTATCATACTGGAATGACATTAAATACTGATTAGTGTCCCCATTACATAGGAAGTCCTCCGATTGTTAAAGGGAAACCATCTCCAGCCTTTGTTCCCCTGATACCCTTATTTGTGGAACAGAAATAATGAAAAGGATATATAGTTTGCCCAATATTGCTTCAGAGCTGGTTCCTTGTCTAAGGCTCACCTTAGCTTCCAGGGGCGCCTCGGGGCAGTGGTAGTAAGAAGCAATCTCCTCCCGACTGGACAGGTAACCTGAAGGAAAGGAGCACAGGAGGAAGCTGGAAGTTCTCACCCCACAACTGACAGCTATAGCCTAGAGTCACAGAGCTTCAGGGCCTCCTTTTGTCCCTGCTCAGAGTGCATACTACTCAGTTTAGCTCTCGGCCGTTGTAGATAAAGGAGATTAACTTTATATTCGAAATTTTTAAAATAAGCACAAATATATAAATAATAACAAGAAAGAGCTCCCCAAACTATGAACAGTTGTAATATAAGAGTGTGATACAGTGGGTCCATTTTAAGTTTTTTAAATTATATCCCTATTTGTGTTTCTGTACAACTTTTTTCTTTTAAAACATAGTCTTATACATTATTTTGAAATGCTGGCTTACAATCTTGAAGGATAGACAGTTGCATGCAAATGATCATGTTTTGCAAAACTGCTCTTCAAAAAGATCGTCTCTGGTTAGCAAGGCGAGAAGCAATATTTTATAGTGTTTGTTAATTTAGCAGGTAGAGATGGATCTCTTGAAGTTATAGAGATCAGCACTTCTTTGATTACTAATAAAGAAGAGCATTTTTCCAAGATATAGTTTATATTATTATTTTGTGTGTTTTTTGGTTCGAGTGTTCAGATCCTTTGAATATTTAAGAGAGTTGGCTTTGGTTTTTCAGGTTGAATCAATTCTCTAATGCTTTGATTATAAAAGTCACTACAAGCTTTTTTTATAGCCTAACTTTTGGTCTTATTTTGTTTTGATTTTTGTTGTATGAGACTTTATAAAATGTAAATAATCTACCTAAAAATCATGTCCCTGAGACCTCTTTGAAGTGTTTTTAAAATTCTGTTTTAGCATGAAACTGAATTGTTATTCTGCCTTAAGAATACGTTTCTGTGTGCACATAAACACGGGAGGAAAATGTGTGACACTGAAACAAAGTCAAGGAATCACTTATTTTACCAAAATGTTTAGCATGTAAATGTCTCATAGATGGAGAGAGTTAAACCTAAATAAGAATAATTCTGTCAGAAGCAACCTTCTATTCTTCAATAGGATAGTCTATTCTTTGTTGTTTATTTCTCTTTAATATGAAACAACTACAACTTTATTGGGAGTGAGATCAGGACCATAATTAAAACAAGCATTGACTACACAGAGAAGGAGAAATATAGCCAAGCAGCTTAACTTAGGACCTAGAGGGCTCAGTGAGCAAGCAGCTACACCCAAGTTCAAGGCCTTCATTTGAGAATTAGCAATGACAGGATAGGAGCATTATTTGAGAAATAAGTATGTGATGGGAGCCTAGAGGGGAGATGCCAGTATGTCAAAGAAAGCCAGGAAAGAAGTTGGACCTTGAAGCTCATGTTTAAATATCCTAAGACCCCTTTCCCCAAATCCAGATGGCCGGTTTATCTTGGCCTCTCCTTAGGAACTATGCATTGGGAAAGCAAGGAGAATGCTAGAAATTCATTCCTATTGGAAGAGCAGTAAAGACTTGGAAGCCACCACTTAGAGTCTCGGGAGAAGCTTACCAATGGAGGGGGCGTAGCCGTTATACTTCCCCGAGTCCAGGGCATCCTTCATTGCCTGGGTAACTTCTGGGTCTGTAGGCAGGTTTCCAAACACAGTAGGGTCCCCTTTTCATGGGAGAAAAAAAAGCCACCAAGAGGTTACTCTTCCATGCCCAGTGCTCAGACTCACCCTCCACTCCCATCTTCTCCCATCAGCCCAGGAGGACGGGGGTGAGAGGAACAATGACCACCCCTTAGTCGAGTGCCCCAACTCACCAATCGACAGAGAAATCACGGTTTTGTCTGGGTTTGGCTTCACCTTCATGCTGTCCACGATGGCCCGGATGGGATTGAAAGTTTTGTTGGACATGTCCGAGGGCTTCACGGACCACCTGGCCTTCCTGCCTTTCGCTTTTCCCGGCATGGAGCTTCTCCCCCCGATGTTGACATGCACATCCACAACGGAGGGGAGGTTGCCGCTGCCATTCATCTGAATCACGTATGGATCCATCACTAGCAAAGTCTGTGGAGACAAAAGGAGGTCGCAGCGACACTAAGCACAGGGCACCAGCTTGGGTGGCTATATTTGGACCTAAACATAGGGGTGACCTCATTGGACATCTCTTTCCAAACTTTTTTCTTTGTTTCGCTGCTTTCTCATGAAGAGTAGCTGTGTTATGAATGAGGGGAGTTTTAAGACCTTTTGCTCAGATGGAAACTAAAGCAAGAACCCATCCTATAACGTTGGCAGAGAGCCTTCTGTTGATAACGGCGGGATTCGCGACGTGCAACCCTAGTCCTCATAAAAGCTTAACTATGATATCAGTGAAACTGAGGACAAATGACATGAAAACTCTTACACAACCAAAGAATATGTGTTTCCTCTTTCCTATGCAGTGCCTGTCCAAGAAAAATGTGTCCCTAACACATCAACAGACTGTATCTTGCCTTCTGCAAACAAGAACCAAGAAATTTAGTGTTAATATTGTCGGTGGTAAAAATAAAGCACTATCCTATAAGCACCTTTCCTGTGGAAAAAGAAGTCAATACACCACAAAGGAAAAAGCATACACCCAACCCCCACCACCAGATTAGCTGAGGCCTGAAATTTTACCTTTCAAGTCAAGGAGAAGCAAGCAGCCTCCAAGTAGCCAAACCGGAAAGCTGTCTTAATTCTTCTTTGACAAGTGACAGTGAACTCAGATGCAATTCCTGACTCCTGAAATACTCTCCACAAATGGGCGTTGGGCCTGAAACTTTTCTGCTATTGGTCAGATTGAGACCTGGGCAGCCAGCCCTCTTCTTTCCTCCCCTTTTCACTTTTTGTTGCTTCTCACCTCTAACTCTACTCCCACCCCCCACAGACCAAATCGGGGGGGGGGGGGGGGGGGGGGGGGGGGGGGGGGGGGGGCGGGATTTGTCCTCATGAAACACCTGGAATTCTCTGTTAACTCTTTCTAGGCAGTTGGTGAGATGCTGGAGAAGACTGTCAGAGGGGTAGCTGTGGCTATAACGTAATTTTTATTAAATTTTTTTGTTACAAAACAATCTGTTAACCATACCTGAAGCCTGTATGTTCATATTGACCATCATCACCCCAATAACTTTAATGAAGTGTTAAAATTGTAAGTAAATAAATAAATAACAAAACAAAAAACCCTAACCTAACATTTTAACAGTACAGAAATGTGCAGAGTAAAAAGTGAGAGGCCTTCCTTGCACTTTGCTATCATTCTCGGGGGCAAGCAGTGGTAACAATATGGCCTTTTCTACCAATTCACCAAGAAGGAGCAATGATGGGAGGGAGGGAGGGAGGGAGGGAGGGAGGGAGGGAGGGAGGGAGGGAGGGAGGGAGGGAGGGAGGGAGGGAGGGAGGGAGGGAGGGAGATGATAGATACATAGATACATACAGATTTTCAAAGCACAGATGGGATCATGCTCTACAACTTCTTCCACAACATATTTGTTTACTTCCTACCTCTGGGGCTCTTTTCCCCGTCAGTCTACAAAGTTCTATGCCAGTCAGAACAAACTGGGCAGCTGAAGTAAATCAAGGCCCCCCTAACAAATATCTTAAAAGCATGGGGTCTTCCAGGCAACCGAAGCCTGCGCAATTTTATTCTTATACTGGGAATTTCTTTCATTCACCTGCTATGGGGTTACTGGAAGAATAAGGTGTCAGGTGAGATCTAAACAAAACAAGGTTGCTAAGCAAGCACAGCAGAGATCTCAGCATTCCTGTGAGCCTGTGAAAAATGCAACCCATTCAAGGGTTAAGAGAAACCCCAGTGACCCCGTGGCTCAGATTCTGTCTGTTTGTTTATTGGGAGATGAAGAGCCATTATCTAGTTCTTTCTCCTCCATCTACTTTTCGGTGACGGTGACCAGTCTCCAGGCGGGTTGAATAACCTTTTGTTTGTTGGCCCTTGCATTTGTTAAGGCTGTGAAGAGCTTGTCTAATGCATTCTCTCCCGCTCCTGCGTTGGCCCGTCATGTCACCAGCAGAGTGGCAGGAGCCCCAGGCAAGGGCAGGAAGCCACCTGGGCAAACAGAATTCAAGCTCTGAAGCTGGAGCCCCCAGCCCTAAGCTAGATAAGAGGCGGCTCTGTTTCAAAAGGTGAATACATAACCCTGTCTCCATAATGTCCAAAGATACGGAAAAGGAGAGTCTTGAGTCAACTCTGCTATTGGACACCCGATGGCTTGTTTGTCGTCGTAAATTCAGTTAAACGTATATACAGGAGCATACTTCACAGGCTAGACAGGGCTGGCCTTTTGTAGTAGCCAATACAGTGAGAACATGGTATTGATTCCAAAGCACACAGATTTCGTCTAGAGAGAAGCCCATTCTTTTCTAAATGTTTTTATTCCACTGCCCTCCATTTAAAATATAATGCATTTGTACTGAAGAAAATCAGAAAAAAAGCTAAAAGCATTTATAACCCCACCAACATTCTTATTTTACTCCCATACAGTTGGGATCTTGTTCTATATACATATTTTTCAAAGTGAGATAAATTCACATGAAAAATTCACCATTTTAGCCATTTCAAAGTGGAAGATTCAGTGGTTTGTAGTACACTCACAATGTTGTGCAACCACTACCACCACCAAATTCCAAAACACTTTCATTAAAAAGCCACTCTGCATCCCAGCCCCTGGCAACCATGAATCTACTTTCTGTCTCTATGGGTTTGCCTATTTCTGACATTTCATATAAATGGATTCATGCCACATGTGGCCTTTTGTGTCTAACTTCTGTCAGTTGGCAAATGTTTTTAAGGTTCATCCATGTCGTGCTTGTATCGGTACTCCATTCCTTTTCATGGCTGAATAATATTCCATTGCATGGATATACCACATTTGTTATTCCATTCACCAACTGGTGGACACCGGCTTGTTTACATTTTTTGGCTACTATGAATTATGCTACTATTAACACTTGTATACAAATTCTTGTGTCAACATATATATATTCCAAGTCACTTGGATAGTTTTTGCTTTATGAATTTTAAAATTATATCATGAATTTTTCCCATGTTATGCAAAACATTCTATCATAAAGTATCAGAATTTATTAAATAATTTTCCTATTGTTGGACATGATGTGGAGTCTAGTTTTTATCATTATAAGTAATGCTAGTTCATATATTATAAGTATAAATGGTAGTTTGTACATTTATTATTTCCTTAAGATAAGTTTTTCTGTATATTGATTTACTGCATTGAAGAAAATAAACATTTACTTTTAGTTTTTTTAGTTATTAAAGTATAATATATCCTCATATAATAAATTCAAATATAGATTTTATAAACTAAACTCTGACACCTTTCCCCACAATCCCACTCCAGAAAGATGCCACTTTAGCCATTTCTTATGTATCTTTCCAAGTGTTTCCTATGTCTATACAATACTTATATAGCTGGTCTTGGAGTTTATATATATATGTATAAAATTTGTTCTCTATAATTTGTTCTCTAGCTGCCACTAGTCATAAGTGGCTATTGAGTACTCGTAATGTGTTTTGTCTGAGTTGAGATGTATTGCTGGTGTAAAATACACATCAGGTTTCAAAGACATATAAAAAGAATGTAAAATATCTCATTAATTATTTTGTTGATTACATGCTTAAATAGTATGCTGGATATACTGGGTGAAATAAAGTACATTATTAAAATTAATTTCACCTATTTTTAAGTTTTAAAATATTTCTACTAGAAAATTTGAAATGACTATGCATTTGCATTCTGTTTCTGTCAGACAATGCTGTTCTTTAGCTTACTTTTGAAAACATCTTAACAATATGTTGTGTGGATATTCTTTCCATTTTCGTGCATTGAGATCAACTTCACTCCTTCTTATAGTGTTTAACCATTCCGTCCTTTTGGACATGGGCACCTTCCCTTTTTTTTTTTTCTATTACAGATAAAGCATATTGAACACAATTGTTATTTATGATCAGGAATTTTTATAAGTATCTTGTAATTTGTGGGATAGTTTCCTGGAAATAGAATCATATTTCAAATACTGATAGACCTGCCAAACTGATCAATAGATAAGACATATTTGTGTGTTTCTTCTTCTTAATGTCCTATTTTAACAACTTCTTGGAGCTTAGACTGCCTGTCAGGACAACATCTCCAGCTTGAAGGGTAACACAGGGAATCAACTGAGTGTTCTCTAGGTGGACAGAATCTCAGAGGCTAAGACTCTTCTTGATACGGCCTTAGCAAAAGTCAAGTCAAGCAAGGATGGGATTTTCTTGAAGTTAGAACCTACTCAAGGTTTGGACTTTCAAGGATCCCAGCTACTCATGAGACTCAGGTTCAACTCCCCCTCCCACACACCCACACAGCCTAAAGCCTTGGTGTCCTGTCCCCAGTTGGACCTTAAAACAGGAGCCTTAGATTGTTCAAATGATCCAGGGCAGCCTCAGTACCAGCCCAGTTTTCTAAATATTTTTGCAATTAAAGATTTTTTCAGGTCATCTTGAGCTGAATATTGTCGGAAATGGAAGTCTCTTTCCTTGTTCATTTGAAATGTCACCTTTACCTTACACTGAATTCCTGAGTCTTCCTGGAACTTTTATGGAATATTCTATCCTAGAATGAATGGTTTTACAGTTGTTGATACATATTTGCCAGCTTGCTTTCAGAAGGGCTCCTTCCTACCTATCAGTAATTGTGTGCAAACCCTGGGAATGATTTTCTCAAAAAATCTTTGCCATATTGATTGACAGAGGAAAGGGTACTAAAGTGTTGCTGTTATTTCTGTTCTTTTTATTTTAGTGAGGGGGTCACTTTTCAAATATTTATTAGCTTTTCATGATTTGTGAATTATCTGTTCACATCCCTCACCTGTCTTGCAGGGGGACCCATGTTTTTCTTAGGTCAGACCTGGGCCTGTGAAGGCACCGCAGGGCAACGCAACAGCTGCTCTGAGATCATCAGCCCAGCCTCCCCTGTCTCAACTAGTCTGGCTCAGACTCCGGGGTTTACAGATCAAAGAACAGTCAGCAGCACGAGACTGTAAAGGGTGGTCTGCAAACAGAGCAGCTGACGCAGATTCTGCAGGGCCCAGGGTGGGTTAAGGGGGCAGGGACTGCTGTGCCCGCCCTCATTCAGTAGCTGACAACTGAACCTAGGCCAGAAGGAAAAACAGACAAAGCAAACAGTTTTGGTAATACCCCTCTTCTTAGCCCGTGTTTTCTCTCAATAGAAAGCTGTGCTGGGGGGGGTGGCGGTAGTGAACAAATTAGAGGACCCCCTGCTCTACTTAGGAAGTCTTAGTGCCACCAAGTACACTCCACTGGGCAGCCAGGGCCCAATACACTGTAGAAATACTCACAAAATCTAAACCAACCAGGCATAGTTAAGACTCTCATTTAAAAATCAAAGAACACCTTTCATTGATTTTTTTTTTCTTAAATATAAAACTACTGTGATTGTCATAGAAAAGTATTTTTTTTAATCATGGTAAAAACACACACACCTTATAACATTAAATTTATCATCTTAATCATTTTTAAGTGTACAGTACAGTAAGTAGTGTTAAGTATATTCACATTGCTGTGCAACAGATCTCTAGAACTTTTCATATCACAAAACTGAAAGTCTATACCCATGAAACAATAATTCTCCCTCCATCCCCTTCCCAACCCTTGGCAATCACATTTCTACTTTCAACCTTCCTGCTTTTTGATAGGGAACTGCTTTTTAACTTTTTTTTTTTTTTAATATATCTTTATTGATTTCGGAGAGAGGAAAGGAGAGGGAGAGAGAGATAGAAACATCAACGATGAGAGAGTCATTGATCAAGCCCGCAACCCGGGCATGTGCCCTGAACGGGAATCGAACCCCGATCACCTGGATCCTAGGTCGACGCTCAACCACTGAGCCATGCCCGGCTGGGCAGGAACTACTTTTTAAATAGTGCCATGGCCCAAAAACAACCACTGTTAACCATTTTCCCAAAAGTTAACATTTTGAAATATATTTTTTCTAGGTGTACAGCCATAGGTTTTATGTATAGGAAATTTCTGTTCTGTGAGTCTCGTTTTACATGACATTATAAACATGTTTCTACGACTATAAAATTTTTGTAAACTTTTTAATGATGACTTAAAAAACCCTGGGCTCTTCATCTTTATAGACCTGTTTTCCATACCCTTCCTTTTTCTCTACCAACGCACAGTGGCATAACAGCCCCCACTCGCTGGGCAACTATCCCATACCTAGCACTGTTTGACACACTCTGCCCGAATCAGCTCATCACCATCACGCCCATCCCAGGAGCAGGGCCTGGGCCATGCCCACTTCACAGGTCACACAGGCAGCGAGTGGTGAGCTGGAGCTCCAGTCTTGCCATCTGGCCCCAGATCTCACTACCCAAGTCCACCTCTCTTTAGAGAACAAAGTAAGTTGAAAAGTATAGTTCTTTCTTCAATAAATAGCAAATAAGTAAATAAATAAATAGAAAACATGAAGAGACAGCCAGCTGGAGATAACTTTAAGAAAATAATGAATTAACTATGTGGGTTAAGCATGGACTATTCACCTGCCTTTTACTGCTTATTTCCTTGACAGTTACTTCGGGTCTTCTCATCCTGAACCATTACCAATGATCATTCATCAGTTGGGCACAGGTGTTTTAATTTCCCCAGAGGACCATAAATTCCCTGAGGAAGTGCAAGGGGAGCATCCAGTATCCTGTACTTCTCCACATCCTCTGTCATGGAGAGTAGATGGGCCGTGTTCAATACTTGCTCACCAGCTGGGAACAAAGAGTGTGTAAATCAGAGGGATAGAAATGGCAGACAGAGTGATAGATGAGGGGAAACCAAAGCCTTTGCAGAGTTAGAGAAGGTGGGGTAAGGCATTTAGGAGGGATTGGGAGGCTAGATTGGACTTCGATCACTTATAATGCCACCTTAATTCATAGAGCTTTGTGGTCTGTTCCCACATTCATGTAATTTACTCATGAAACTACTCATGTAATTTTTACAAAAACAAACAAACAAAAAACAAAAACCCCACAAACCTGTGAGCTAGACAGAGAGAAGTCTGCCAGAACAGAGAGGTGAACCCATTTGCGCTTTTATTTTTTTAACTGAACTTTTTATTTTAGAATAGTTTTAGATTTACAGAAAAGTTGCAAAAATAGTGCAGAGTTATCACATACCCCTCACCCAGCTTTCCCCTATTTTTCACATCTATGTTACTGTGGTACATTTTTGTCGCAACTAAAAAATAAACATTGGTCCATTAATATTAACGAAATTCCACATTTTATTTGGACTTCACTAATTTTTCCACTAATATCCTTTTTTCTGTTCCAGGATCCTATCCAAATACACGTTACGTTTAGTGGTCATGTGTCCTGAATCTAATCTTAGCTTAGATAGTCTCCTCTGATCTATGACAGTGTCTCAGACTTTCCTTATTTTTCATGACCTTGGCAGTTTTGATGCAAAACGTGTGTTCATCTGAGGTTTTTCTCATGGTTAGAAGACAGGACCAGTTAAGCTATTAATGTACTGGCCACTCGCTTCACATAAGAGCTCTACAGGTTAAAACAGAAATAAAACTTCCATCTATTTGTTGACTGAAGTGCCTGCTGGCCACTTCTCTCATGAAGTCTGGCAAAGAACACCCATCCTGTTTGTTTTGTGCTTTGCATAACCATTGAAACCATGCCCTATTAACTGAGTCATTTTCCTCTGGTCAGAACTTGGTGTTCCTTCATTTGTGGATGGCTGAGATCTCAATCCCACTCCAACCCCACACTCATCAAGAACGAGTGTCATTTGTACTTACTGTGGGAGCCATCAAACAAATAAACCTAGATTCTTGGGAAATAATTCTGCGTTCTTGCCATTCTGATGTCCAGAATGATCTAAACCATGCTCTCATCTCCCAGTCTATCTCTAGATCAGAATTTCCCGTTATTTGTATAATAATATATGTTGACTGTGATTTTAAGATTGAGATATAATTCATACGCCATAAACGTCATCTTTTCCAAGTATACCATGCACTGGTTTTTACTATATTCACATGGTTGTACAATCATCACCACTATCTAACTCCACAACATTTTCATCATTCTAAAAAGAAACCCTGTACCTATTAGCACTAAGCAAATCATTACACAAATAGATATTTAAATTGCTATTAGGATAAATGCCACAGAGGAGAAGGGCAGAAAGAATAGCCCAGGATAGATGTTGAAGGAGACTTCCCTGAAGAAGATGCATTTAAGTTGAGTTGCAAAGATAAAGATTTGTCCAGAAGAAGGGAGGGAGAGAGTTCAAGCTGTGACAATAGCATGTTGAAAGCCTTGATGGGCTAGGGGCTTGAGAGAAAGTGATGGGACACTATGAATAAGGGGAATAGATGATGAGGCTAGAGAAGGGCAGAGGGGTCTGGCCAAATTATGCTTATTGATAAGGTGATCAGTAACTGTGGCAGCATCTTCTTGCCAAAAATGGTAGGCTTAAACTATTTTCCAATGCACCAGGGCATTTAGAAATCCTTCAAGCTGCTCAAAATTAGGCAGTTTTCCTTCCTGTCCCACGAGGAGCAACTCTGGTCCTGAACCTTGTTCTTGCCCACAGGTAACATAGCCTAGATATTTTCTTGTCCACTGGCAATATCTTCCCTTTGCCTCTTCAGACCCATTCTTTGCCCTTCCCCATCCTTTGCTGTGCCCCAGCAGGCTGACCTGCATCGACACCCATCAATAGGATCTCTCGGTCACTGTAGGTTACCGGCAGAAAATTTGAAGTGGGGGGAGGGATGTGCACAGGTTGAGTAATTAATCCTCTGGCTCCCTTCTGGCTGGGTTGCATTTCTGAAGACCACAGCTACTATCAGGAGGCCATCTCCACACAACGATTCTCTCTAGGTTCTTGTTATTGTTTCTTCCCCTTGTCCCTTCAGGCCTCAGTGGGGACAGCTCCCCTGCTGATTTCTTCACTCCCTACTCACACCTTAAGTGCCCCCAAATGACTGCAACAATACTACCACTCCATATGCTCTTCATCAATGTGGCTTTGCCATTTCTCCATTGAGAGGTGGAGTCTATTTCTCCACCCTCTTAAATCTGGGCACACCCTGTGACTACTTTGACCAATGGAAGTTGGGGGAAATGCAGGATGCCAGTTCTGGATCTAGTCCTTAACTGATCTACCAGCTTCTGTTTCCTGCTCTTGGGACCCTGAGCCTCCGTGTAAGACACCCAGTTTACTCTGCTGGAGAGAGAAGAACCCAGGGAAGCACTGAGGTGCCCGGTAGGTAGGTAAGGAGCCATCTGGGATGTTTAGCCCATCTGAGCCTTTAAATTACACTCCACCAAGATGACTATGACTGCATGAGAAATCACAAGCAAGATCCACCCAACTATTCCCAGTCAACTCTCAGAACCACAAGAGATCCAACACAGAACACTTCTGTTTCCTTCATTAAACTTTGAATTGCCTAGTTTGTACACACCATCTGTTTCCTGCTGGAACCCCATAGGTCAACCGAAAGTGTCTGGCAATAACAATCCCACTCTAATGCATAACCTGGATGACAGAATCCTGTGCGTGGTGGAGATTGGAATAATCCTGGAAACCATCAGTTTGAAGTCACCCTGCACATATGGGTCTCTATCTATCTTACTTTAAACACAGCACTCAGTCACATGTTTCAGCACTTTTCACAAGCCACTTTCAAGAACAGATGTAGCACTTTTGGGGGGCTGGACGTGCCATCTTCCAGTAACTCGCCAAAATGACCAACATAAAGGGAAAGAGGAGAGTCACCCCCTATACGTTCACTAGGCCTTTTAGAAAACATGCAGCTGTTCCTTTGGCCACATACATGCAAATCTACAAGAACGGTGATGTTGTAGACACTGTTCAAAAAGGAATGGCCCGCAGACATTCCCATGGCAAGACTGGAATGTCACCCAGCATGCGACAGGCACTGTTGTAAACAAGAGCAAGAGTCTCGCCAAGAGAATTAATGTACGTATTGAGCATATTAAGCACTCTAAGAGCCGAGATAGCTTCCTGACATGTGTGAAGGAAAATGGTCAGAAAAAGAAGGAAGCCAATCACCCGAAGAGCCAGCCTGCTCCACCCGGAGCAGCTCACTTCGGGAGAACCCGGGGAAGGGAGCCTGAGCTGCTGGAGCCCATTCCTTAAGAATTCATGGCAGGATGAGTGTAAAAGGCAATAAAGAAAAGACCTCTGTGCTGATTTTTTTTAAAAAAAGTAGAACAGATGTAGCAGAACAAGTCATCCTGCTGCACAGTGACTCATTCATATGCTCAACAAAGCATCTCTTTTTTACTTCCTAAGCCAAGCAAATTGGTTTCTTGTAACTTCCCTGTCCTTCTCGGAAAGACATTACAGGTGGTGGTGCCCAAAACGGAAATCAAGAGTCTCTCGTAAAGGTCTGGCTAGTTCTGGAAAGAAAAGGGTATATAGGTATAGACATCGCGCAGATATAAAAAGAGAAAGAGGGTCAGATTCTCTTCCCACCAAGTCCGCTCTCTGAGCAGTCAACTAAAGGGATAGTTTCAATAATGGCATGCATTACGTAACCTTTCTCTCCCTGACTTTTTTGGGACCCCTGAGCTTAGGAGACCGAGCCTTTAGCATTTTTCTCAGGCCTACATTTTCCTCTGCAGTGAGAGCTCTGAGCCACAAGACAGGACTTTCTATGCAGAAAAGCATCTCCTGGTAGCACAGCACAGGCTTAAGCATCCCCTGCCCTGCGCCTTAGTGGGTAATACAGGGTCTTCCTTCCAGACGAGGCAGGTGCTGAGCCTGGCTTCTGTGCTGTAGAAAGTGCTGGGTAGATCTCCACGGGTCTGCAGATCTCCATGGGTCTGCTGAGAATTCTCTCAGCCAAGAATCATCATATGTTCCAAAGGTTAGAGGGTTTGCTGCTGCCATCCCCCAATGAGGCCTCAAGGCCACCCCTTCAATATTCTGCCTGGAAGCAAGTGCCAGAGGTGATGTAACTCTGCAAACTTTATCCAGGCTCATGGAAGGGAGAGAACCATCTCTGGAGGGCCAAACCACAGTGAACTAACCAAATCCAGGAACATCAAGTTCTCTCAAGGCGCAGGGCAAAACAATGATGAAACACGGCGGGTCTGTAGTGTTTGAGAAGGGGCCATGGGACACACACCTCTCTCAGGTGGAGGCCTGCAAAGTTTCCTGTATACAAGGGCACAGGGCACGTGGAGACGGTGACAGAACATTGCCTGACGTCAGACCAATAATCAGTAACTACAAGGCAGGTGAATACCAGCTGTTTTGGCGTCTCCCAGGAACCCCTGTCTCTTTTATCTAAAAAAAAAAAATAGCCAAGTAATAGTTATAACTATACATACAGGTACTTATATCAGTGTTTTCTCAAGAGATTCCATATATATAATCAATCTATCAAAGTGTGCAACACATTTGCTTATAAAAACTTACTAATTTTTACTATTGATTTTTCAACTACCACTAAGTTCCCACTTAGATGTCAGGGAGCCCTAACATGAAAATTATTAACTGTCATGCTTTTGTGCCTTATAAATATTTGATCAATGTGTTCCTGGTTTGTGATTTGCCGAAGTGTGGCCCCTGGGAGAGTGTATGTATCTCTGCTACTTTTCATATTTGTGCATGCCTGAGGGCAGGGGCCATATTTGTTTAACTGATTTTACACAGCGTTAGTTCCACGCACAAGGGCATATATAAACAATCCAATGTCATCAAGAGGTGGGTGTTTATCTCCAAGAGGAGTTTAAAATTTGGGCAAAGGACGACTGGACTTAACTGCCCTGCAAACCTCCTGCCCTCCAGACACGAGGCTAAAAAGATTCATTGCCCTCATTTTCACATCTCAATTTTTATTTACTTTTTATTTTATTTTATTTTAAAAATCTTTACCCAAAGATATTTTTTCCATTGCTTTTCAGAGAGAGTGGGGGGGGGAGAGACAGAGAGAGAGAGAAACATCGATGTGAAAGAGACACACTGTTTGGTTGCCTCCCGCTTGTGCACTGACCAGGACTGGAGATCGAGCCTGAAACCAAGGTACATCATGCCCTTGTCTGGGAATCGAACCCAGGAACCTTCAGTCCACAGGCCAGTGCTCTAACCACTGAGCAAACCAGCTAGGGCTACACATCTCAATTTTTTAAAATTCATAAAACAAAGGTGATTTACAAGTGTCAAATAAATCAGACCAAAAATACACTCTAACTAATCAAAATGACAATTTGGGCAAGCTCATGTATTTTGTCTTTTCAGCACTAAGTGACAATTCTCAACTGGGTCTGAGGTAGGCAAAGCTGGAAGAAAATTCCAGCACAGCAGTAGAGAGCCTCTTCCAAATGCCCTTCTCCATGCATCCCCAAGTCGTGTCTATCAGAATTTCCCCCTCTTTTAAATAAAAATAGGGTGTGTTTTTTTTTTTCATGCTCCTGTGTAAAATATGGGAGGGTCCAAGGGTAAAGTGATACAAGAGAAAATTAAAATGATAGCTAACACTTACATAGAACTTATTATAATGTCAGTCCAATTCTAGGTGTTTTACATACCTTAAGTCATTTAATTCTTACAACCACCCTATGAGGTCGGTTCTATTACACTCATTTTCAATGGAGGAAAACTTCATTTCATTGAAGGAAACTTAGGTCCAGAAAGATTAACTATCTTGTTCAAGTTCACAAATATATCAGGCAGTGGATCTGGGATTCAAACCCAGATAGTCTGTCTCTTAGATCTACCTTAACCACAAATATATGACCAGGAAGAACTCTCTCAAGGACTTGCCAGTCACCTTTACTGTTATAGGGGGGTTTTGACCTGGGTGCTTAGTAAGTGGTACAGTAACCTCTCAAATGTCTTAAATGCCACAGCAAAACCACAGACTGAAAAAGAAAACAGCATTAAAAATTCCAAAATATATTTTTTAATTTTTATTTTTTTAATAGAGAGCGAGCAACCTTGCTGCCATTGCTTATTAGTTCCAGGAGTTTTCTGGTTGATTCTTTTGGATTTTCTACATAAATTATCATGTCGTCTATGAAAAAAGACATTTTCATTTCTTCCTTCCCTATCTGTATATCTTCTATTTCCTTCCCTTCTCATTGCATTAGCTAGAATTTCCAGTGTAATGTTGAAAAGCAGTGGTGAGAGGGGACATTCTTGAATTGTTCCTAATTTTAGTGGGAAAGCTTTGAGATTCTCACCATTATATATGAAATAAGCTATAGGGGCTTTTTTGTAGATTCTCTTTATCAAGTTGAGGGAGTTCATCTCTATTCCTAGCTTACTGGGAGTTTTTATCATGAATGTGTGCTGGAATTTATCAAATGTTTTTCCTTCATCTATTTATATGATCGTGTGATTTTCTTCCTCTTTAGCCTGTTGATGTGATGAATTACATGAATTTCTTTTCAAATGTCGAGCTGGCCTTGCATAACTGGTATAAATCCTACTTGGTCGTGGTGTATAATTCTTTTTATATGTTGTTGGATTTGATTTGCTAATGTTTTGTTGAGAATTTTTGCATCTGTGTTCATGAGATATATTGGCCTGTAGTTTTCTTTTCTTGTAATATCATTGTCAGGTTTTGGTACCAGGGTAATGCTGTCCTCACGGGGGGGACAAGTAAGGGCATATTCTTTCTGCTTCTAGCCTCTAAAAGAGATCGGAGAGAACTGGAATCGTTTCATTCCTTAAATGTTCGGTAGAACTCACAAGTGAACTCATCTGGGCTTGGTAGTTGCCTTTTTGGAAGGTTATTGAATGTTAAGTTGATTTCTTTAGTAGATGTAGGTCTGTTCAGATGGTATATCTCTTCTTATGAGAGTTTTGGCAGATTGCGTGTTCTAAGGAATTGGTCCGTTACACCTTGGTCATTAAATTTGTGGGCATAGAGTTGTTCACAGTATTATTTTATTATCCTTTTAATGTCCATGGACTCTGTAGTGATACCCCTCTTTAATTTCTCATAGTAGTCATATGTGTTCTCTCCCTTTTTTTCTTAGTTATCCCAGCTAGAATTAGATCAATTAGACATATCTTTTCAAAGAACCAGCTTTGGGTTTTGTAGGTTTTCCCGATTGATTGCCTGTTTTAAAATTCATCAATTTATGCTCTAATTTTTATTCATTTTCTTCTAGTTACTTTAGATGTAATTTGCTCTCCTTTTTTCTAGTTTTCTTGGGTGGAAGCTTAAGTAATTTATTTTAGATCTTTCTTCTTTTCTAATATATGCATTCACTGCTATAAATTTCCCTCTAAGTACTGTTTTCACTGCATGTACAAATTTTGACAAGTTGTGCCTTTATTTAAATTTAGTTCAAAATATTGCTAAGTTTCTCTTGAGATTTCTCCTCTAACTCCTGTGTTATTTATAAGTGTTTTGTTTAATTTCCAAGTAGTTTCATACTTTCCAGCTATATTTCTGTTATTAATATCTAGTTTAATTCCATTATCATCTGAGAGCAGATGCTGTGTGACTTTTATTCTTTAAATTTCTTAAGGTGTATTCTATGTAACCAAAATGTGGTCTATCTTGGTGAATGTTCCACGTGAGTTTGAGTGGAGTATGTACTCTGCTGTTGTTGGATAAAGCAGTTACTAGATGTTCATTATATTCCTAATCTTTTTCTTTGTACATAAGCATAAATACAATCTTTGTGTGTGACATAACTTGTGTAAGGTCCCTTGAATATTCAGATTATTTGCATGGATATAATTTGATGGTATGCTCTATTTACCAAGGTGTTTTTTTTAATCACACATTTTCATATTTCACCTTAACCTGCATATTCATGACTTTAATAATTCCCAGTGTTGACATATGCTTGGAAAACTATAGCATGTGAGGGGGAAAGCTAGAATGACCAAAGAGACTCCAAACACTAAGGAGGTCGTTAATTGCCCAAGAGTCTAAGACTTCTTAAGGTCATAGAGAGGGGAGTGTGCTAGTTTCCTAGAGCTGTAGTACATAGCACACAAAACGGGATGGCTTAAACAACAGAAATTTGTTATCTCACTAGGAGTTGGAGATCAAGGTGTCCAGAGAGTTGGCTCCTTCTGGAGGCTGTGGGGGAGAATCTGTCTCATGCCCTCTCCCCGAGCTTCCAGTACTTGGCTGGCAACCTTGGTCATTCCTTGGCTTATAGGAGCATCATCTTGGCCTCTGTGTCCATCTTCACATGTCACTCTCCTTGAGTGCATGTCAGTGTCTAAATTTCCCCTTTTAATAAGGACACAAATCACACTGGATCAGAGACCTACTCTGCTTCGGTGACTTAACTAATTACACCTGCAATGACTATTTTCAAACAAAGTCACATTCTGTGGTATTGGGGGAGGGTTAGGACTTCAACATATGAACTTTTGAGGGGACATAATTCAACCCCTAACAAGGAGCAAACAGCAGTATTGATGTGACAAAATAAAAAGATGTAAAGGTATGTGGGTGCCAGTCTTAGCCTGTTGACAACGTGTTGCTGACCTTGAGCAAACCGGGGCTGTTTCCTCATTGGCGAAACAAGAGGGTTCCTACAGATACCAAAGGTTCACTCCCAGCCCTGTTAGTCTTAAAATAGCACCACCATGAGAAGACTTAAAAAAGTTTTAAGTTCAATTTTGAGTTTTAAACAAGCCATCAACTGAAAAGAGAGACCTTTGGAGAGAACTGCAGTATGAAGAGGCCCAGCACAGAAGGCGCAGGGGCCCTGGGGCTGGCTTGCTACAGGGTTACCATTCCACATATAGAGTCACAGGACCATTGCCTTGGGGCCCTGGTCACTCCCAACCTTTGTGGAGTCGCAACACCCAACATGTTGTGGTTGTTTATTTGATTTTGTGACACTAGGCATTACCCTCCACCTCCCTGCAGCCTCCCTCTCCCGAAGCCCCAGCACAGACGAACTGCCAAACATGGACTTACTTTTAAAAATTAATTAGATCTTGCAAATTTCATCACACCCTAAGATAACCCTATCCCTTCTGTCTAGGTTGTGAACAAAAGAAGATAGCCACAGGGCACAGGAATGGTTGGAGGAGAAAATACTTGGGACCACCCAAAGAACAGTTTTCAGACAATCATAAATTATGATTTTTAATACTACCTTATACTATTTTAAAGCACTTTCACAATAGTAAGTATATAGGATTGTGTGGGGAGCCGGCGGGACTCCCCCCAGGGAGGACCCGCCGGGCGAGGTGCTGCCCTGGGAAAATAACCCGAGAGGCCCGCTTGCCCTAGTGTCATCGAGAGAGAAATCTCTGAGGCATTGACCCGAGTGGTGGGCAGCGATGCGAGCACTCGCCCTGCTCCCCCCGCTCCCCCTCCTGAAGGGCTTAGCTTAGTGTAATATTAAATGCTTGTATGAGGAGTAGCTCAGCATGGGGCCAATATTAACAATGCTTGTATGAGGAAGTACCTTGGTCCAGGAACCGTGGCTGGGTAAGAAGTGCAGCATGTCCCAGCTACCAATGATGTATGTACAAGAACAAGGAACAGGGTGGAGAGAAGGAATTGGGACAAGGGTCACTAAGTTTATGTGCTTCCGCATTAAGTGTGCTATAATTACAAGCTGAAAAATAAACTCGGGGCTCAGTCACGTACTGCAGCCCTCCCGATCCCATCCTGTCTCTTGTCTTTCTTTTCCAATCCTCACCCCCTCAATCAGGTTACTGCTCGACTGCCGGCAGGCTCCGGCAAGTGGCGCCCGAACAGGGACCTAAAAACCTGAAAACAAAATAGAGGACACCACTCGGGGACGCGCGTGAAGCTATCAGATAAATTAAGTAATAGCCGGAGGGAGCGGTCAATATATCAGGAGTAAAAAATCATAGGCCAGGAGAACAACAAAGTACTTTTCGCACAGGTTTTGAAAACTATACTCCGTTCTAGGGACGCTAAGATTAGCACTACACAACTACGGACCTTCTTGCAATTTGTGGAGGAAGTATACCCTTGGTTTCCTGAGGAGGGCACTATTAATCTAGAAACTTGAAATAAAGTGGGAGAGCGTATACAGAATTTTTTCCAGGCACACGGCCCTCAGAAGATGCCTATAGAGGCTTTTTCACTCTGGACCTTGGTCCGAGATTGCCTTAATCCCCGGCATGAAGGGATGCGCATGGAGCCACCCCCTACAGAGGCACCAGTCGAGCCTATGAAGGGTTCGCAACTGGGGGGCGAGGCTTCCGCGCCCCCGATGGAGCTGCTCAGTGTCCGGTCAGACAAATTAAGTCCCAAGAAAAAACAAAACTTAAATAAGACTGCGGCAACTTATAAGAGGGAACGATATAGGAAACTGATATTCCTCTCGCAGGAATATACAAATAAGCACAACCCCTTACCCCCTAATTTAACCATTGAAGGGCTACAGAAACAAATACAAGCCTTAATGAGCCAAGTGCAGGATTTGCATAAATCAGTGAAGGGAAAGGACACTGAGAGTTCACAGGAGCAGCGCATAGGCCAAAGTAAAACTCCTCAAATTAACTCGGCCGTCCTAGCATGGAGAGATAATAAAGGGCATCAGGGGAAGTTTCAACCTTATATGCTAATGGATTTACCTATAAACTTGTGGGGTAGGGATGTCATGGAGCACATAAAAATGTATATACACAACTCGAGTCCGACAGTTACGCAGCAGCTACTCGACCAGGGACTCCTCCCCGCTCAAGGATTAGGAAAGGAAGGGCAAGGCATCACTGAGCCTTTACAACCTCTACCCCGACCGGGCCGCGCTGGCCTGGGGTATTTTTAGGAGGGGCCTTTGATTCTCCTACTACCCATGCCGATAAAATTACCTGGAAATCAGATCTTCCTGTATGGGTAGATCAATGGCCCCTGACTACTGAAAAAATAAAGGCTGCCCAGGAGCTGGTGCAGGAGCAGCTCCAACAAGACCACATTGAGCCGTCTAATTCTCCCTGGAATTCACCTATATTTGTAATCAAGAAGAAATTAGGGAAATGGAGATTACTCCAGAATCTTAGGAAGGTAAATGAAACTATGGAACTTATGGGGGCCCTTCAACCAGGGCTGCCCACCCCCACTGCCATCCCACGGAATACATACAAAATCATTATTGATTTAAAAGATTGTTTTTATACCATTCCCCTTGATCCCCGGGACTGTCCACGGTTTGCCTTTAGCGTACCATCAGTAAATTTTCAGGAGCCTATGCAGTACTGCCTCAGGGAATGGCCAATAGCCCGACCCTATGTCAAAAATTTATGGCAACGGCCTTAGCTCAGGTAAGGCATGAGTACCCAGCAGTGTACGTCTGTCACAACATGAATGACATCCTCATTGCCGCTCACCATGAGGGACTACTCCTCCGGGCATTTACGAAAATGGAATCTGACTTGCAAAATCAAGGCCTAGTCGTAGCCCCAGAAAAGGTCCAGAGGCAGCCCCCGTTTTCTTATCTTGGTTTTCATCTGGAGCCTGACCGATTTTTCTGTCAGAAAGTTCACCTTCGGCTAGACAAGCTCCAGACCTTAAATAATTTTCAAAAGTTACTGGGGGATATCAACTAGATTAGACCTTATCTGGGGTTAACTACAGGGGAGCTCAAACCATTGTTTGACATTCTCAAGGGGGATGCAGATCCTGCATCCGCTAGACAGCTGACCCCGGAGGGACGTGAAACCATTGGGAGGGTGGAGCAAGCTATCCGCAGGCAGCAGACAACATTTTGTGACTATAATACACCTTAGCAGGCCTGCATTTTGGCCACGGGCCATTCCCCTACTGCTGTTTTATGGCAAGACCGGCCACTACGGTGGGTGCACCTCCCTGCTTCCCCTGCCCGGGTCCTTGCCCCTTATTATGAACTTATTGCTGTCCTTATTCAACAGGCTCGGGAAGAATCCCACCGCTACTTTGGCAGAGACCCCGCAGGCATTCTGGTGCCATATACACGAAAACAGGTCAACTGGTTATTCCAAACTTGTAATCCCTGGGGAATAGCCTTGGCTGGCTTTCCTGGGAACATTGATAATCATTATCCCCAAGACAAATTTCTGCAATTCTTTCTGAAACATTCGGTTATCTTTCCTAGGATGGTATCTTTTACTCCACTGCCCGGGGCCACTACTGTATTCACTGATGGGTCATCCACTGGCCTTGCGGCCTATGTCTATCAGGGCCAGGCTACCCGGTGGGAGACCCCATATTCCTCCACCCAAGAGGTGGAGTTGGCGGCCATCCACCGGGTACTTTCAAATTTTGCTAATAAACCTTTAAATATTTTTTCCGACAGTCAATATGTAGTTCGGAGCCTCTCGGTCATCGAGACTGTCCCTTTTATTGGCACGATCAATTCTACTGTCCAGCAACTTTTTATGGCCATTCAAACAGCCATCCAAAATAAAAATCATCATTACTACTTCGGACATATTAGAGCTCACACTAATCTGCCCGGACCTTTATCTCAAGGAAATAACCAGGCAGACCTAGCCACGAGAGCATATTTAATTGGAGTGCCTGCCGCACGGGCCTCACACGCTCTCCACCATCAGAATGCTCAGACGCTTCGGTTACAATTTAAAATCCCCCGAGAAACCACAAGACAGATCATAAAAGAATATCACACATGTCCTACTTTAACCAGCATGCCTAGCTATGGAGTCAATCCTCGAGGGCTCCTGCCTAACCATATCTGGCAGATGAACATTACTCATATCCCTAGTTTTGGAAAACAACAATATGTTCACGTTACTATTGACACCTACTCAGGTTTTCTTGTTGCCTCTACCCTCACTGGGGAATCCAGTTCCCACGTCATTACCCATTGCTTGCGCAGCATGTCTATCCTAGGACAACCCCAAGTTATCAAAACAAATAATGGCCCGGGCTACACAGGCAAAAAGTTTCAAGCCTTTTGTATGCAATTAGGCATTCAGAGTAAGACAGGCATTCCTTATAACCCTCAAAGACAGGGTATAGTTGAACGAACCCATGGCACGCTAAAAAATCAATTGCAAAAAATTAAAAAGGGGGAGCTGTACCCCTTAGTCCCGCAAAATCAACTTAACCATGCTTTATTTATTCTTAATTTCTTAATTTTGGACGAGAAAGGTCATTCTGCTGCGCAAAGGTTTTGGCAGCAGGCTGTTCCCCAGGACAAAGCCATGGTCAGGTGGAAGGACCCCCTTGAGGGTACGTGACACGGACCAAATCCGGTGTTAATCTGGGGAAGAGGGCGTGTTTATGTTTTCCCGCAGGATGCCAAGGCGCCGAGGTGGCTCCCGGAGAGGCTGGTACGACACGCGGCCCCTGACACTCGAGGAACAAATGCGGAGGCTAACAATATCCCCTGATCGTCTGTCTAGAAGGGCCAGAAGAAGGAGGGCTCGGCTGGTGACGCGGGCAGAACAGCTAATCCACGGCCAAAGCATGGCAATTACACCTGAGAGGCTGTTCCTCGCGATCCTGGCGTTGCTCGCTACGGCGACTGGAGCAAGGGCAGAGACCCACTGAACTTATTTGCCTAACCCGCCGTTGCTGCAACCTGTCACATGACAGCATGGAGAGGTACCTGTATACACTAATAACACCTAGACGATGGGGGGACACTCCAGTAGGCACCTGCACTCGGCCAGGGCTCCGGACTTTTCTTATTCTGGACACGCTAGTGACCAGCCTATTTGTTTCTCACGAATTGACCAGATAGCCGGTTGTTTTCTGCTTAAAACTACTAAGACTGAGTCGCTCCTGCCAACTGTGACAGGGGTTTTTTATGTCAATGGGACGGCGAAGACCTGAGTTCAATCAGCTCGGAACTGAACGCGGTGGTACGTGGACATCTGGTACCCTACTGGGAATGCCACAGGCCATCTTTCTGAAGCCCCCCCCGGGGAGATCTCCATATGTGAGGCTGACATTGTCAACCATACCCAACAGCCGCATTGGTTGAGCTGCCGGGGGAAAAATAGTATATTGATTAATGTAACAAAGGGATACCCGCTACAGGACTGGTCAGCTAAAGGCCCAAAATGGAAGGCGCTGGCCAAGTCCTTTTGGTCAGTACAGAAAGGGCCAGTGCAATCTCAGCTATGGAGGCTTACGGCAGCAATGGGAGGGGACATCATGGTGAATGAGGAACGGGGCAATGCAGCTGTACAAATGGGCACCACACAAGTCTACCGAAAAGTGCAGGCCTGCGTTCCCAAGCCTTATGCTCTTCTTGTGGGGTCACTTAATATTTCACGGAGTGGATCCTGGTGGACTATTGCATGCCATAACTATACCCTTAGCACTTGTGTATATAACATATCTCAGAATAAGCAACTCCTAATCCTGTATCAGCCCTCATTTGTAATGATCCCTGTCAAAGTCTCAGGGGAATGGTACAATAACCGAGGCTTGCAAGTAATCCGGCAGGTCACTGAGATTATGCTAAGAGAAAAGAAATTTATTGGACTACTTATCGCTGGCATAGCTACCCTTATTTCAGTAATAGCAGCCAGCGTTACTGCGGCCGTATCCCTCTCTCAAAGTATTCAAACTGCTCACCATGTCAATCAGCTTAGCACTAACATCACACAAGCTTTAGGGACACAAGAGGCCATTGACTTAAAGGTAGAGGAAAGACTGAATGCCCTGTATGATACAATCTCAATTTTAGAAAGAGAGGTACAGAGTTTGAAGCTGCGATTAGATCTTGATTACCATACAGATTATAAATACATATATGTCACCCGCAAGAGATACAATGAGTCTAGTTACCCCTGGGAACGAGTGCAGAGGCATTTGGAGGGGATATGGCATGATGAAAATGTCTCCTTAGACTTAATGCAGCTACATCAGGAGATTCTCACTCTAAGAGAAACCCCAAAGATAAATACCTCCACAGCTGAGTTGGCTCAGTCTTGGGTGGAAGGGTTGAGGAAAGAATTTCCCTCAGCCAGTGACTGGAGACAGGATATATTGGGAATGACTGGTCTGGCTACCATCGTCCTGTTAGGTTTTCTGCTTACCCCATACATTCTTAGAACCTTACTGAAAGATATACAAATTCTCAAAGTTGGACTACACGCATTGCAACTGCGCACTCGCCCTACCCCGCTTGAGCCGAAACCTTATGTTTAAAAGTTAAAAAAGGGGGAGATGTGGGGAGCCGGCGGGACTCCCCCCGGGGAGGACCCGCCGGGCGAGGTGCTGCCCTGGGAAAATAACCCGAGAGGCCCGCTTGCCCTAGTGTCATCGAGAGAGAAATCTCTGAGGCATTGACCCGAGTGGTGGGCAGCGATGCGAGCACTCGCCCTGCTCCCCCCGCTCCCCCTCCTGAAGGGCTTAGCTTAGTGTAATATTAAATGCTTGTATGAGGAGTAGCTCAGCATGGGGCCAATATTAACAATGCTTGTATGAGGAAGTACCTTGGTCCAGGAACCGTGGCTGGGTAAGAAGTGCAGCATGTCCCAGCTACCAATGATGTATGTACAAGAACAAGGAACAGGGTGGAGAGAAGGAATTGGGACAATGGAGAGAAGGAATTGGGACAAGGGTCACTAAGTTTATGTGCTTCCGCATTAAGTGTGCTATAATTACAAGCTGAAAAATAAACTCGGGGCTCAGTCACGTACTGCAGCCCTCCCGATCCCATCCTGTCTCTTGTCTTTCTTTTCCAATCCTCACCCCCTCAATCAGGTTACTGCTCGACTGCCGGCAGGCTCCGGCAGGATTGGATGGCAAAGTTACCGGGGTGGTGGTGGTGGTGGTGGTGGGGAGAGATAAAACATTAATGCTATTTGGAATAAGGGGTGGTAGATTTATGGGTGATTTTAATTTCTTCTCTACACTTTTTTCTATTTTCAAATATTTCTACTATAAGTAAGCAATGCTCACAGTCCAAAATAATAACAATAATCTTGAAAGATGAAGAAGTTTATTCCTCTATTCGACACATGTTTATTGAGCACTTACTACATGCCAGGCACTGTCTTAAACAGTAAAACAACAGCTCCCATTGAGGTTCCACTGTGGGGAATGGGAATGTTATTAGGCACAGATCATTTGTCCCTCTGTGTAAAAGTTGACTTTGAGCAGATTTTAGGGGTAGGTGATATGGAAGGAGAGACTGCGGCCTGCTGAGGGCAACATGTGTCCCAAAATGGGAAACCATGTGGAATAGAGAGGCTTGAAGTAGTGAGCAGCATGCTTCATCCATGTTTAGAGTTTACTGGAAGCTGGCTGTTCGAGTCAGAGCTCCACCCTCTCTGGTCAAAGGCCACCTCCTATACTCAACCACCCTCCCTGGGACATTATGAAACCCGACTTGGGAATAACCCCACAGTTGGGCACTGGTCAACATGGAGCTGAGAACAGGACAGGGCATACTGCTGACACTAGTGTGAGGATAGCCACATGGTACAGGTGCCACTGATGCAGGTGCCAATTCAAGGGGTGACAGCAGGTTCTCTCTGAGTCACCTTTCCAGGCAACATGCTAGGCCTTTACTGAGATGAAAAGGACAGAGGAACCTGTGTTTTATTATTGTACATGTGTCATCACTGACATCCTAAGATTTATAGAACCGCTAGTTTTCACTGGCACTTTGTGACTTCTTCGCTGGGCACTTCGAAATGCATAAAGCCCTGGAGAGGCCTGGAATAGAGACAAGTAACTAACAGGACTTTGATTTGCCAGGGCTACGTTTCAGACATGGACCACCAGCATGGCCCTTTGAGAAAACAAAGTGGCACCTGGCCAGGCATGGCTCAGCTGTTGAGCATCAACCTAGGATCCAGGAGATCGAGGTTCGATTCCCGGTCAGGGCACATGCCCGGGTTGCAGGCTGGATCCCCCAGCAGGGGACGTGCAGGAGGCAGCTGATCAGTGACTCTCATCACTGATGTTTCTCTCTCTTTCTCCCTTCCTCTCTCTGAAATCAATAAAGATATATTTTAAAAAACAACAACAAAGTGGTGAGACACATCTAAACACAAAAAGATCCATATTCTTGGACCCCAGGTATTGCACTCCTGAGAATTTATCCTAAAGAAGTAATTTATTTCTGTGTTGGCCATCATATTGAAGAATTACAAACATTCTAAATGCCTATGATTAGGGAACAAGCTAAATAAATTGTGATAACATCAATTCATAGAAGAAGTACACGTAATACTATTTATTATAATTATAATGGTATGTATGCCACCACAGGAAAGCATTTGTATCAGTTTTCTAGGGCTGCTATAACAAAGTATCACAAACTGGGTGGTTTAAACAACAAAAATGTATTGTCTCACAGTTCTGGAGGCCAGAAGTCTGAGAACAAGGTGTCAGCAGGGTTGCTTACTTCTTAGGGCTGTGAGGGAAGCATCTGTTCTAGGCCTTTCTCCTTGGCCATCTTCTCCGTGTCTCCTCACATTGCCTTCCTCTGTACATGTCTATCTCTGTGTCCAAATGTCCCCCTTTCATAAGGACACAGTCATAGAGGGAAACAAGAAGGCGGCGTAGGTAACAGCTGTACCCACCGCCTCCCGCAACCACATCAAAATTACAACTAAAATACAGAACCACCATCACTCAGAACCTCCTGAAATCTGGCTGAACAGAAGCCCCACAACCAGGGAGCTGAAGGAGCATCGAGAGCGGTAGGAGGGGCAGAGACGCGGGCGGATCCGGGCTGAATCCCGGAGACTGGGCCGCGGGCCCACACTCGGTGCTGGGGGTTAAACTCAGGAGGGAATCTCGGCGGTGGGGGTTTCCCAGAGGAGGGAGGGGTCCCAGCCCCACAGCAGGCCCCTACCCAGGGCTCCAGGGCTGGGAAGAGACATCCCCACAACTCCGGGTTGTGAAACCAGCAGAGACTGTCGCTAAGGGTCGCAGAGACTGCGGGAGTCCCCAGCTTTCCTCTCAAAGGGCGGCGCAGGGGCTCACTCGGACGCTCCCTCTGAGCCCAGCGCCGGGCAGCAGCCTGAAAGGACCTGGGACACTCGGGGAGGAACTAACCTGCCTGGAGTCGGGGCGAGAGGTGGAGGGCGGCTTCCTCCCAGGCAGAAGGGCTGGCGGAGGCCATGGCTCCTGTGGCGAGTCCTCCCTGCACACAGCCAGCAGGCAGGCGCCATGTTTGAGTCGCCAGCACCTGACGCACACCTTAGGCCCCGCCCCGTGATTCCCGGAGGCCCCGCCCCTCCCCACCTGCAGCTCATCCAGGCCATTTCCAGGGGCTTTTCTGTGCAAGTGGCCTCTCGAGCCTCATGCTTAGGACTTTCCTAAAATCTCTCAAACAAGCAGCAGCGGGCCCCATACAGCTTGATAAGCGGCCCCAGGCCTGGCACTAGTGGCAGCTGCATTGGCTCATAGCTTGGCCTCTCCTGGGCACCTCCAAGCCCAGCACAAGTAGCAGCCAACTACGGTTGCTGTGTAGCTCATGCTGGGTGGCCCTGGGCAAGGCACTGGCACAGGCTGACTCTACACCTCCCGGAAGGCCCTAGAGGCAGTGCACCTGGTGGTCAGACTCGACCACGCTGGATTACAACCCTACCACATCCACAAGTGACACACTCAAGGGGTGCACTTGGTGAACACCAAAGCTCCACTGAAGTAAATCCTGCTCCATAGGGATGTTTCCAGCACAGCAGCTCTTTGGCTGTAGTTGCAGCTGGTCCTCACAGCTGATTGGCCTGGGGGTCAATTCCTCTCAGGGACGCCAACAGCAACCAAGGCTCAACTCCAACAGGACAGTGCACTCAGCCCACACAGCAGAGCACCTAGAAGGCCCAGCTCAGGTGACTGGGGAGGCTGAGCCACTGGACCCTACAGGACACCTACTACACAAAGCCACTCTACAAATTCCAGGAGACACAGCAGCTCTACCTAATACATAGAAACAAACACCTGGAAGCAGCTAAAAGTGGAGGCAAAGAAACATATCACAAAGGAAAGAACAGAAGAACTCTCTAGAAGAGGAACTAAATGAAATAGATCCAAGCAAGCTAACAGACACAGAGTTCAGAATTTTGTTTATAAGGATGTTTAAGCAGACTATTAGGGAAATAACTGAGAAAATCGATAACATAATAAAGTACCAATCAGAAATGAAGGCTACACAAACTGAAATGAAGAATAATTTACAGGGAATCAACAGCAGAGTAGAGGACAATGAGAATCAAATCAGAAAACTGGAACATGAGGAAACAAAAAACACCCAACCAGAAGAGCAAAAAGAAAAAAGAACCCAGAAATATGAAGATAGTGTAAGGAGTCTCTGGGACAACTTAAGAGGCCCAACATTCGTATTGTTGGGGTACTAGAAGGGAAAGAAAGATATCAAGAAATTAAAAACCTATTTGAAAAAATAATGACAGAAAACTTCCCCTACCTGGGGAAAGAAATAGACTTACAAGTCCAGGAAGCACAGAGGGTCCCAAACAAGAGGAACCCAAAGAGACCCACAGCAAGACACATCGTAATTAAAGTCCCAAAGGTTAAAGACAAAGAGAGACTCTTAAAAGCAGCAAGAGAAAAGCAATTAGTTATCTACAAGGGAGCACCCATACGACTGTCAGCTGATTTCTCAACAGAAACCTTGCAGGCCAGAAGGGACTGGCAAGAAATATTTAAAGTGATGAAAAACATGGAACTACAACCAAGATTACTCTACCCAGCAAAGCTATCATTTAGAACTGAAGGTCAGGTAAAGAGCTTCACAGATAAGAAAAAGCTAAAGGAGTTCACCACCACCAGACCAGCACTACAGGAAAAGTTGAAGGGTCTTCTTTAAGAAGAAGCTAATGAACAAAAGAATCTGACGAACTAAATAGACTCAGAGACATTGTCGCATGCAACAGACGATCATATTTCAGAGGAACAGAGGCTTTGTGTGTCACCCCAGCCTGAGCCTACACTGCCCCCTACTGGCAAGCTCTGCCCTTGCTGCAGGCTTAACGGGGTCAGAAGTCCCCTCTGCCACCTGACTTGAGTCTGGGGTCTGACAACAAACACAAGAGAGTCAGAAGATCAGTGGGGGATATGCAGGCATTGCCCCTTGATCCACACACCTGAAGGACCATCTCCCTGATAGGGATGACTCAATGACAAACACCAGAAGTCATTCAGTGTCCCAGCTTCACAGGTATGTTGACTTGTGCAGTCACACAGGGCCCCATCCTTAAAACAGCCCCATGCTTGGTTCAGTACACTCCTATCATCATCTTGAAATTCTTCATGTTTGAAAAAGGGGCCCCACATTTTTATTTTGAATCAGGCCTTGCAAGTTACGTAGCCAGCCCTAATTCTCTTTGTCCAGGTGACCAGAGGCCTGACCAAGAATACATAAGAAGTTCTGTGGGCAGCTCTGAGGGCTCTGTGGACCTTGGGACTGGTCAATTGGGAGTAGGCCCTCTCTGCTAGGCTGTGTTTCCCCAGCCATCCATTGGCTGGGCCTAGAAGTTAGGAAGGTAGATTGATGCACGGATCCAGTTTTTTGCTGAGCAGCTGGGCTGAAAGGAGAGGGCCATGAGGTTATCAAGGGCATTGATGAGAAGGCAGTTCAGATGGTTCATCGAGGGGTTCAGAGTGAGGAGAAATACCTGGAAGGCCAGTAAGTTCTGTTAGAAGGGGGCAAAAAACAAAAACTTAAGGCCCACAGAGTCCTAGTGATGTCAAAGAACAGATATGAGCGGAGTGAAGGCAGTGATGTTAGGAGCCAGCTTACAGAGTGTAGCGGAAAAGACTCAGGCCGTACACCGGAGGAGGCGAAAAGAGACCTTTATTAAGAGACCTTTATGCGGTCCCAGAGGAGGCAGTCTCCAAATTCTGGGCCCCGAACAAAGGGCTTGGGTCAGCTTTATAGGGTCATAGGTAGGGCCTGCTTTTGGCTCGAAAATAGTGGGCGGGGTTACAGAGGTCAGATAAGGTTACATATACATTCAGGCAGGTAATCTGATACCTGAAATGGGGAATCCTCCTAAAATGGCGGTGGTTCCTACCTCAAGAGCAATATTTAAATTTTCAGGAATTTTGTGAGCCTGTTGTTAACCCACTGGTCACTTGAAATTGGACGTGGAGAGAGTACTGACACCAAGGAAACAGGGGATATTGGGTTTAAGATTTCAGAAAGTTCTGTGTGATGATAATGTGCTACGTTGTTAAGGCCATGGGATGGCTGAAGGGGAGAGGAGGTGTGGTTCCTTGGAATCCAGCAAGGCTAGTTGTTCACCTCAATGCTGACGATGGCAGGCCTTGGGATGGAATGAGGCACCAAAGTCTCCAGTGAAATGAAGAGTCCAGGGGATCACTTCGGGACATCATCAAAGCAGAGCAGAAACTGAATGAATAAGCGCTGTGACAAAGACTTCTGACTGTCCGCCATCATCCCCTCTCTCCCTCACTCTCATAGCACAACCCTCCCTCCCCCCAATTTTTAGCTGGGTACATGGTTACCCTTCCCAGCTTCCTATGTAGTTACCTACGGTCATGCGACTATCTCCTGGCCAACATAATGTGAGCAGAAGTGATGCCTGCAACTTGTGGGTCTCACTCTTAAAGGAATGACAAGAGCCATTCCTGGTGCCCCAATTTTTTTTTTTTTTTCCCTTTCTGTTGGCTGGGATGTAGACACAGAAGCCAGGCATCTCGGACCTTGCCGATGAGGGTCTGAGATGCCCTCCTATCACCATCTTGAAATCCTTCCTATTTGAAAAAGGGTCCTTCTTACTGCCCCTCCCGTCCCCACGTCCAACCCATCCTGTCAGTTCTTCCTGCAGGTTATAACCTGAGCCTGTCCGCTTCTCAGCATCACCTTGGTCGCCACCACCCCTCACCTGGGTCGCCCCAGTAGCTCCCTGAACTCCTCTCTCGCCTCTGCCCTGGGCCCCCTGAGGTCCATCCTATTCACAGAAGCCAGAGGAATCTTGGCAAACATAAACCAGAGCGAGTCACTCTCCCGGCTTGAAATCCTTCTCTAGGCGACGTGCTCAGGGGTTTGTTGAAAGCCTTCATTTACCAGATGGCGATTTTACGTGTTTTCAACGTCCTCCGTTGGCAAAAGAAAAAGCTGCCAATTCTGTGTGGCTCGTCGGGGACTGTTGCACTGCTGCACCGGCCGCAAGGCCCCCCTACAACACGGCTGTTCTCGGGGTGGCGGGGGAGACGGGAGGGGCGCGGCGCCGGCTGCGCGGGGGGGGGGGGCGGGTCCGTGGATCTCGAGCGAACGGGTGGGTGGAGACCCTCGGGGAAAGTAAGCCCCCGGTGCCCGGCGCGCTCAGAGCGCGCTGCCCTGGGCCGCTCACCTTGTGGGGTCACAGAGGCGCTCCTTCCGCGCAGAGGGGCGCGGCGAGTGGCTGTCGCCGGCTCCCCCGCGTGCACCGCGGGAGGGCCCTCAGGTTGGCCGCCCGCTGCGCACCGCAGCGCCCCCTGCCGGCCCGGGGAGCGCTCGGCGGGCCCGCGGCGCAGCCAGTGCGAGTGCGCGCAGGTGAGCGGCCGCCCCGCCGCGCGCGCCCCGCCCCCGGGCTTGGCCACCTGCCGGGAAAACTGGTGATTGTTGCCCTTGGGTCGCTCCGGGGCGGGGCACGGCACCGAGCCATGGAAGAGACGTCGGGGGCTCGCGAGCCCCGGACCCGGCCGAGAGAGCGAGACCCAGGCCGGCACCCCCGCGCGGACCGAGACCGCCACCCCGAGCGACAGCGGGACCGAGCCGGGGACCGGCGCAGGGAAAGAAACGGGGGCGAGCGGAGCGACGGGGATCGGGACCGGAACCGGGACCGAGACCGGGGGCGGGACCGAGACCCCCGCCTGGACAGACACAGGGTCGGGGAGCACCGCCCTGGTGAACAAAGAGGCGGGGGGACACCCCGCCAAAGCCGGACGCGGGACGGACCCCGGCGGCCCACCTGGGACGCGGCCCCGCCCCCCTGGCCCGCGCCTTGGGAAACCCCGGAGTCACCGCCCCGCAGGAAGGAGGGCACCGGGCGCCGCGGGCGGGACAGGTGAGGCGGGGCTGCGGGGGGCCCTGCGACCGGGGCGCCGGGGTTCCCGGGCCAGCCTGCGCCGCTCTGGGCCCCCGGGCCACTTGTCGTAGGGAGCCGGTTGCAAGGAAGACAGTGCCATCCCTTTGCGTTCTTTGAGGTGACTAGAAAGGGAAGGAAAACCTTACGGTGCCCCGCAGTTCTTGACCCGAACCCGATTAGTAAAGTAGAAACCGCACCTGTTGGCAGCGGCAGAGCCGGGGGACCAGGTGAGGAGCCAGACAGGACTTCAGGCAGGACGGGAGGCGCTGGGAAGGAGCTTAGGTTCCTCCCTGACCCCCCACCGCTTGGCCACAGGACTGTCCCTTAGGGCTGCAGACCCTTTAACTGGGTTCCAGGCCCAGCCTTCCTCAAAGTCCCGGTTTCTTGGAGGACAGGTCTTAATAAAGTCAGTCCAGTGTCACGTTAATAGTTTTACTGTGTAACCCCTTCCAGGGGTATCCGTATTTCAAAAACAGCCGGAAGAAGCTACACTTTAACCACAGAACTAAATCTACCCCAAAACTGCCCATTGAAAGGCAGAGAAGTCTTGCCCTTGCCAGCGAGGTCTTTTGGGGAAGCCTCGTTCAGGTCCCATGACTGTTTCAGACCCCGCGCCCTTCCTTCTGTCTGAGCAAACTTTTGCCGTCCCTCCCTGGTAGAGCGCAGTCCCCATGAAGCCTGCGAGGTGACAGCGTGGTGGTGTGCTGGGAGACTGAGCGGGGAGAGGGTGGGCGTGCGAGGGAGGGCAGGAGTGGTCCTAGGCCCCACCGAACATCCCACCCACCTCCACAAACATTACGGAACGCCCAGATTGTGTGCCGGTCCAGCAAGGAGACAGGCAGGACCTGGACTGATGGCTTCCTTCTGGCTTTTGACACCTGCTCTCTTCTCTGAGGAGTCAGGCTCCTCTCTGCTGTGGGACTTGTGGGCTTAAGCCCAGTCTCTCTCCCGGTTGTGTCTACACAGTGGGAAAACTACTATCTTGAGTTTATATTACATTATCTAAAACCAACTAAACAAACTATGACAAAAGGTGTGCCCAGATAGAGCCACAGGGTCCAGCTCTGATTTCCCTGATTAAAGCCCCACGGCACTGCAAACTGTGTGACGTAGGAAAATACAGAGCTACAGTTGAGCTTGGCATAAAAATCAGTGTCCTAGTCCCCAGCCTGGGCATCAGAGTCTTGCCCAGGCAAACTAGTTTAGAAGTGGCCTCATCCGTGCTGAGCTGGGAAGCTCATGAAGGTGGCTCCCAGCTACTTGGTTAGATGAAGTCCCCAAGCTGACAAACCAGCGTGAAGGGGGTAGTTAGCGGAGTTGGGCCAAGTGTGTGGATATCCTCTGGGGTCTCTAAATGAGAGAATTCCCTGGAATGTGAAATACTACGGGTAAATTTTGTTTCTGCTCTGCCCATTGTTTGATGTCTGCACCCAGCATGGGGTGTCCAGAGTTCTAATACTGAACAAGCTTTTGAAATTGAGGCCCCCTAATGGCCATGTTTATTTTTAGTTATAGTGAACCCACTTCGGGGAGGTATCTGCCCTCGAACCCCAGGCCTGGACAAGAGGACGTGGAATACTACCAGTCAGAGGCTGAAGGACTCCTGGAATGCCACAAATGCAAATACTTGTGCACTGGGAGAGGTGAGCTATTTTGGAGGCAGTTTGGCCATTTACTGTCACTGGTGGTACTGGAAGGGGCCTGAACTGGTGAAGCAAAAGTTCAAGCAGAATTGAGTTCCTAGCATTTTTCGTTTTCATGCATGCATAAGGTTCTCATTTTCTTTAAAAAAAAAAAAAAAAAAAGGGTAGAAATGTCCAAAAGGTGCAGCCATGTTTGAAGTTTTTAAGCTCCAGGTGGACTGAAGGTAGAGTCAGCTCTGAGCTGCCAGCTGTCAGGGAGCTGAGGTAGAGAAGTCACCTGGAGGGAGCAGCTGGGTTGCAGTTCACAAGAGATCTGGTGCCCAAACATTCCATCATGGCTTTTATTTATTTATTTTTAAATATTTTTATTGATTTCAGAGAGTGAGGGAGAGAAAGAGGGAAAAACATCAGTGATGAGAGGGAGTCACTGATCATCTGCCTCCCGCACGACTCCCGCTGGGGATTGAGCCCTCAACCAGGGCATGTGCCCTGATCGGGAATCGAACCACGATCTCCTGGATCATAGGTTGATGCTCAACTGCTGAGCCCCGCTGGCAGGGCCCGTCATGGCTCTGAAACTTTGTTGGCCAAGACCCACAGTAAGAAATGTATTTTACATTCAGGCCAAGTTCACACACACACACACACACACACACACACACACACACACACACAAATATGTCTTGAAATAATATCCTATTACAATACCAAGTGCATGGGTAATTTCTATTCTATCCTATTTCATTAAAAAAAAAAAGCCACACTTATTAGCACCCAGAGTTTGAAAAAACACTTACTATCATGTGCTAGCCCCAGATGTGGTTTCCCAGAGTTCCCATGCCGGCAGCAGTCCTGGCCTGGCCAGCAATGAAGAAAATCTGGTTTGTCAGGGCGATCCCTGATGGCTCACATGATTGGGTGAGAAATTTTCCTAGGCTGCATGAGTAAGGGGGGAAAACTTCTCAGCCTAAGGGAGAGGCGTCATGGAACTTATACCTGAAAATGTATTTTAGGATGATTACAATGATGTACATGATTATAGGATTATATGGAACTTTCATTGAAGAGCTCTAGGCAGTTCTGGTACAAGAATCCACTTCATTTTACATATGTTGACACAACCTCATCGCTTTTCATTCTCTCAGCAACTCCTGAGGCTCAGAGAGATGCAGTAAGTTGCCCAAAGTTACACAGCTGTTAAATGAAAGAGCTGGGATTGAAACTTAGAGCCTGACTCTAAGGCCTGAAATGGTTTACTTGCTGGATCTTTCTTCTTTTCTTGATGATATAAATAATAGGAATAAGCCAGGCTGGTTAACAGGTTTCTCTATAGGGGTAAGTTTTCCTCTGTGTTGATTTACCGGGAGGGCAGAGCTTAAGGCTCCTGACCAAAACACATCCTGATTTACCTTTGATTGCTTGTGGCTGGCTTTAGGCGTAGAGATTGAGTTTCTCAGTCATGATAGTGAAAGGATGGCTCAGCAGCCAGAAGCTAACAAATGAGGGCTTATAAAGATCTCTGTGCGCGCAGAGACCCATATAAGTACACAGTACGGTGTTGTGTTGAGAGAAATGGCCATTAAACACCAGGAACTGCTCTCAAGCAGGAAATGCACGCATGGATAAAGGTCGCGGTCTCAGCGTTCATCTTTTATGATTTCTTTTCCTTATCGGTGAAATCATGCCCTCCTTCCTCCAGCAAACTGGCAAAACTGGGAGGCTGTGGCCCTCTCCAGCTTCCAGGGGAGACCCTGAAGTTTGGGCTCTGAGTCGCTCTAACAGGACTTTCAGTGGTTATGCTGAGAACACTGACAGGAAAGAGAGAGGCCCCCAGTCCACTTTTACAGGCAGAGACTAAAATCTTTAGGTGCTGAGGATAAAGATGAGATAAAAAGCAAGTGCAGGTGTCACATGTGGATATCAGATCACCAGGACTCCTGTCCGTGTGAAGGTTGTGCTCATTCATGATTTAGAGGGACCGGTGAGGAGTTACATGTTCCCTGGGAAGAAAGTACATTTCTTGGCTCCTCCAGTTTGCATTTGGAGTAGCTTCTCCTTTCCCTTTTGTTCATTCCCTCTCCCTTTAGACCCTTAGTGCTCAAATCATCATGGAGAAAATCACTGGAGAGCTAGGCCAGCGTAACAAAGAAGTTGTTGAAAAATAAAAAAATAATAATAATTTTAAAAAAACACATGATGATGTTTGCATTCAGTTTATAGACTTACTTGCAAAGCATCTTTAAAAGTTTAATTTTCTCCCAAGAAAGTTGTAATCCCTAGAGTCAGTGGTGCGTGTCTCTCACTCAGAGCCTAGAGATTGAGGTTTTGATATGGCTTCCCACAGCCAATGCACTGACTTGTGATCACATTGGAAAGATTCAGGGGGGACAGTTGTGGGGCTCCTCCCCTAATTAATATTCTCAGTCCCCCCTTTTAGGTACTTGCTTATTTTTAATATGTTTTCCTTGATTTCAGAGAGAGGGAGGGAAGGAGATATAGAAACATCAATGATAAGAGAGTCATTGATCAGCTGCGTCCTGCATGCCCGCTACTGGGGATCGAGCAACCCGGGCATGTACTCTGACCGGGAATCGAACAGTAACCTCCTGGTTCATGGGTCGGTGTTCAACCACTGAGCCCTCCTGCCAGGCTTAGGTACTTATTTAATACCCTACCCCAGTACTTATCTGGACTGAGCTTAGGCCAAGATTTCAAACCACCTTGGACTTTAAGAGTGTTAACTCATGAACAGATCTGAAAGATTGAGCCCAGGTCAGAGGAAGGAATGACCGCAAATGAACTATTGCCTCTTTGGAAAGAGAAGGGGGCTTAGCAGAGAGCCAGATTCCTTCATGGGGCGAGGAAGCCCTGGAGAGCCTGTGAGCCTTGATTTTTAAAAACGGATACCCCCTGGACATCCCTCCCAGCCCAGGTGATTCTTTTCTGGTTCTATTAAACCTAAAACAGGAATAAGGGGCTCATGGGAGCTCGAGCCCTCCGCACAGTCCAATAAGAAATATATAGCATATTTTTCCTCCCGTTAGCAAAACACTGGGAAAAGCCTAAATGTCCTTTACACTGGAATTATTTAAAATCATTGTGGTATTCTTTGCATCCCTTAACATTCTTTTTTTAAAAAAATATGTTTTTATTGATTTCAGAGAGAGGGAGAGAGAGAAACATCAATGATGAGAGACAGCCATCGACCAGCTGCCTCCTGCACGCCCCCTACTGGGGATTGAGCCCATAGCACGGGCTTGTGCCCTGACTGGGAATCCGAACCATGACTTCCTGGTTCATGGGTCGACGGTCAACCACTGAGCCATGCCAGCCGGGCAACATCCCTTAACATTATTAAGTACATTTACTTTTGCTGCGATAGAAAAAATGTTCACACCATATTATTCTTAAGTGAAAAAATAGGCTATATAAGCAGTAGATAGAGTAGGACTCTGTTCTTACCTAAACAAGCAAATAAACAGTGGCAAAAATTATGGGTACATGGCGGAAAAGTCCAGAAGAAAAACTGTGCTTTTTAAAAATTATCGGTTGGAATTTAGGTAATTTTTACATTATATATTTCTGTTTTATCTACATTTTTTGGTAAGTATATGTTACTTTTATAGTTAAAGAAAACAGTAATGCTATTTGAATTTTAGGGGGAAATTACAGAGTGTAAAGATAATATTTGAGAGTTCATCATTTCGATTAGAGAGTGTGTAGATGTAACACAGCTTCATATACAGACCAAATGGGCCCGGGCATAAAATCCGGTTCTCTAAATGCCAGGCGGATGCTGACAACCTGACATCAGAGTCCGCTGACCCACCAGACACCTTCCAGCAGGCACAGTCCCCAAGCTCAGAAGCACCCAGCTTCATATTATGCTGAGATACACTAGAGAGTACATCACTATGATTCCATCTATAGTACCTGAATTTCTAGAAAAGGCAAACCTATTCCTAATGGCAGCAAGCATATCAGTGGTTGGCTGAGGGGGAAAGCGAGGGATTGATGGCAAAGGTCAAATTTCCAGGGAACTTTCTGGCAGATGAAACGGTCTGTGTCTTGATGATGATTACATGATCGATTACATGCCAAAACCCAAGCTGTGTGTTTAACCTGGGCCATTTTGTTGAGTATGAGTTATATCTCAAAAAAGCTGATTTTAAGGAGAGCAGCCAGCTTTGGTGGAAGAGCTGGGGCTCTTTCCTTGTCCACGATAAAGAAGCTAGGGGCCCTGAAAGAATCCAGCTCTGCTCTTTAGGAAAACAAAGTTACACTTTAAAACACACTTACTGAGCCCTAGCCAGTTTGGCTCAGTGGTTAGAGCGTTGGCCTCTAGACTGAAGGATCCCAGGTTCAATTCTGGTCAAGGACATGCACCTCAGTTGCAGGCTCAGTACCCTGGTTGCAGGCTCAATCCCTGGCCCAGGTCGGGGCCCTTTCGGGAGGCAACCAATCAATGTCTCTCTCCCATTGATGTTTCTCTCTCCCTTCCACTCTCTCTGAAAAGCAATGGAAAAAATATCCGCAGGTGAGGATTAAAATAAATAAGTAAATAATTAAAACATACTTGTTTCTTTAATTCCATAAGCCTGACAGGTTTAATTAACTTAATTGCTCCTATTCTAACACCTGTGAACCACGGTTAACATTTTGATGCATATCTTCCATACTTTTTTCTAACTATTATGTTTTTAACTTCTAATTTTCTTCCAACTTGGATACGTCACCTCTTTCAAACAGAAGATAGCCACAAAGCAAATCTAAATGGGAGACAACTATTTTTCAGTCTTCCTGGCAGAGAAGGGCTGGGGCGAAGAAAGTTCTTGCCTTCCATACAGAATGCCTTTCTCTCTGCTCGCTGGCCTGCTTTCTCCCACCGTCGTCCTGCACCCCACCTGGGCAGGCTGCTTGGCCCTTTTTGAGAGTTACTCTTTTCAGTCCAAAGTATCTCTGACATCACTTCTGGAGACCACAGTTCCCAGCTACCATCTACTGCAGCTTTGGCTGTTCGGGCCTCCCAGAGGGCAAAATAGCCAGCTGTGGTTTGAGCTGCCACTGGGAAGACAGCCTCAAGGTGGATGTCTCCAAGTGCAAAATCGCTTCTCTCAAAACGGTAATGCACCCTTCTTTTGCAGCCTGCTGCCAAATGCTGGAGGTTCTCCTGAACTTGCTGATCGTGGTCTGCAGCTCTGTATCTTACAATTCCACAGGGGGCTACACGGGCATCACCAGCCTGGGGGGCATTTACTATTACCAGTTTGGAGGGGCTTACAGTGGTTTCCATGGTGCTGATGGGGAGAAAGCGCAGCAGCTGGACATCCAGTTCTACCAGCTAAAGCTGCCCACAGTCACAGCGGCAATGGCCTACGGTGGAGCCCTCATGGCCTTCTGCTGCCTCCTCATCGCCATGGGCGTCCTGCGGGTCCCGTGGCATTGCCCCGTGTGGCTGCTGGTCGAAGGCCTGCTGGACGTGCTCATCGCCGGGGCCTACGTGCCAGCTCTGTACTTTTACTTCCACTCGCTCTCGGCCGCCTACGCCTCTCCCGTGTGTCAGGAGAGGGAGGCCCTGTACCAGAGCAAAGGCTACAGCGGCTTCAGCTGCACTTTCCACGGGGGAGATATAGGAGCTGGCATCTTTGCTGCCCTGGGCATTGGGGCCTTTGCCGTGGGGGCCGTGCTGGCCATCAGGGGTTACCAAAAGGTCAGGAAGCTCAAAGAGAAGCCTACAGAAATGTTAGTGTTTTAGGCTTTTTAAAACGTCCTGCCAAACGGAAGTGGTATAAGTTACTCTAAATCACGGTCTTTCTTGGAATATGTTGTGGAACTTGCCAAGGCTTGAAAACTAACAGGCCAATTTTGGTATCCCGGGTGCAGCTCTGGGTTGCATGGACTGTTGTTGTCTGACATAATAAGCCTGGTTCTGGAGTCTTCTGGTGGTGAGGGACACACCAAAATTATTTTTAAAACAAAAACTGGAGCCTAAGACCCCCAAGGAAAAGGCCTGTGCTGCAGCAGAGTGTCCTTGTTGAATAAATGCAGGGAGATAACCAAGCGAATTTAAAGAACCTTATCTTCAGAGTTCAAGAAAAGCCACAAAGACATGAGACATTTCAGCCTGAACTTTTCTGAGCACAGTCGTCTTAAGCAGATTAGCCCCGAATTTTTTCCACACTAAACTCCAATGGCCTCCACTTCCTTCATGCTCTGGATGCAGGGGTGGGATGCTGGGGAGGTTCCTGTAAAATTGAAGTTGGAGGTAGGTGTGGGCTGAGGAAACAGGAATCAGATTAATTTGCTGGGTTGCAAAGAAGCTATTCTTACGAGCCCCTTACCACGGCTGTGAAAGCTCAATAAGTGTTTTGTACCTCTTACAAGTGTACCATTGTATGAGGAATAAAGCTGGACATCAGGAATTCAGGATCCACCCAGAATAAAGAATGTAAACTCTTTCCTGACAGAAGAATGCTGCTTTTGGCCAGACAACTTCATGGGTTCTTATTACATGTTAAATTACGACTTACAGTACATTATGGTATATTCTTGGTACAAGTGAATGTGTCCTTTGCTTTATGTGAATCTAATAAAAATCCAAAGAAAATTTTAATTTAGAGGTGATGGTTCTCTTTACAATACATTTATAACACAATATTATTCCCTTAAATACAGGCAACATCACATTTAAAAGGTGAGTTCCATTTGGGTTTAGAAAAGGAAATTATAATATGCTTGTCTGTGATTAGAAAATTCTTGAAGAATACACAAGAAAGCATTAACAGTATTTGCTTCTGGAGAAGAGATTTTTTTTTTTTAAATCCTCACCCAAGGATATTTTTTCCATCACCTTTTCAGACAGAGAGTGGAAGGGGGAGAGAATGAAACCGATTTCGGAGAGAGACATCAATTGGTTGCCTCCCGCACGCATCCCGACAGGGACTGAGCCTGCAACTGAGGTACTTGCCATTAGCTGGAATCGAACCCAGTACCCTTCTGTCCACAGGCCAACGCTCTAACCACTGAGCCAAACCGGCCAGTGCAGGGAGATTTAAAAAAAATTTTCATTTAGCCTGGCCAGGGGTGGCTGAGCTGTTGAGCATCGACCTAGGATCCAGGAGATTGCGGTTCGATTCCCGGTCAGGGCACATGCCCAGGTTGCGGGCTCGATCCCCAGTCCAGAGCATGCAGGAGGCAGCCGATCAATGACAACTCTCTGATCATTCATGTTTCAACTCTCTCTCTCCCTCTCCCTTCCTTTCTCTGAAATCAATGAAGACATATTTTTTAAAAAAAAAATTTTTCATTTAATGCACGGCTTGACTGCCCGTATTTTCATTTTATTTTAGATAAATAAAAATTTGACCTGCTCACTCCAATTTGTCACATTTGCAGTGCAAAGGCAGAAGTAGATGTGTAATTAAGCAGTGTATTAAATGGTCAGCCATGGAAGCAGCCTCCCTGAGAAAGACACTATTTACAACAAAAATCTCACTTTCAGAGTGTCTATTTCCCTCCATAGAGCCCTCTACTGTCTTTCCAGCGATTTGTTCCATCTCACCAGAGGGAAACTGCCAGCTCTGGTCAGCCTGCTTCTTTCCTCCTGCTGTCTGTGACTCCTTCCGTACTAACAGCATGCTTGGAAATACCTGAGCCTATCTGATGGTGATGTCTAAGTTAGGTCAGGCTGGCCGGTACTGTGGCCATATTCCATCAACAGGCCATTATTCCTCTCGATTGCTGCAGTCAGTGGGTTGGTTGATAAGATCTAGATTTATTCCATTTCAGCCCAGCAGATAGCTGCTGCATGGATTATGACTCCATTGTTTTAACAGATTCTGTGCCAGAAAGAAACGTTCAAGTTTCCACATCTCGTAGTAGGACAATATTCCTGTTTCTCGACAGGGGGTGAGATATTAACATGTGTACAAGAGGAAAACCAAGGCAGAGAAAAGTGTTGGGTAGGGGGAACTCACTCCCTGTGAATTAGAACGATGTCTGGGTCAGTTCACTCGCTCTGCTGTAGGGAGAGAGTAGCCAGTGGCTTCAGTGCCAGGGTGGAGAGTGGGCAGCTCTGATCTGATGTTATTTTCAGATTTAGAGGAATGTAGCTTCTCAACTGTCAGAGCCTTTGACTGCTGTGTCCCATGGACCTCCTAGCGGCAGATAGGATCAGCAGGCCCAGTAGCTGTTGCCTAAGTACATTAGATGGAGATACTGGTCTTTAGCCACCCAGTTGATAAATGTGGTATGCCTAGTGTATTAGATAGAGGGTTTTCCTGATTTCTGAGAAGCCACACTTCTCATAAGTTCTTCCTATTCCTAAATCTCTCACTCAGCCCCTTCCATTTTATAAACATTATTGGGTAGCATCACCAGCCACTTGTTTAACATTTTATGGTTTTTCCAAATATTTTCCTATACTTGCTTTCATTTGGGCCTTGCCACGGATCTGTGGGATAAGACAGGTAGGCATTATCTTCATTTGTCAAGTGAAGTGTCTGAGGATTTTGGACAGTGACCTGGGCCAAGGTCACAGGCAGTAAAGAGCAGGGACGTGAACCTGGCGTTCCCACCCTAGGTTCACATGCTTTCCTCTTAGTTCCATGTCTGAACCCTGAGGGAATGGCAGGAGACCTCCCAGAAGTAAGTCTCAAAGAGCGGGGACTCTGCCAGTTACAAATGAGAGCTGTCCTTGGACAGAAGACATTCACCTGTTGGCTCCCACTGCCTCATGGCACTTGTAGGTTCCTTAAACTTGTAAGAAATGCCCAAGGAGACAGCCAATAGGACCCTGAATAGACTGGTACATCCACCCAATGGAGTTGGAGGCCATGCAACGAAGAATGTGGACAGCTAACCTGAAAACATCTCTAGGAAGAATAAATGAGAAAAGCAAGGTGAAGAATAGTATACATGCTGTGCTTCCTTGTGAAAAAGGCAGGAAAGGGGGATGGAAGGCAGATTTGAATGTGCTCTTATTTGCACAAGGGAACACAGTTATATTAGAAAATCATGAAAGTGGCATAGAGAACAGGGTGGACAGGAACACGAGTGATTTTTCTGTTTATACCTTTTTACATCATTTTGATTTTTTAAAAACTTTAAAATGTGAACTAAAGATTCATAAAACATTGCCAAAAATAGTAGAGATCCTGTGTACCCTACACCCAATTTTCTCCTATGGTGACACCTTACATTACTATAGTATTAATACCACAACTCTGCAAAGTTCAGATGTCACCAGTTAAATGCACTCGTGTCTCTGTGTGTGGTTCCACATAGTTTTATCACATGTAGATTAGTGTGACCACCATCATAATCGAGTATAGAGCTATTTCATCATCCCTTGTGCTCCCCCATCTAGTCACACCCATCCCCCAACAACCACAGCTGTTGCCTGTATGAACAGTTTGTTTCTTCTTATTGTTGAGTAGAATATTCCTTGGTATGGGTGTTCCGGATTGTTTAACCATCTGCCCTTTGAGACATCTGGGTTGTTTCTGGTATTTGGCGATTACAAATACAGCTACTGTGAACATTTGTGTAAGTGTTTTTGTGTAGACCGAAGTTTGCATTTCTTTAGGGTAAGAGCTCAGGAGTACAGGTGCAGGGTCACATGGTAAGTGGTATGTTTTGCTTTTATTTAAAAAACTGTTAAAAAATTTTCCAGGGTGACATTCCGATTTTTCAAACATATGAACATTGAAAAATAAATCAAGGCTGTTAATGTTGAGTCTGACCATGTCCTTAAAATCAGGGCAGCAGTATTTCTCTAGTCTGACCTGGAAAGGTCTCCTGGATACGTGATGCTCTTGTTATATCCTAAATCTTTCTCCTCCTAGGTGTGGTACAGATAGTGGAGGTGATACTGAATGGGATGGTTCTCATGTGTATCGTGGCTTCCTACTTTGTCCTTGCTGGATTCAGCGCCAGCTTTGCCAGTGGCGGCGGCTTTGGAAGCAACTATTACTCACCGTTTGAAGGCACTGAGCTGGAGGAGGTTCGGCAGCTGGACCAGCAGTACACAATCCTCCGGGCACCCCTGATATACGGTGGCGTGGCTGTTTCTCTGGGGCTGGGTGTCCTCACCATGGGTGTTTTACTCCAAGGAGCCAAGAGTCTAACCAAACTGCCCAGGAACTGGCTCCTCCTGGAGGCCGCCTTCAGCGTCCTGGCAGCAGTGGGCTACTGCACAGGCATCGGGGTTTACCTCCACGTCGCCTTGCGGATCAATGCTACAGACACTTGCAAGAGAAGAGAAAGGCTCTACGCACGCAAAGGTCTCACCTGGATGAACTGCCAGCTGTCAGGCACTGACGGAGCGGCTGCCACCTTTGCCTGTCTTCTGGTGATAATGTACGGAGTCAGTGTGGTGCTGGCCCTACGGAGCTACCGAGAACAGAAGCACTACAAAGACAGCCGGGAACAGCACAGAAATTACAGCGAAGCACCGGAGTATCTGTGGTCAGGAACACTCTGAGATCTCTTGGAACCTAAATGTCAACCCACCTCCCTGGTCTCTCTCAAAAAGATGGGTCCTTTAAAACCACACATTGGACAACTGGTGTTTTCACCTATGCAATTTTATAAATGTTCTCTGCGGTACCAATGCAAAGCTAGATGGTCATTTCACTTTTCTATCAATAAGCTTTTCAAGCTCAAAGCTTGAAAAAACTATTTCCACTTTTGCTACAAAGAACATCAGAAGGTTGGGTGTGCCCGTATGGTATGGCTCCCGCACCAAATAGTAAGGTAGTAATGATAATGAGCGCCAGAGAAATTCTGCAAGTTGAGAACTACACACCAGGGGTAGCAGGCCCCAGGAAGTCACCAAAAGAAATAAGCCACTTCCCCTCATACTTGGTCCCAGGGGAACGATTTTAAAGCAGCTTTGTGACTGAATTCTAAATGAGTAATTACATTCTGACCCTCTCCTAGAGGGAAACTGTTCTGCCCATTAGAGATAAGAGGCCGGACTGCCCACACATGAAGATAGATGCTTTTAGCATGCACTTTCCTCAAGATTCCTACATTAGGGTGGAGAGAAAATGTTTTGTTTTGGGGTTTTTGCCAGCATTCCAAGTTAGTTTCTTTTTTCTTGCAAGGCATTTAACTGGAATTCAACTTTCCCAGAATATGTTTCTTAAATATGAGGCCTCCTATAGTGAGAAATGAAAATCATAAACTTCTTAAATGTGTTATTGAACTGTTTCTAAGATAAAGCAGTTCATTTTACTAGACTATAAAGGCCTACAGGAGGCCTCCTCATTGCTGTGTTCCCCGACGGTGTTCTATAGAGTAAGCCTTCAAAGGTAGGTTGTAATCTCTCATGATCCTGATGTACTTTCATAATGTAACAGATCATGAACACTGAATCTGAAAAATAAAGTTTTCATAATTTTAATCCAAAGTCTTATAGCTGTCCTTATACTTTACAACTGGTCTCAGATTTTTAGTTCATGTCAGATGCAACTGCAAATATACACATTATATTTAAAGTATAGGGTTTTTTACGAATTTTCCTCTTGCGTTTCAATAGCTAATTCTTTTTCTAAATCATTGTTTTATGTTCATATTATAAACAAGATTAAACTATTATATAAATAGAGGGTGTCCCCACAAAAATGTGCACACGCTTTAACAGATGACAGCTCAATTTTGAAAATGAAATGTATTTTAGTAAACACTGCCTTTATAATTATTCAAAGTGTGTGTATACATTTTTTGGGACACCCTATATGTTTATATAATATATATTACATAATATATAATGTAAAGTATTATATATATTCAAACCAGATTTTTAGAAATTTCTAAGAATAGCAATTTTGACATAAGTCTCACATTCTCTAATCTATACAGTAAGAAACCAGCGAACATAATCCTCTTTCAACACATGCCAAAACACGTTGGCTGTTTTTACCCCTGCGTGTCTGACTCTCCTCCCTCTCCCCCACCCCACCCCTCAACTCCTCTCCTCCCTGTCATCTATAGTTAATTCTTACGGAACCTTCCAAGTGAAGGATCCAAACAGAATCTCATGGAGAAATGGGAGATTACCTAAATTATACTTTTACAAAAAGTAAAGCTTGGAGGGAAACAATCAACTAGAAATCTACATTGCTAGGTTAAAATACAAACATTTGAGCCACATAAAGACACTTCCACTCTATCACTCTTAGCCCCACAGGTTCACTAAGTGGTACACAAACAGTTTAACCACAGGAAAAATCTAACAGCCCAATCCCTACCCACCCCCTAAAAAAACACCCCCCCTCTCAAAACACACACACACACACACACACACACACACACACACACACACACACAAACACCCCCCCCCCCCCCTAGAATTTATTCCCAAATTCCCTGAAACACATCCTGTGTCTAGGTCATGCTTGATAAAATGAGGGCTTTGGCCTGTCTAACCCCAATGTTGTGCCCAGGCCCAGCTATAACACTGCTCCCAAGATTCAGCTCCTCTCCAGTGACTGAAGCCCATGAGTCACTGTAATCACATTGCCCCATGTCTGCAGTTCCCAATCACATCTTATTTCCTACCACTTGAGAAGGCAGGTCAAGATTCATCATTCACATTTTACAGATGAGGAGACAAAGGTTCAAGAAGGTTAAGTGGTTTACCCAACAGCTGACATTTCGCTGACTAATCACTATGTGCCAGATCCACAACCAAGCTAAGGAAGCATTTTGCATCTTTCATCTCATTTAAGCTCACAACTTGAGAGATACTATTATTTCCATTTAACAGTCAAGGGGGGTGGGGGGAGCCTTGGAGAGGTTAACTGCCTAAATTCAAACCTGAGGGGCAGAGGTGAAACTCTGGACCAATGAATCGCACACTGCAATATGTTGTGACAGATACTCTTGCGGCCTTTTGTGTGCCAGGGGACTGATATCACGAAAGGCAGAGAACGCACTCAGAAGATTCCACTTCTGGCCCTCTGGAATAGGTATGTGTCTCTTGGAACTGAGATATTGAAATAGATGATGGTGATGGTGTTGAGCCCAGTGCATTGAAAGTGCTCAATGATCAGTTGGTGAACCAACTTTTCAAAATGTTTGTTCTGTTAATGAGAAGGAACCTGAAGAATGACTTCAACTTGGACTTCATCTGGAATGAGAGGCAGCTAACTGAAGTCCAAGGATTTGGAGACAATCAATGGAGGGAGAAGAGAGGAGCAACTTAGAGGCTTACCTAGACTATAAGTATTTGATATGCCAAAATTCACCAGTGTCTGAAGTTCTAATACCAAAGCCATTATTACACCACACACGGTGGCCAGATTATTCACTTGGTGCCTCTATCATCAGCAGCTCTATTTGTTTAAGAGGAGCTGTAGAATGTTTACAATTGAGTTTCCTCTAGTCACTATGTTTCCTGTCTGGGATTTTTTTAAAAACATATAAACCAAGTCAGAATATAATGTTTCTTAACATAAAAAAAAAAAAATCTTTATTGCTATTTTAGCTTAAAAGGTGATCAAAAATATTTATTCTGCCCTTAACTCATAGCTTCATAGAGTATTATGGAATGTGGTTTCACTTGTCATCTTCCCCTAAAGCAAGAAAAAGCAGAAAAATTCTAATGGTGTTTTTGGTTAAGAAATTAATTCTACATACAAGTTAGTGAAGATTACAGATTCATGCTAAAATAAAGTATTTATAAAATAACAGGTATTCCATTTTAAAACAAAGCCATGAAAAAGATATTCCATTTTATTTTATTTATTGTTATTGTTATTGTTATTTTTTACAAACAATAGATTTGCTGCAACATGCTCTGGCTCATATTATTGAATTAAAAAATTTAACACATTTCAAAAATATCAAAAATACACTATAATGAGTCTTAGGACTAGAATACGACAATGATTGCACAAAATAAGATATGAACTCACTGTTTGGATGACATCCATTGGCAACAGTGAGAGAAAACCCTATAGCATCTGGGAGAAGTGCATGAAATTTAGAATACAAGGAGCTTATGTGTGACTGAATGATCACCAAATGAGGGAAACAGAGCAGGATTTACTGTAGCTGCTTTTCTCAATCTAGGAAGTGCTTACCCAGCTGTGGGGCAAAAGTCACTAACTGGAGAGAAAGATGAACTTGCCTCCATGATTGGGGAGTCTGAAAGGCCCCGCCCAGAGGAGAGTAAAAAGTGACACAAGACAGTTCTGTAGTGATGCTGCAGACATCACTGAATGGCTTGGAGACTTTAATAATTGATACATGTATCGATAACAGCCAAGTGCTCCCTTATGGAGGTCTCTTCATTAATAATTATTGAGTAGATAGAGAAGGTGAGCCTGTGGCTTCCAAGTACCTGCTTTTGCTGAAGGTCTACATGGAAAGAAGAGCTTCACTTGATATTCAGTAGATCAGCCAAACCTAACTAACTGGCTCCATCTCCTGAAAAATAGCACTCACTACAAACAATTATTATAGCACCCAATGATTACCAAGCTGCTCATGTTGGCTTTTCTATACACCAGGAAAGGAACTCATAAACTTATTGCACACACACGCTCACAGTAGTATAATAAAGCCTTCACTTGTATTAGGAGTGGTAGTTCAATGACTCTATGGTAGCACGGTAGCTTCATGATATACCAACATTCAAATGTTCAAATATATTCCCAGTTCATCTGGATAAAAAGTAAGAATACCATGGCTGCCAAGACTTGTGTATTTTTCTTTCTTCCATAAGACTGCTGAACTGCTCCCATAAGCAGGAATGATGTTCTTTCAGAAATTCTCTAACTTTTCTATTAAATGGGAGGTACACACAGAGACCTGAGAATCATGCAGAGGCCAGGATCTCTGGGCTAGAGATCAATGGTACTCTGCCCACCTGGGGAACACATCCTCTGGGTAAAGTCCTAGGAAGTAGGTTACATTCACCTGGAGACAGATTACTTACTTTCACTACCTGACAGTCTAATCGCTTCACACAATGACTATAAATGGCCTCACAGGTCAAAAGATTCTGTGTATTTTTGGTAATAGGCTATGGCCTTTTTAACCTCTGTTTTAATACAGAGCAATTACAGAGGAAAATGGGTTAAAGGAAGTTACTAAAAAAGAATGATTAGTTTTGGTATAGTCTACATTAAAGGTTTCCAATACAAACTACCACATAGAACATCTGGAATTTCAGAGTTCTCCTGACTAAAAAGTAAATACATTTACTTCTGGTAAAGTCATTTCAGAACTGGGTTTTATGGTGTTTCCATTAAGTAGGGTGGGTAACAGAGAAGACAAGAAGAGGGTTCACAGATAAAGGACAATTTTAAAGAGACTATACTATTAAAGTGGTATGTTCCCCAAACAACTTTCTTTTCTAGACATCACTATCCTCTAACTCAGAGGTTCTAAGGGTGTTTCCTTCACTTTTTTTCTTTTTCACTTTCCTATATAAAAATAAGGCAGCAACACACTATTGTTCCCATCTTTATAACAGCACCCAAAACTCTGTATGAACCACTGTGTTCCCCACTTCATATCAAGACCTGAGTTCTACAATCCTGCAGTAGCTGACCAGTAGTTTGACACAGGGAAGTCAAGTGTTCCTGACAATTTGGGGACACAAATTCAAATTCTTGAGGGGTTGAATTTAGACAGTCATTGTAGTGCTATGGAGCCCCCCCAAGAGTGTACCCCACCAAAATACGGACATGGGTATGGGGCCTCTGAAAAGATGAAGATACATGATGACCAACCATTTGTGGACAGGTCATCTGGTTTTCTATTGCTTTAACAAAAACTTCCAAAAAAACCCAAACCTATATATATATTTATAAACATATATATATATATATACATATATATACACACACATATATATGTGTATATATATATGTATGTGTATATATATCAACCCTATCTTTAACATTATTTCTCATGAAACAAATTAAAAATGGTTCCAATCTTTCTTTTTAATTGTGAAAGTATTCTAGAAATTCAAAGCATATTCCCCATTGGGTAAAATTAAGCAGTGTCAAATTTTTGTAGGAATAAATAGAAATTCATTTTCCTAATTAAATCTTCTAATGGAAAAGGCAACAGAACAGAGGAAGGAACTGCATTTTGCTAGGGTTACATGGAATGTGCAAAAAATATAATAAACCAGGTTTTCTGTATGCTTAGGGCTTTTTAAATTCTTATATTAGTAATTGAGCCCAGTATTCTCAAACCATGTGACATGGATAAACAGTTTCCAGAAGAGTAGTCTGTTGAACATTAAAGAGGTGAACTCTCAACTCACTTGCAACATTTTAGAAAACCATCCCTAAGCCCTAGAGTAAGAGAAGGAACCTGTGTAACCCCTGAGCTCCATCCAGCCTTCTGTTCTCATTCAGCCTCAGTCTGTTCAGGGTCATCTGCTGTAACTTAAGGTTACTTGGATGTGAACGGCATCAGCCTCAGCCCTACCTACTAGGAGGCTGACTGCCAGCTCCATCACGTGTTATGAAAAGAGGCCAATCCCTAAATGCCTCTCTCGTGACCTGCTGGGAAATTCCTAGCAGGTGTCACGTTTGTCAAGGAACTTTTCTCTTTTTTGTGATTTGGGGGAAGTAGTCTTAGTCTTCACTCCTTTCCCGTCTTCATCCCCCAAAGAAGACCCTATTCCCCCTCCAAGTTTCTCAGGAGCTTTCAGTCTGACATCCAACAATTAAACTGATTTCCTAGGGCCTTTCCTAGTTCCCTCACAGAAAGCTCCAACAGCCAAGGATCATTCTACCTATGGACAAAGGTGCTGGGCTGCCTCTAAGAAGATTGGCTCGAGTGCAGATTCTAAAATAAAAAGTTCACAGTCAATGAAAAGTGCTCTCATTACATTACATACATAAATTATGTTTGATTGGTTCTACATTTCCAATAAACGTCATTTCGATAGGCTGTATTCTCGTAGAGAAGAATGAAAAGCCATGTGACTAGTCACATCACATCCCATCAGTTAGGCTGAGATATAAGGTGATTCCTGTCACAGAGATCCATCAGCAGCAACCGGTAAAGGGAATCATCTTCAGTTATTTTCCTCCACAGAAATAGTCCCTTTCCTGCCCAGGCAGGCAAATTCTCAAAATTATCCTAGGAGAGAAAGGGTTAATGGCAGGTGGTAGGACTGATACAGAGCAACATCTGCTTTTTTCCCAGTAACTCTGGGAATTCCAATGCGGGTTAAATGTGAAACTTAACACTGATGGTGTTTACTAGCTTATCCAGAGCGAGACCCTGATAGCTCTCACCATTTTTGGCTTCAAGTTCTACCCCCCTCATCTATGGTTTAGAAACAGAGGCAAAGTGCCTCTGGAAGGGTCCCCCGCCCCGATGCCCCGCAGCCTTCCCTACGCTGGGGCTGCTGGGGGAGGATTACAGTGCTGTGTCAAACTCCTCCGGGAGCTCGGTCCGATCCTCTTCCGTAGGCTCAGGCTCGGGCCTGCTTTCCTGGCGTTGCCTCATTTGCTCCTTCACTTCTTCTTCTAGGTCACGGGGGACCACAAACTGATCCTCTGGCTCCAGCTGAGTGGGGGCAGCAAAATAGCCCGTTTTCTTCTTGGGTGCTTCTGTGGCCACCTCGATGAGGTTCAGGCTATCTTCTAGGGGCACAATCGAGCCGTTGGAGAGTTTCTTTCCATAGAGACAGGAAGTGGAGGGAGACTTCTGTAACTCCATCCTGTCCCTGCTCACCGGCAGAAGTATACCACTATTCACACTGTTCTGTCTTCGGATCCCAAAAAACAATCCCCTGCCGTGTTCCTCAGGACACGGGGCAGGAGAATTCTCTGTGAGAGCCGGCGAGTTCTCCCTTCCCCTGCAGCAGTGGATATCTACTTCCACTTCTACCTTGCTGCCATTTGTTATGACCCCTTCAACGGGCTGGTCATCATCACTGTCCAGGCCATTGTCAGACTGGTTACTCGAGAAAGTCGCACAAGAAGGCTGGCGCTGGAACACAGCAGAGGTGGGTGTTGGATGGAGGCTGCAGCGCCTCTCTGGCCTTGGGAGCAAGCCGGCGTCCAGGCCAACAGCATTATGCTCATCAGAAGCAGTGGATCCGACCTCACTGCTCACCTCAGATGTGGACATCTCGCTGCTGAACTCAGAGGCGATGCCACTACTGGAGGAAGGAGTGGTTGGCTTGAGAGGGTCCTTGATGGTGGTAGTTGAAGCAAACCCCACGGGACCTGGGAGACTGAGCCCATTCATCTCACAAGTGCAGCCTTCCTCACCCATGTTCAAATAAACCACCATCGCCCCCACATTGTCCTGACAACCATAACTCTGAGCTAACGTGCACAGCTTCTTGGCAGCTGCTAGTGGGTCTTGTACATGACGTACCGCACTGACGGCTTCTGTATATGACAAGTGTTCCCATAATGCTTTGTTTCCCAGAATCAGCAACTCATCTTGAATGGTAAGTGTGGTGGAAGAGATGTGGGGCTTGGGGAGGATCCAAGGGTAGAGGTATGTACAGCCCAGCATCCGGGTACAGCAGGTTACCCCATTCACTTTGTTATCCTAGAGACAGCAGAAGGCAGATATTGCAGAACAAGCAACAATGACATACAATTAATATCTTTCTATGTCACAATGCTTAGAGCTCTACAATAAGACAGAATTGCCACATTATATGGTTTTTCCTAGGATCTGTATAATTTCAAATGGACTTACAAAAATAAATGTATAAAATTCTAAAAGGACAAAATATCATATGGTTATTATACTGAATAGTTCATAGGACTGAAGTTCAAATCAGTTAAAATTAAGTGGCTAAAAGGCACCTCAATCTCAAAAGATATTTCCTCCAATAAGAAGTAAAGACCTCAGCATGTCCTTAAATAGAGAAACATCTGTTAGAAAAACAAGGAGCAGAACTGTCATTAATTCTCCATCACTAGTATTCTCAGAGAGGCCAAAACTCAGATGGGTCACTAAAAATGGTTTCTCATTCAAAGACACAGTAAGGACTGAAAAGATTTGGGAAGGTGTTAAAGGGCTAAGACAATCTTTGTAGCTAAAGCATTAAATAATCTCTAGTTATTTAGCCTAGAAAAGGAAAGTCTGAAATCTGTAGCAACTTTACCTACTCTGCAAGGACTGTAAAATAAGCAGCAGATCAGGCCACCACTGATATAATTCCAAACTTAGCATAGGTTGGGAATGTTCCTCTGCCAGATACTTTATACTTATTTCTTTTCAAGGTAAAACCAAACAAAACCTCTAAAGCCATCAATATATCTATTTCCTAGTTGCAGTCATTCTCTGGGTCAAAATCCTAGATCTCTCATTTACCAGAATTTGTCACAAACACTAAATTTTATTTTCCTCAACTGTAAAATGGAAATAAAAGCACTTCTTTCATGGAGGTTATTGTGAAGATTACACAAAATAATGAAAGCACAGTGCTTAGCAAATAATAAGCATGCAATACATGTATGCGGTTAAAATATTTCCTACTTGTCTAGGACCCCCCCAATCCCCTGTCAAAATCAAAACAACATTACTAAATTCTGTAAAAATAGACTAATCAAACAAAAAGTCCTTTTATCTTTCACTTGTTTTGACTGAAAGACCTTCCGAAGGCTAATGCCTCAGAGTTCCAGAATCTTCATAGTATCAACTACATTATAATGGTACTTTTTTTGGTTTTGTGCTTCCTTGGGTGAAATCTAACATGGACAGTCCTTATACAGAGTTCTGACAGAACAGACAACCCAGAAATGGACCCACATAAACACAGTCCACTGATCTTTGACAAAGGAGCAAAGGCAATTCAATGGAGAAAGGAGAGTCTATTCAACAAATGCTGCTGGAACAACTGGACATTCACATGCAAAAAAGAAAAAGAATCTAGACACGGAGCTTACTCCTCTCACAAAAATTAATTTGAAGCCGATCAGACTTACTAAATGTAACACACGAAACTTCTAAAGATAACACAGAAAGAAATCCAGGTGACCCCGGACTTGGCGACAAGTTTTTAGATACACCACCAAAAACACGACCCATGAAAGAAAAATAAGTGGGACTTCATTAAAACTAAAAGCTTCTCTACAAAAGCCACTGATTAAAAGAATGAGAAGACAAGCCACAGACTGGGAGGAAATATTTGCAAAACGCATATCTGATAAGGACTTGTACCCAAAACTCACGAAGAACTCTTAAAACTCAACCATAAAGAAACAAACAATTCAATTAAAAATGGGCAAAAGATCTGAACAGAATTCTGCTTTGCAGTAAACACTGTTCACATGTAATTGCTAAAGTCTCTTTGAAAGCAAAAATGCTATGCTAATTTCTAAAACAGAAGAAAAGCTGTAAAATAGTAGAGATACTAATGCTTCATTATTAAAAAAAAAAAAAATATATATATATATATATATGTATACACCCACACCACGAGAGCATATAAGACAAGTACAGCAGAAACAGAAAACTATTTTGAAGCTTTACATCTTGGAATAGGATGTCAAACTGTACCAGTTCCTCTATTCTGTTTGGAAATTAACCAAGGGCGACATTTCCATTCATTTTACATGCTCACTACTGCATCTATAGCAGGGGTTTTCAACCGGTGTGCTGCCAGAATTTTTAAAACATGCAGTACCCACCCAACCATTTAAGTCGGGGCACTGACCTCTTTTTCCCTTAGACTCTCAAATAAAAAAAATGACAACAGCTAACACAACAATAACCACCTGGTGTGAATGAATCAAAATTATACCTATTTTTTTGTCAGGTTGGCAAAAAATACATTTTTTGGTGTGCTGCAGAATTTTAGTAGTTGGTTTATGTGTGCCATGAGATGGAAGAGGTTGAAAATGGCTGATCTAAAGGATCAAATCCAGATTTTCCTCCTAATTAATTTGCTTTTCCTTTTTGCTAGTCATTAGCTGTTCATTAGATTTTCTTCTAGCACTATGATCTGACTTGGAAAGTGGTCCTCTACTGCCATCATGCAAACCAGCATTCACTAGGTTTGGGGAACAGAAGTGACTGGTGGAGAGCGAGACTCACCTCTGTGATGATGGCTTTTTGGTCCTTCACCCTTTGGGCTTCCTCCGCATCCTGTTCCAGGCTGAAGATTTTGGAGAGGGGCACTGGTTTCCCACCTCGGCACAGCACTGCTTGGCACGTGCCAACGTTGGCCACTGTCAAGCTAAAACTACTTGTTGGATCAGCAGTATCAGGGCGGATGTAACAAAGAAGAGCAGAGGAGCCCAGCTTCTGACCAGCCATCCCTAATTTCCTGTTCAGAGAGAAAATGAAGACATGGTTGCTAGTTTTAGAAGAAAGTGGCAATCCTTCATGTCCACGATTTCCCTGTTTTCCTGCCATATGGCTGAACCAGCCTCACCCTTATCCACCTGAAGGCAGTCTCTTGCTAGAGGTGATGATGGTGAAGAGTTCTGCCTTTCATTCTTAGCTCACTGAGAAAAGGAATTTTACACAAAGGTTAAGATTAGAGGAAACAGTGAAGGTACATCTTTCTCTGCTCCTTTTACTTGTGCTGATCATAGAACACAATGGCCTAATTCAGTGGTTTCAACTTTACAGCATCTAAATCACCTAGAAGGTTTGTAAAAACATAGATTGCTGGGCCCACCCCCAGAATTTCTGATTCAGTAGATAAGAGGCTAGCCCAATAATCTGCATTTCTAATAAGTTTCCAGTGATGTTGAAGCTGCTGAGGCTGTTGTCTTAGAGCAACACATTGAGAACCACTCATTTACGTTGTAAGTTCCTTGAAGGAAGGACCATAACTCTCCTTGTATTTCCCCCATACACATGGCATCCATCTCCCAGCACCTGGTACACAATGCTAAGCACAGAGCAGGTACTATCAAAAAGATCTGGCTTCAAACTCCAGCTTTGCCAGTTACTGGCTGTAGATCCTCAGCCAGTTATTTCTCTGAGAAAATTTTCAATAAAATACCCACCTCTTTGGCTTATTTTGAAAATTAAAGATATGACATGAGAAATACTTGGTATAGTGCCCAGCTCTTGGGAAGTACTTCATAAACAGAGTTCTTTCCCAAACCCTTTATTTTGCCAAGTTCCTACCTCAATTCTATTATTGAAAAACAGACTCCTTTCCTAACCTCATTGCTTTGTGTTATAATGAGAGATAACATCAGCTTGAGGTCCAAGCCGCTCCATTTCAACATTGATTATACAAGATAACCTCTCAGTTGTGCATGTCCTTTATGCAGCCCACCTGATGGGTAAGATGCTCCATTAGCTACTAAGAAATTTTCAACAGTTTGGTTATATTAGGGTTTTTACCCTTAAGTGGCTTAGATTAGTTGGCAAATGCCCAAAAATATTCTAAACACAGGAATCTGATCAGTGCTTAATCTTCTGTAGGTCACTGGCTCTCTGGAAAATCTTTAAAAAGCTTACCATCCTCTTTCCCCCCAAATGTACAAATGCATATATACACACACAACCTTTTATAAACGATTTCTGGGCTTTCCAGATCCTCAGCAGCCTTTGGATTCAACAGGGAAAACACAGATGGTTCCACTGGCTCTTTAAAGAACCAAAATCCTCACATTCCACACCGATATAGAAAGAACAGTCAGGGCAGAAGGAGCCAGATCTCATCTTGATCCTGTACCTATAATTTAGACCCTGACCTTCTGGCTTAGTGAGATTTTATTTTCCAAAAGTAGAACTGAGTTAGGGATTATTCAACCCACCTGCTTACCTGTGAGATACCAAGAAGGTGTTAGCCATGAAAACTGTGTCATTGGTTGACTGCTGCACCTCTTCCAAAAGCACATCTGCCATGGTACACTGCAGTAGGCGAGGGAGCTCCTCATTTCGGTCCCCATCAAACATGCCATACACAGCTCCCACCCCCTCCGCAAAGTTATCCACAGCTAGTGAAGATACACACAGCCTATCACAGGAATATAAGAAAGACAAACATCCAAGAGAGTTGTTGGTAAAAGGATTACTCTGCGGGGAGCCTTCTTTAAAAAATTAAGTATTAACTGAGGGTGGAGAGAAATAGGAAAAAGTGTTACATACTTAAGCAGCATTTAAAAGAGTTGATGTCATAAGAAATGGGGGAATTCAGCCACATTCATAGGCAGTACATATCAGTTTTGTAATGCTGCCAAAGGCTAGAAAGATTAAATGTTTCTCTTAGTAGTGATTAAGGACTAGTATTGTCAATGCCCTTCAGCCAGAGACTCCCAGGAGCACACCTATGGTTGAACAAGTTGAGTTTATTATGCCTTCAGCAAGGAAGAATGCACACCATGGGGTGTAGGGGTAAGAGGGTGCTGCAAAACCTAGTACAGGATTTGGGCTTTGGTTGGGCCACTTTGGAGAAGGTCTAATGAAGGGGTAATGATACTAGACTGGGTGAAGGAAAGTGGGGCCATTCTGTGTTTGGTTATCTCAATAAATCTTATCTACAGGAAAAGATTAGCACAAGGACAAAGCTGTAACTGGTACAGAAAGTAGCAGTCATCATTCTAGTGATGAGAGAGGGCCTCTGGTATTTTGTAGCGGGCGCATTCATCTTGTTTTTGTCTCACTGGACCATGGTCTCAAACGATCTTATCTGATGTTGACATTCTGTGATTTGTTTACATCCAACATAAGAACATGGCCTGACTTTTAGCATCAGATCAGTTCCCAGATGTCAGGGGCTGCCTTTTTTCCTTCTCAGTGTCTATGGTCAAGATACTCACTTATTTCTCTGCCCTGCCATCTCAGCCAGTCCATGGCTCCAGAAAGTTGACGTAACTGTAGAATCAGTGGTTGGCAAAGGTTTCTGATCAATTTTCAGGGTTGTGATATGGCTGTGGGAAGTGGAGGAGGGGAAGATTAAACCACATACGCTTCTGTATTTTACAAAAACTACCCCAACAATAATACATATTTTTATAAAATTGTCTGTTGACGGACTAAGATTCATCTCCAGAGACACTGACTAAAAGTAGTGTGCTGACCCACTGGCAAGGGAGGAGAAAGGAAAAGGAGAGGAGGAAGAAACGGGGGCCAAACACTGTTACAACTCATGATGTTCACTTCTATGAAAACTAAGCACAACAAAGATTTCAAAATTTCAGCCAACTGTCTACTTATTTTAAGTATTTTGACACAATTAAGAATGGTACACCTTTGAAGAGCAGGAGTTTTAAGTATGCTGTTAAAAATCTGTAATGGACAGTTAATGGAATTAGTAGGCAGTGAAAGAAATGTGAGCTTGCCAAACAAGGATTCCAGTGTAGATTCTGTCTTTACTCAGTGCTCTGAAACAGGCAAGTTACAGTTAAAGATCGAATAGAAGAACCTGCCATTGTTGTTCCACATCTGGACGTTGCTGTTTACATTCCTTTGTTGAGCCTATGTCTTCATAAGCTTTTTAGCAGGTATATGTTGAACACTTTTGTTTCATGGTCAAGACAGGATCAGAGGCCATGGATACTGACAACTGATTTATCTGTTTTACTGTCTTTTTCCATGACTATATCTACTGCCTCGTCTTGACTTATAAGCAAAACCTGGAAAACCTACAAAAATGTGTTTTGTCGTTATCTAGGAATAATACAGAAAATAATTGCTGTTATTTTTGAAGAAAGTGAATTTTGTATAGTTTATTTCAACGTAAATAAAATGTGAATTTTGTTTAAAAAAAAAAGAAAAAAAAGAATGGTACAACAAATGAGCTTGCATTGTCTTTTACATGTTGTAATGTAGTGTGACCTAAAATGTCTATGCCTGCCATGCAGAGATAGTCAGTGTGTGGCTGAGCAGTAGCCATGATGCCGAGTTCTAATATAAATGGGCTAGAACATTTACTCAGATGGATAGAACAGCTGTCCAAAACTGAACCAAAGTAGAGAACCGAAGGGCTTTATGGCTTCACCCATTCTATTCCTTTAAATAATCAAAATCGCCACAGTCCTTGAGAAATCCACACATGGCTGGATCTTCTCAAGGACCAGGGATTTGTTTTCAAAATTTTTCTTACCTAAATGTGTCCAGCGTCTTGTGTTCCAGAACCAGATTTGTATTTCCAGTCAGGTCAAGGTCTTGTAAGGTAGCAGGCAGAGCCTCCGGAATCAGAATTTCTGTCAAGTCATTGCAACTTAGGTCTACAAACTGAGGGGGAAAATGGAGAAATCAAAAGAAAATACATCATAGTTAATTCTTAACTCCCTAACACTCAGTGTACTACTGTATCATCCAAAGGAACTTAATTTCTTCCCAGGAATCCACTAAATTTACTGTGATCCCTAACTGCCCTTCCTTTTTCCTTATGAGATCAACCTCATTCACGCTCCTGCCATTTCCCCCAGAGGGACAGCATTCCAGCACATGAAAGTACCTGGATTTGAGGCAACTGCAGTATTTCTGGGAAAATGCTGATGTTGTTGGAGTGTGCAACAAGGGTGTGCAGCCTTTTGCAGTTCGCTATGGTCGTGGGAATGGTTTTAAGCTTGTTGCCACTTAGGTTCAGTTCCTCCAATTGTTCCAATTTATTTAGTTTGCTGAAAAAGAAACAACAATATACCACAATGCACCCAAAATGAGCTGCCAAGCAAGTTTTATAGCAGCCAGAGTACAGAGACGACCTGGTCCACTTCCAGATGACTGGTCACAATGAAATGATCAGAGATACCAGAAAGTGAAGGGCTCCCCAAGGTGACTGCTCCTGCTAAACCTCAGCCTGATCTGCCTCTCTGTGCATTTTTCAGGGGCTGAAGCTTCCCTTGCTTCTCTTATAGCTGTTGGATTTTTTGGATATAAACAGCTTCTTATTATGTGACTTACAGGAAGTGGCTGAATCAGCATCAGCCTAGGGTTGGTAGATTAGTTGTGATACTTGCTTTGCCACTAACTAGTTGCAAAATACTGCATAAGTTAACGTCAGTTTCTATCAATATCCTCAGCTATAAAAGAAGCTGTACTAAATCACTAAGAGTCCTTGTGGTTTTACATTTCTACCATCATCTATTCATAACATAATCCATCTCCACTAAACATTTTATTGAGTGTTCATTATACATACAGCACTGTGCTAGGACTTTAACGCAAGTGATTCATACTGCTCCACTGGATTGAGCAAAGCTTTCTCCACAATAAGCAAAATATCTTAAGATGGCCCAACACCACCTTTACCTAGATTATTACAAGTTGCTCTGATTTCTTTTTATTTAGTGATTTAAAAAATTGTAGAGCCTGGCCAGCACAACTCAAGAGTTGAGCATCTACCTATGATCCAGGAGATCAGGGTTTGATTCCCAGTCAAGGCACAGGCCAGGGTTACGGGCTCGATCCTCAGCTCAGTAGGGGGCGTGCAGGAGGCAGCCAACCAATGACTCATCATTGATGTCTCTCTCTCTCTCCCCCTCTTCCTTCCTCTCTCTGAAATCAATAAAGATATATATATATTTTAAATTATAGAATAAAACTGCTGTAACATGGAGAGAACATTTAGAAAATAAAGAAAATAAATCAACAATACCACCAATGAGAATGAATTATTATTCTTATTTTGCTGAATTTCCTACCAAACTTTTCATATGCATACTTGTTTTACATAAAATTTATATCCTGCCCTTTTCATATAACATATCATAAATCATTTCTATTGCTAGAAAAGCCATACTTTTTAATAACTAAGCTCAGTAAATTAAAACTTTTTTTTATTACAACAGTAATATATATATATTCACTGAAAAAAGGGACAAACGGGAAAAAAGAACCTTTTAATCACACTACCAGAGATCTCTGATGATACTCCAGTGGAGAGTATTCATGTCCTTTATACTGCATGAGACTATATTTTTTAAATTAAAAAATGATGCTACATTATGTGTTTTATCACTTGGTGGTTTTTTACTTAATAATATATTTTTAAAGTGTTCCATGTCCAAATCTCATGCTATTTTCCCATACAACTCCCTGCTTGGATCTTTCTGACTTGCAAATAGACACAGTGTCTCTATCTCAATCAGTCCCTTACGAGTGCCCAGGACTGAGCTAGATTCTGAAAATAGTGCAAAAGAAATAAAAGATTTGGATTATGCCTGTGCAATTATAACACTGTTTCAGAGATGACCTGACAGTGGATTTACTACCCAGCATAGAACATAAATTTTCTTTAATGTACTGCTTCTAAATCCCATTTAGTTTTATTATCTGTATTCAGAGTACTCTAATTTTGTATGATCTCCTGCTTATTCCTGTTTTTACTTCTAACTTCTTATTTTAGTATTTTTAATGTGTTTTACGTTCTATATCGGCCTGCTTTTGACCCCTCCAACAATATGAGTGTCATCAAATTAGGTGGAATTCATGAGTTTCAGAGTATTCACCTGGTATCCACCAACAGCTTCATGAACTAATAGAACTTGTCAGTGGTCTGTCATTTTCACTTTATATGACTGTATGTGGGGCAACTGAATTCATCTCATAGGATTTCAAGAGATCTATCACATCCTGAAATTAAGATTCTGCATTCACTTTAAAAGCCACTGTTCGAATTCTTTCAAGGAAGCAATCAAGTTTATCCTGCTTGTCTTTTATGAGCTCTAAATATCTTATTTCATAAATATCCACAAAAGTTACAATCCCTGTCAGTTTTTCTAGGTTTATTACATTTCTAAGAAAATGTATAAAATAAAACTAGAATCAAAATATATAGTTTTATTGTTTTCATCCAAATTATATCAAGCATGATAATTTTATGATATATATAATTTCATTCAAATTATATCAAACATCATTTCCCTATTTTTTTAGTTTTTCAAAACATGAGTTTTAATATTACTTTCATGGTATAGATGGACTTTTCTGGTATCAAATTTTATCAAATGTATTTTGGAAGATACTTATTTTTCTACTGACACTGTTTAAAACTTGTCTTTCTTATGTCTTCTTATAGGTGGAGCACAAGTACTATTCATCTCTTCCTCCAGGAAGGCCAGTCCCATCCCAGGCTCTGTGTAGTGCACCTAGCTACCTGCATACATCTTTAACATCCTGCATTTATTACATTGCATTGCAACTGCCTATATACTTGTCTATTTCCCCAATATGACTGTAAGTAACTTGAGGACAGAGACTGTAAGTTAATCACCACTACTTCCCAAGTACTTATACAGTACCTGACATACAGTAGGCATTCAATATATACAGCTGACCCTTGAACAAAATGGGTTTGAATTGTGTTCATCCACTTAAACACTGATATTTTTTCAATAAATACAGCTGACCATGCATGTCCACAGGTTTCCCATCCATGGATTCAACCAACTGTGGATAGCAAACAGCATTTTCACATTCCCAACCACAGTTTCCCAACTGCAGATCAAACACTCTGTTTTCCATCCATAATTGGTTGAATCCACATATGCAAAGGACCAACTGTAGAGTCAAAAGTTATATGAGCATTATCGATTGCATGGGGGTCAGCTCCCTCTAACCCTCACATTGTTCAAGGATCGACTGTATATAATGAATAAATTAATGGACTCAACAGTACTTTTATAAAACAGTGCTGTTTTACAAGAAAAGAAGAACTGTCTCCAGAATTTTTTAATTTATTTCATAAACCTGTACTTTTCTAGGTTGAAAATTCTCAGGCCATTCATTATTAGGTAACTACAGCTAAGAATTAAACACACTTTAAACACAACTTCTCTGGTTGCAAACTTAACAACTGGGTACAAACACTTTCCCATTCAACTAGTGGAATCACAGCATCAGTAAGTCACTCAACATAAAGCCAGAGCACCTAGTAAAATAGCAGCAATGTACTCTGACAAATGCAGAATTCATGTTATTTGTCTGAAATGACCAAAGTTTGCATTCATTTACCTTGCAGGAAAAGTTTGTAGCTGGTTGTTTGCAAGATGCAAGATTCGCAGGTGCGGGTGCCCCACCAGGGCGGGCACACACTGATCTGTCAGGAGGTTGTTGGTCAGATAGAGCAGCTGCAGAGCACTCAGACTCTCCTCCCCAGCACAAGCAGAGGGCAAAGACTCCAGACTATTTGCGGATGCATTCAAGTATCTGAGGCTGACAGAACACACCCAGTCATCATTTTCTGCATGCTTATTTGTTGCCTTATGTAGAAAACATCATGGCAGCTTGGGTAGGGAACACTGCCATTACATGCTCCAAAACTCATGGCAAAAGTAATTCCTCCATGCCAGCTGGGAGTGGCTCAGCAGTTGAGCATTGACCTAGGATCCAGGAGATTGCGGTTCGATTCCTGGTCAGGGCACATGCCTGGGTTGACGGCTTGATCCCCAGTCGGGGGCGTGCAAGAGGCAGCTGATCAATGACTCTCTCATCATTGATGTTTCTATCTCTCTCTCTGAAATCAATAAAGATTTTTTTTTAAAGTAATTCCTCCAGGTAGTTTTCTCTAATTGGTTTTAAACAACCAAAGTTCCTTCTACTGAACTCATGCAAACCAAATAGGAAGGAAATAACACAGGCTTGGTTGTGGTCCCAAGCTTCTGTAGTGGCTTGAAATCTATCCTAACTTCATCTTTTACTGTCTGCATGTCCCCCAAAAGAGTGCTGTTGAGTATCAAGGTCATAGATATCTGAACTGTGAAGACAGCCTTCAGAAAAATTTGTCTGATTTCAACATCATCATATTTATCTAGCCAAATGTCCTGTAATCCCCAAATAAGGGGCACACAGGCTGTTTCCAGCTGTTTGCTATCACAGACATTGTAATGAGCACCTCTGTACCCTTATCCAATTACTTCTTCAGGCTGCATTCCCAGAAGCAAAATTTGTTGGGATCAAGGGATACAAGGTTCTTTACAATTTTCATATATATCGCCAAACTGAGCTCCAAAAAGGATAATATCAAATTATACTTATAATATGTATTATATATACAAACATTTTTTAGAATTTCCAAAGACTATTTTTTGGAAAGTCCAACCAAGTGTACTGAGATGTATAAGCTGTCACACAAAGAACAGGCCAGACACCTGCGGGCTAAATGTCTTTTTTTTTTTTATTATATATTTTTATTGATTTCAGAGAGAGGAAGCCCTAGAAAGGGAGAGAGAGATACAAACATCAGTAATGAGAGTCACTGATCGGCTGCTTCCTGCATACCCCCTGCTGGAGACCAAGCTTGCAACCCGGGCATGTGCCCTGACCTGGAATCAAACTGCGACCTCCTGGATCATAGGTCGATGCTCAATGGCTGAGTCACGCCGGCCAGGCCTAAATACTTTTTGTATGTTTCCTGTAGCCCAGCAGTTTTCAATCTTTCTATCTCATGGCACACATAAACTAATTTCCAAAATTCTGTGCACACCAAAAAATATATTTTTTGCCAATCTGACCAAAAAAAAAAAGGTATAATTTTGATTTATTCACACTGGATGGCTTGTTGTGTTGGCTGTTGTCATTTTTTTATTTGACAATCTAAGGGTCTAAAAAAGGTCAGTGTCCCTGACTAAATAGTCAGGTATAGCATGTTTTAAAAATTCTTATAGCACACCAGTTGAAAACTGTTGCTGCAGCCTTATGTTAAATAACTACTGCTTATCTCTGTTTTCTCCATTTTTAAGTTGAAGACAGTATTACCTCTCCATATTGCAGAAAGCTATAATTAAAAGCTAATTTTCACTGATGGGTGACATACACATTAGATAAATCTGATTATGGGTGTTAAAATAAGAAGGCATATTATTTATTGTTAATTTACAATGAGAAAGCAAATAACACCTTCTGAAACGTTACCTTTAAATGCACAGTTTTCAAAGTAAAAAAGTGCTGCAAATAGAGAATGAAACTTCATAATAGCTTGGTAAAGCTAGAAGCAAAAGCTGAATGAACCTGTGGTATGTCCTTTTCTCCTAATGAAAACGCTGAAAACTGCCGAGGAAGCTGTAATTTCTTTTAAAGGTCATAACTGTATTCATTTTCTGAAATGAAAGCCTGAAACTTCCCCACCTGTTTGAAACTGTTTACACCACCAAAACTTCTTAAGTATTTGATGGTTATTTCAACTTTAGAGTTGAAGATTACCATCTCATAAAACAGTGTCATATTTTATTTCATAGAAAATGCAAATGTCTCCACCCTCAGCTGGACTATGAGGTAAACTATAAATCTAGTTCCAAAGGTCACCACAATGACAAGTCAGTGCAGTTTGTTTAGCCAAGGATTCTGCTCTTCTAAAGAAAATCTACGGTACTTACTTTAAGGCCTTGGAGAAGAGGGTATCCGGAAGCCTGGTGAGTAGATTATGTTGAATATCCAACACCTCGAGAGGGATGTGCTCCACTAACACTGGGAGGTTTTGCACATGATTGTGTCCCACCATCAGTTTTCTAAGACTCAAGCTACTCAGAATTCTGGAGGGAGGGGAGAGTACAAAGAAACAAAAAACTTATTTAAATCTTTCTTTCTGAGTCTGCTCTTTACTATTTAAGTGACATCAGTAAATGAATAGAAACATACTCTTCTAGACAGTATAATCCCTGACAAGTGCCTGAGCCAAGAAAGCAGCTATGGCCATATGTTTATCTACCGCCCACCAGGAAGTCATTAAGGTCATTCTGAGAAAAGGTGAGTTAATGAAAGCAAACCACACAGAAGAGTTCTAAACAACCAGTTTCTACAATAAATCAACTGAGATTTAAGTCTAGACAGCACCAAAAATTCAGTAAATCTATTAATATTAATATAGTCAACTATAATAACTAACAAAATTTATAGAGCCTCTATTATGTGTTTAAAATGTACTAGGCCACTTAACTATGAAGTTCAGAAAAAATAGTGACTAATTTGCCAAAGATCTCACATTGAATGTAATAAATGGCACAGTCAGGATATGAACTAAAGTCCAACTCCAAAGGTTGCGTTTAACCTACTATGCTGCAAAAGCCTCTACCTTAATTTTAAAGACTCCACTAGGTGATAACCACATATTTTACACCTTATATAAATGGCATATTCAATGCTTCTGAATATATCATTTACCACCTTCCCCAAGCACCTCTCTTTCCCCCTCCACATACAGAAATATCACCATCTTGTAAAGATCAACTCAAATATATGCATTCTCCATGAAGCATTCTCTGATTATTCAAAGTTCTGAATTTCTAAAACATTTTACTTATACAGTGCACTGATGAAAAGTGAAGGCAAGAATGACAACATTCAAATGTCAGCTCTCATCACTTCCTAGTTAAGTGTGACCTTGGGCAAGTTACCTAGCCATTCCAAGCCTTAGTTTGATAGCAGCACCTATATAATAAGGCTGTCAAAGGATTAAATAAGATAAAAGATAAGTTCTTCGAACATTGCTCAGCTCACAATAACTCACCCAATAAAAATTATCTATTATTAGAATCATATCACCGACCTATGCCAGCAACCCTTATTACATTTTATTAGTTATCTGTGCACAAGTTCCCTCAACAGCCTGCTTACTAAGTTTCTTGCAGGCCAAGACCATGCATTAGCTGTTACTGTACCCTCACAGCACTTCACACTGCCCTGCACTCAGCAGGTACTTACAGTTATTGAACAAATGAATGAAAAGTTCGTATGCAGGGTAACCCAAATATAGGAAAATTAAATACATGCATACTAACATATATGTCAATATATACATACATAATACATACATTAACACATGCTTACCTCACAGGAACCTCTGTTAGAAGATTATAGCTCACATCTAGTATTTCTATCTTCTTTGCTTCACAGGCCCAGTCAGGGACACACTCCAGCAGGTTTCTATAGAAAATAAATCAACACGTCATCATTTACGATGATGAGTGGAACTCACTTCCTTAGTCTGTAATACATCTGTTAACTGGCCCGTGAGCCCCTTGAGGGCAGGAGCACTATCCCCAAGACATTCTTGGTCCACCACCCAGGATACACTAGGTGCTCAATAAATGTCACTGACAGAAAGCTGGACAGAGACAAGTACACAAACATGTGTAAAACTGATCAATTATGCTTCATGCTCAAAGAAAATACAAAGGCTTTCAGCAGTAGGAAAGCATACATGCGGTGGGATGGTTGAGGGAGAGATGAGGAAAAACTTAACAGAAGAAGTGGCATTTTAAACAAACCTTTGAAGATGAGTAGGGTTTCCAGAGGTAATAACTGGGGAAGAAGAAAAGCAAGTTCTGGGGAAAATGAGTAAAAGTGGGAAAGTAGGGCCACAAGATAACTAGTGGTGGGGGGAGCATCAAGTCATTTAGAGTATGAATTCAAATAATTAGGAGAGCACAGGGCAGACACCTAGTAAAAAAAATTGTTTTCAGATGTTACTTAGCCTCTCTAGGCCTCAAAGTATCTATTCATCGATTGATTTGAGATGATAAGGGAGAATGAAATAAGGGCTGTAAGAGAAATGCAGATGTTGCTACAGTGGCTTAGTGAAGAAAGCCCTTTGTCTGGAATGGATCAAGGCAAGGTCCCTAAGAAACAGGACATCTGGGTTAGAATTTGAAGAATACTTTACAATGACCCGAAGAGGAAGACATTCCAGGGAAGAGGTGACAACATGAGAAAAAAAAGGCAAGAAAATAAATGGCATGCATATGTGGGAATAATAATAAGCAGTTTGGGGATATGGAGCAGAGAGTGATAAGAAACAGGCTGGAGAGACCTAAATCATGTCTAGAAGGTTGTGGCTTTATCCTGCAGGTATAGGGGGACCACGGAAGGGTTGGTAAGTAGCGGGGAGACAATGTCAGTTTGTACTTTAAATAGGTCACTCTGTGGCTACATGAAGGTCTGGTTGAGGTGATATTAGTAAAAGAAAGAATAATCAGCCCGGCCAGGCGTGGCTCAGCAGTTGAGCATCGACCTAGGATCCAGGCCATCAGGGTTCGATCCCCGGTCAGGGCACATGCCCGGGTTGCAGGCTGCAGCCGATAATGAGTCTTCATTGATGTTTCTATCTCTCTCTCTCCCTCTCCCTTCCTCTCTCTGAAATCAATAAAGATATATTTAAAAAAAGAAAAAAAAGAATGAGCACTCTTAAAAAAAAAGAAAAGAAAGAATAATCAGAAAGCTGATAGCCCTGGCCAGTGTGGCTTGGAGGTAGAGCATTGTGGGTTCGATTTCTGGTCAAGGGCATGTACCTGGGTTGCAGGTTGGTCCCTGGTCCCAGTTGGGGCATGTGCAACAGGAACGAATCGATGTTTCTCTCTCCCCTCCTCCCACTCCCTCCCTTTTACTCTCTCTAAAAAAATCAATGGAAAAAAATATCCTTGGGTGAGAATTAACAAAAAAAAAGAAAGCTGTTAGAGAATTCCAGACGAGAGATGATACAGGCCTAAATGAGTGGTGATACACATGCAAGGGAGGGGAGGGATTCCAGAAGTATTTAGGAGGCAAAAGCAAAACTACTTGGAGACAGATTAGACATGGGAGTAGAGCAGAGAAAATCAAAAATGACTCAGGTTTCTGGCCTAGATGATCAGGGAGAACACCATACACAGAGAAAGAACAAAAGAGCTGCAAATTTGGTCGTGGTGTCCATCTGAATATGACTGTCTTATGATAACTCCAAAAGCTGAAATAGAAGACAAATTAAAATAAGGGTGTGGGGGTGGACGAATTTAGTTTTGTACATATTTAAGGTACTTAGAGATGTGCAGGTAGAAATGTCTTAGTATGAAATTGGGCACATGGGTCTGAGGCTGAAAGAAGAGGGTCTAGGCTGGTGATCTGGGTGATGCCGACACTGAAGTGTAGCTGAAATCATCAGAGTAAATGAAAATAAGAAGTATGGTGGGCCAAGGACAGACCCTGGACTAAGCAACCTTTAAAGGGCTAGCTGAGGAAGAGGTGTAGGGAATGGTCAAGGTGACCTGAAACAAATCAGACTGTATTAGCCAGATGAGGAAACAGCACTTTTAAAGAAAAGAGAGCAAGATTAACAGTGTCAGTATAGAATAAGAGAAAGTCTACGGCAAGTTGCAGTGGGAAAAACAAAAGTGAATGAGGAAATTGAGCCAACAAATGCAAATAATTGAGAAATTTAGGCAAAAAGGTGATGAAAAAGATTAGATGGTAACTAGAGGAGGTGTGAGAAAAAGAGAACTTTGTTAAGGCAGAGGAAATAAGATTGTGCATCAGGAAGACACTGAGAGGGGAGAAGGCAGCTGACTAACAGCAGTGGGAGGGGAGTGGACAGGATCAAAGGCATAGAGGGTTGGGTTGGACTGAACAGAGAGGAAAGAAGCTGAGAATAGATATGCATCTATGTGAATGTAAGCGAGGTGGAGGAAGCTGAGGAACAGCACCCAAGACAGCCTCTATGTTCTCAGTCAGGTAGGAAGCTAAGCTGTGGAGTGGAGGAGGGGAGGGGGGTACAGGTAGGGAAGCTGAGCAATGTGGAACAGATGCTCAGGACACCAGGAAGAGCTAATCAGAGAAAAGACCGGTGAGCTCCAGATGAGGGCAGAAATCGTGAGTTTATAGCGGTGTCCACATGATGTTCTTCAGCAAGGGTCAAGCTCAGTGGAGAAGGTAAACTTTAATTCTGATCCATATTGGGGTTTTGCCAGGAAGATACGGCAGAAAGAAATGCATGGAAGGGAATCTAGAGCAATAGCTTAATAATAATGATAATAAAGTAACAACAAAAAGAAAACTAGCTATAAAAACTAATACTTCTTGAGAGACTATTTTATGCCAGGCACTATGCTACATATTTTGCATTTATTATCTCATTTAATCTTTGCAATAAGCCTGCCCATATAGGACTCTGTCCACTGCCCTGTGTCCCTGCTTCTAGCACTCTACTCACAGCACTTACGATGCTGCAATATAACTGCTTGTTCCAACAGACTGTAAAATTCAACCACTAGATGCTGAATGCCTAACATGTTAAAAATGAATGAAGAAAAGAAAACAAACTTCATATACATTTACTCTTGAGCACCACGAGAAGTTAATAAAATCCTAAATATAATTAATATCTCTCTGAAAATCAGACCAACATGGGTCACAAGAGTATCAAAAAAGTAAGAAAAATTTCAAAATAAACTATTATCTAAAAACTAAGAATTATCTCATTCCAATTGACAAAAAGGAATTCACTGATTCACCTCATTATAAATCCACAGACTTTAAGAACAAGAAATTCATAGGCACATTTCTGTTTTGGTGTGGCTCAGTTGATTGAAGCGTCGTTCCATACACCAAAATGTGGTGGGTTCAATACCGACATTGCTGGTTCAATCCCCAGTTGGGGCACATGTGGGAGGCAACTAATGTTTGCCTCTCACATTAATGTTTCTCTCTCTACCCCCCTTCCTCTTGCTAAGATCAATAAAATAAGTAAGCATATATATAGATAGACAGATAGAGGATGTATGGATAGATAGACGACAGAGAGAGGACCCTTCCTTTAGTATGACCATTAAACTTCCTTCTCCACTCATCCTTCTGTTCTTCTCCAGGTTATCCAAACATTTCAATATATTTAGATTCCTTGTACCTCAAAACTACCAAATTATTCACATACATGTCTTAAATATTAGGAATCCAACAAGCACCACCCTCATGAGACACACTCACCTGGAAAGTTCTAGAGAAGTGAGAAGACTAGGTACTGGATAGACATTCACTGCTGTCAGCCCTAATAAAAAACAAATAGGTGTTAGTAACACTGTCTAGAGAAAAAGATAACTGAGAGTAAACAAGGGAAAAGTGGCTTAGTGAAATCATCTGAAAGAAAATTGATGCCGCCTACTGACATGAACTAAAGACAAAAAACCACTGGGTAATTCACATTAACTGCTTGGTCCCAATCTGAAGACCAAATACAACTAATGAAGGATCTTGTGTATTGCACTGGATTCACATCAGATCAGACAGCTGTTAAATGGCAATCTTTTAACTTTTAACTAAAGCACAACATAAATATAGAAAAGGACAATCTTAAGTGTACAGATCAATAATTTTTTTACAAACAGAATACACTAGTGTAACCAGTGCCCAGATCAAGAAACATTACTGGCTCTCCAGAAGCTTCCTCTCATCTGCCCTTCCAGTCACTGCCCCACAGTCCTGACTCCCTATACCACAGACTACTTTTGCCCATTTACATAAATATACACATACAGTATATAAAGTTTTTTATCTGGCTTTGTTCACTCCACATTGCCCTTGTGAGATCTGTTCATATTACTGCATGTGGTTGTAGTTCATTCATTCTCCTAATGGTGTAAGACTTTTTATGTGAATGTGCCGCAATTTATTTATCCATTTTAGAGTTGGGGCACTTATGTCTTTTCCAGTTGGGGTTACTACAAATAGTGCTTCTATGAACATTTTTCCGTCTTTTGTGGACTAATATAAGGTATTATGTTGAGTATAAGCTTAGGAGAGAACTGCTGAGTACGGGGGGTGCATATGTTCAGCTTTGGAAGATATACTGAACAGTTTTCCTTCCAGAGTGGTTGTACCAATTTACACTCCCAACAGCCGACACTGGTATTTTCAGTCTTTTTCATTCTAATTCCTCAGGTAGGTGTGCACTGGTGGGTGTCACACTGGGATTTCAATTTGTACATCCCTGATGGCTAGTGAAGTTGAGTGCCTTTTCTTATAGTAACTGATCATGTTCTTTACTCTTGAGGCATAAAACTGAAAGTGTGAATTCTTCCAGCTTGTTGTATTTAAGGATTCTGTAAACAGAATAGCTAACTTCGAACGAGGCCCACTTACGACAGTACTGTGATAGAATCTTGGTTACTAAGAAGGACTGCATCTATGCCAATAAGGTTTTTTCCAGTAGAACCAGACATTCAGATTCTTTAGATAATTAATAGAAAATGGGCATGACAATAAATATTTCCATGGCAAAAGACCTACTACCATCTCGCAATATCTATAGACAGCACAACACTCATCAGCTGTGACACTATTCTGATGTAAGCAATTAATCTAAGCCACGATCTGAAGCTTCTGTAACATGATTCAAGGCATTAAAAGGAGTCCTTAACTATCTTTTATCCTAATAACGTATTTTAGAGATACAGAAAAGTTAAGACAATAAAACAATGAACACTCTGTCACCCATCATCTAACTTTTAACAAATTTTCACATTCTGCCTTACATGCTTCAGACTTTTTTAATAAGAAAACACTGCACATACCAAGAGGTAAACATCATCCTGAATATGATTTTTATCATTCTCACGGATTCTTTCAGGGGTTACAGCATACTTATAGCTGAGAAAACATTTTTGTGTGTTTTAAAATTTGATAATAACTATCATAGGATACATATAATTATATACTTTCTTTTATTACTCAAAAGTGTTTCTGAGATTTATCCATATTAATACACAAAGCTTTAGTACATTGATTTCCACTGCTGTGCAATATTCCATTATACAAATATAACACAGCTTAGTTCTCCTATTAACAGTCATATTTTTTATATTTTTCACTGTAACAAATAATGCTGTGATAAACATTCTAGTACACATCTCCTTCTGCACATGTGAGTGTCCTTGGCAGATACTCCAAGCAAAGGAACTGCTAGAACATGGGCTATGTGAACCTTCAACTTCTCTAACACCATCATACTGCTCTCCAGGTGGTTGTACCAACAGCCCCTCTCACTGGCAGTGTATAAGCTTCAATAGCACTTTGCACTCTTTTTTTTCATTTGATGAGTATAAAATGGTATTATCTAAATTTGCATTTCTCTGACACTTAGTGAAACATCTTTTCCTTTCCTTCTTTAAACACAGAAAAATTATAACCTCTTTGGTAAAGAAGAACTCTGCATAAAAAGAATAGCCTCAACAAATAAGAGGCCTTAAAAATATTCCTGGATCAAATCACTAACTATCAAAATGAGGGACTTCTCATTCTAGAACTAAGGCAGCACAAGGCAAAAGGCTAAATATATAGTAAATACTGTCACTTAGTGAAGCTCAGAGTATCTTTTATCTTTTTTATGCATATCTCAATCACTTAAGTGTTGACAGCAAACTTAAAAGATGATCTCAATGAAACTCAAACTCTACTTTGCAGAGAAGCTAAGGAACACCACAGATTGCTCTTAGAAAGCTCTGATGAGAGCTATCAGAGAAAAAACAGGAGACGGGATAGAGAACTCACTGTTGGAATTGGCGTAGAGAGTTCGAAGGGAGAAGCCACTGAGTGTCAGCTCCCTCAGCTGGTTCCGTTCACAATGCAGCTGCTCCAAGCTACATAAGGAGCTAAGATCTAAGTCAGTCAGTTGATTGTCCCGCAGATCCATGTGGGTGATATATTTATTTCCCTCCAGATTTTCAATAACCATGGTTTTCAAATGGTTCATCCTTAATATTCAAAAATAAGGAAATCATTAGAAATAAAATCTACTAAATGTGCTAATCAAAAGAAAAGCAGGAGAGGTATGATCTCTTTCTCTCTTTCCTAAACAACTTAAGAATTTCACCATTGCCTCATTTTGCAAGGTACTAAGTTAAGTTTCTGTACCATGATTGAAGGCAGTCAAAAGAGAAGTTCTTCTGATTCTAGAACTGAGGCGGCACAAGGTTTCAGATTAGAAACTGGCAAAGGGCTAAATATTTTATTTAGTAAAAACTTAGTGAAGCTCAAAGTATCTTGCAGATAGCTGTACCTTAAGTTCTTTGTTTATAAACTAAGTTAGACAATCCAGACTGGCAAATACATAACAAATTAAATAAAGAGAAAGGAAAAAGGGACCATTATCCCACAAAGTTAGTTAAAACACTTCCATCCAAATACCTAATAAAGTTAGGCAGGGATGAAGAAGTAGGACAAAGGAACGAGAAAATGAACATAACCTTCTGAGTCAGTGAGTAGCAAAGCAGGCCTGGATGACCACCACAAAAGCAAAAGGAAGCATCCAGACTCCCTCTCGCTGCTCTGCTGCTCTCTCTAGTGTTAACATTCACATTACATTAATCAATTAATTAATTAATCAGTATCTATATGGAACAATTCAAGGGCAAATCATAGAAAATGGCTTCTTGGTTCTCTTCTATACAAGTATATGATTTAAGGCACATAGGCCTGTTCTCATTTTGTTGTATTTCAATACATGTTTCTGTTACTATGTCTTTATAAGGATATCAACGGCTTAGTGTAAATGACAGAACATCTAGTATGCGTCTTTTACCAGCTTCCTTTATGAAAAGATAACTAAAAAAAACTCTTATAAAATTATTAGTAAAACCTTTAACATTTTAATAATAAAATGAATATCAAGAAGAAATCAAATGATTCAACAGAAAAATGGTCAAGTTAATAGAAAAACACAAACTACCAATCATATAAGATGATCAACCTCACTCATATAAACTGATTAAAACAAAGAAATACTATTTCTACCTACTGCACTGACAATAAGGAAAAAGACTGCTAAAATCCAGCACTGGTAAATCTGTGAGGAAATGGGGATTCTCATAAAATGCTGCTGGGAGGGTAAGTTAGAACCAGCTTTGTCACAGGCCATTTGAAGTCCTTATCACGTGGAACACCAATACCTCATTAATAATCTCTCTGCTACTGACTGAAAGATGAAGCTTAATTACCTCTTTGAAAATACAACTTTAAAAGACTAATGTTTTAAAGAAGGCTTTATAAAGAGAAAACTAAAGGTCCACCAGAGGTCCATCTAAAGAAGACATGGTAACGAGTGACCTTACCTTAAATCTACGTGTTTGATATGGCTCATCCTGTTCAGCACCCCTAGGTTTAGGACCTCCAGTCGATTTCCTGCCATAACCACTTTATCTAACATAGTGAGTTTCTCATACACCTCAGGAATTTGACTAAAGTTGTTGAAAGAAATTCCAAGGGAGGAAAGCTGTTGCAGATTTCCCAATTCTTCAGGCAAAGTATTCAGAAAGTTGCCATCAAGGCAGAGAGTTTGAAGACTGTGGAAGAAAACAAAACAGGTCTACTTTATGAAAAGTTTTAATTGGAATGGATAGAACTAGAATTATGGATTCTAGCTTATGTCACTAATTTTTATGAATCCCATAAATGATAAAATGTCCTAAGTATCTAGAGAAACTTATTAGTAAGATGGCTTATACGTAACTGACACTGATGGCCCCAGTCCCTCCAGCATAAAAATTAGTCAAAGCCTCTACTGTTGAAATTGAGGCACTAGTCACTGCTGTAGGCAAGTAACTGTTGCTGACTAAATGTTCATAATTATAGGATGTATTTCACTGTGAAAGCACATGATACTACCTCCATTCCAAATGTTAGACAAGTAACTTATTCTACACCAGGGAAATAAAGAATCTAGTAAAAGTCAAGGTACTTACTTTAGGAGATTGCCTATCTGACTTGGCAGGTCGCAAAATCCATTACAGGAAAGATTGAGCTCAGTCAGGGTAGAAATCTCACATAACAATACAGGAAACAACCCAAGTTTATTATGGGACAAGTTCAGGCCTTTCAGCTGAGAAAATCTAAAAAGGAAAGGCACAAATTATATATATATTATTGAATGAGAAAGCAATCTATTTTAAATGTTCATCACAGAATTTGTTCCACAAATTTACTGAGCACTTGCTACGTGCCAAACTTTGTGCACAACATAGACGCTAAGATGACAATGCTCAGTCCAGGCTATCAAGGGAAGCAGGTCTAGTGCAATGGGAGGTCTCCCTTTTCCATAAAAATCTTGCCCCGTCAGTGTGGCTCAGTGGATGAATGTCAACCTAGGAACCAGGAGGCCACAGTTTGATCCTGGGTCAGGACACATAACCAAGTTGTGGGCTCAATCCCCAGTAGGGGGTGTGCAGGAGACAGCCAATCAATGACTCTCTCTCATTATTAATGTTTCCATCTCCTTCTCCCTTCCTTGCTCTCCCTGAAATCAATAAAAACATATTTAAAAAAAAAAAATTATTCAAAAGTATTGAAAAATACTTAAAAAAAAAAAAAGAAAATATATGGGTCATAGTATAGTTCCTTAGGAGTGAAATGGTTCCTTTCTCAGAAGAGAGACATTTCACAGCTAATAAAAGGCTAGAGTTCGCAGTAACATGTACAAAAGAAAAGATAAAAGCCCTAACCTGGGAGTGGAATTCTTTAAATTAGGCCTACTCCCTTTAAGTCACTTATGCTTGATAGTTTTGATTTAAAATCTTCCATAAACTGAATCTCTCAATTTACCCTAAATACAGATCATGCATCACTGTTAGCAACTTATATAAAAAGATAAGCCAGGTCAATGGCAGCTCAATGTTGCCTCCATAACAGAAATTTTGCGTCTATTTTCTGTTTTATAGAGGGAGAAAGGTAAATGGAAAAACTGTATAAATAAAAGATTTTATTTCTTCAAAATGGACGAGAAATTTTCGAATATATATATATAATGGTAAGCATGCTCACTCCTAAGTATAAACCACTAAGATATTGGCTATGATTTTTTTTTTTTTAAATCCTCATCAGAGGATATTTTTTCCATTGCTTTAGAGAGAGAGTAGGAGGGCGGGAGAGTGGGGGAGAGAGAGAGAAACATTGATGTGAGAGAGACATTGATGGGTTGCCTCCTGCACACACCCCGACCAGGACTGGGGATCAAGCCTGCAACCGAAGTACGTGCCCTTGGATGAAACTGAACCTGGGACCCTCAGTCCATGGGCTGAAGCTCTAACCACTGAGCAAAACAGGCTAGGGCATGATTCATTTTTAGTAAGTTAGTCCAAAAACCTATTCTCCACATACTTGTAAAGAGTGTCAAGGCCCCCTGGTCTTTCTAATTGCATGAAGTTGTGTCGCAAGTTGAGGTAGGTGATATCTTGACTGTAGAAGAGATGCTCAGGAACCTCCTCAAGGCTGTAACATGAGAGGTCAACAGTACTGATTCGCTGGGACACCACCTGAATAAGGTCAGAGAGAAGAGCCATCTGAGCTAGTAACTGAACGCTCTCACCAGCATAGTAAGGAATGGCATTTACACAGAAAAGACAGATTAAAAAGGTGAGAAGAAAGAAGGTAATGAGATCCAATTATTCACTTATAAAAACCAGTTAATTTTTACTTTCCCCCAACCATAAGCTGCTAGGAAAATCCAAAAGCATGCTGTAAAGTGTCTATAAGCAAAAGATAAAAAATAAATCATAAAGATGGAGAAGTAACATTTCACGCAAGAAGTAAAGTTAAGATGATTAAAAATAACTGTGAAGCCCGGCCGGGTATGGCTCAGCGGTTGAGTCGACCTCGGATCCAGGAGATGGTGGCTCTATTCCTGGTCAGGGCACATGCCCGGGTTGCGGACCCGATCCCCAGTCAGGGGCGTGCAGGAGGCATCCGATCAGTGACTCTCTCATCATTGATGTTTCTCTCTCTCTCTCAAATCAATAAAGATATATTTTAAAAATTAATTAATTAATTTTAAAAAATAATAAAATAACTGTGAAACTTTGGGGGGCAGTACGATATTGAAAGGCAGGGCCTTTTGCAGCCACACGGGCTATGCTACTTACTAGCGCAGTTTCCTCATCTGCACTACTGAGGATAAAATTAAATAACCAAGCACACAGCACACTGCTTACTATTCAAAGGTGCTCAAAAAGATGAACTTCTCAGGAAAGAAGAAGGCAATAGCTTCTAAAAATTGAAACTAGATGTATTCCAAGCAGATTTTATTACACAATATAAGCACAGAAAATCCAATGAAACCAAAGTGAGGCTTATATTTCTGCAACAGTATGCTAACAAAACATGGGTTCTGAAAAACAGGCCCCTCCCAAAAAAATGCATACAAAATATCACTGGAGAAGTCATTCACGTTTTAGGTCATTATGCTGAAACAATCCTTTATACGCAACTACTTAGGTCCACAAAGAAAAATGCGTTAAAATTCTGCGAAGATAGCTAAGAGAACAAGAGAATTTGAAAACTGCAATATAACTTTAGAGCACTTGATCGTTACAGGCTGAAAAAGAGAAATTATGCCAAAAGGCTAATTATCCTCAGCATACAGGAATAAGGTTTGTGACAGGATCACAGCTCATGTTCCGTTCTAAGTTCAAATCTGAAGTGGTTCATCAAAGCTGTGCTAAAACACACAGACCAAGAAAATTAGGCTCCCAGTTAGGGAATGATCCCATCTACCGTCAACTACTGCGGTTAAGGGAAAGCCATTTGAATGTCACTCCAAGGCCTTACCCTCCACACAGAAATGGGATACAGGTAGAGCCTGAAGACACATCTGAAAGCACATCTGTACTATGCAAATATAAAGAAGTTATATTCCTTGATTTCATTCATTATATACTCAGAAAGGCCTACAATAAAATGTGTGAGAATTATAATTCACTCTCTTGGGAATAAGTTTAGTTTCAAAATACATTTCTGTTAGGCTTCTACATTCTTATCTCCACATCATGGTGTTTGACAGTTTATCACCTTGGATGCTTGCCGTTGCCATCTCTGGTACTCAGCCAAAGTCTCAAAACTGACATGGTAGGTCTGAGCCTGGGCTCCAGCTGAGCTGAATGCAAGGGAGTACTGCCTTCGCTTTACTTCTTCTACCTGAAGAAGAGTAGGAAAGAAAACCAGAACCAATTAAAAAAATAGCCCTAGTCAAAAAGCAAAGAAGAATAACAACATGATAATTCAATTTTTTAAAATAGACAAAAGATCTGAACAGACAGTTCTCCAAAGATATAGAAACAGCCAATAAACACATGAAATGATGTTCCATGTCATTAGTTTTTAGATAAATACAAATCGAAACCATGAGATATTGCCCGGCCAGGTGTGGCTCAGCGGTTGAGTGTCGACCTGGGATCCAGGAGATCGCGGTTCGATTCCCAGTCAGGGCACATGCCCGGGTTGTGGGCTCGATCCTCAGAGAGGGGCGTGCAGGAGGCAGCCGATCAATGACTCTTCCATCACTGATGTTTCTATTTCTCTCTCCCCCATTCCCTTCCTCTCTCTGAAATCAATAAAGATATATTACAAAAAAAAAAATTACCAATGATGTATTAGTGCATTCCTACCAATGATGTATTAGTGTTCCAGTTGTTTCCCATCTTTGCTAAATGGTATTCATCAGTCTTTTGATTTCTGTCATTCTAGTGTAGTCTCTGTGATTTTAATTTGCATTTCTCTAATGACTAATGATGTTGAGAATCTTTTCATGTGTTTACCGCTATCTATTCTTTAGCTCTATTTTTTACGTTATTTGTGTATCACTGTGTTGCAAAAGTTCTTTATATATTTTGGATAAAAGTTTTTTGTTGCATATAAACTTTCATGCAAATGTTTTGTATGATGTTACTATGACCATACCAATTTTATTCTGGTTGTTATTTGCCTAGTGTAATTTTTACATCATTTTATGTTCAGCCTTCTAAGTTTTAGGTGTCTCTTTTAAACAGCAAGTAGTAAGATTTAATAACAATCTCAATTACTGTGATTACTGATATATTTAGATTTCTATTACTATAATTTGTGACAACCATGCTAATTATTTTGCTCCTTTTTTCCAACTCCTTTCCTGTCTGTATTTATTGTTTCTTATATCTCAGACCTTCCCTTTGAATTTACTTTCCTTTGTTGTTCTACTTTTTCTTTAACTTTTTTTTTTCCCAGTAGGGGGTTGTTTTTACCGAAGTACATCCTTCAGTTCTTTCAGGGAGAATGTCAGCTCATTAGTCTTTGTCTGAAAATGTCCTATTTTGTCTTGACTCTTATAAGATAACTCAGCTGGCTATAAAACATAGGTTGACATTTATTTTCTTTTGGCAACTTTGTAGTCTTCTAACACATACTGCGGACGAAAAGAAGACTGTTATCAGCCTGTCAATTCTTTATAGGTAATCTTTTTCTCTCTGCAAGCTTTTATCATTTGCTCTTTGTCCCTCATGTTCTACAATGTGTCTGAGTGTTGATTTATTTTTATTTATCCTACTTAGTACCATGTGTACTTTCTATCTAAACACTCAAGGTTGTCTTTACTTCTAGAAATTTCAACCATTATTTCTTCGGATATTGCTTTTCCATTCTCCTCTACTTTCTTCTCTGGAACTCCTATTAATGTATACCAGCACCTCCCTTAAGGGCTCTTTTATATTTTTATCTGTGAAATGCTTCAGCACCTCAATTAATTATATTAAGCTGTAAAACAGTGGCTTAAAAAAACAGTCGGTCCATAACTGGTACAGCAGCTCCATAATGCTACCAGTGACTCAAATGCCTTCTACTTTCCAAATGATCACACTCAGCGTATGCTTGCCATTCCCAATCACCACGACTGCTCCCCCTCCAACACTCAGGGACTGTGCTGAGGACACAGTAGGGCAAAAGGGTCAAGCCATACACGTCTGCCCCATTCTAAAGGGCTTTTCCAAAAGTCCCACCTGGAAACTTTTGTTTCTATCTACTGGCCACCACTAGCTGCAAGGGAGGTTGGGGAGGTACAGCTTTTGATGTTGCTCCTACTGCCACCCTAAATAAAATTTTCTATTAGGGAAAGAGAGAATAGACAAAAATTACTTGAACTGAGGTTCATCTTTTTCTCTTTCTTGCTCTGTCTCATGTTTCCTCCCCACCAACCCCCATCCTTCCCCTCACTCACTGTCTCACTTTGGAGAAATTTTACTTACTTTCCTCATTTATTCCTTCAGCCCCCCCCCCTCCCCTCCAAGACCAGAACCAGGTCTCCTATTGGTAGTGTTGAGTTCCTGCCCCATGGTTGATACTGGAATTACACACATTCATTCACTAAGCCAGTTGGCAGTTGTTCATTTCCTGATCACAAGCCATATAACTAACTGGGTCCTCTCACTTCTTTGGGACCATAGCTAGAAATCAGCCTTGGTTCCAATGAGTGGTTCACAGCAGTTTTTGGCTTTGTTGTTTTTTTTTGGTTGTTGTGTTTTCTTTCCAGCTTTCTTTCAGGAGCAAAGAGTACCACTTGTCTCCTGGCTTCAAGCAATAAGACAGTGCCAGGTCTCTCATCATGAGCAGAGTACTTTTAGACCCAAATACTTACAGGAGCTGAACTCCAGGGTGGCCACAACCTTTCAGATCCAGAGCCCAGTAGGTCCTCAGATTCAGATCTACTCACCACTTACATTTCTAATCCATATTCTTAAGCCCAACTGTATCTTTTTATATATTTTTTCATTATATGTATTTTATCTACATTGCTGTGTATGTGGATCAGACTGGATGTTTCAAAGCATGAATTCATAGTCATTTTGTCTGGAGGTTCTCTTAAATTCAGATTTCCTACAAAGGGAAATTCCCTACTACAGATACAAGAAATAACATGTCTCCATGGCTGCTAGATGAGGGCTTATGATCACCCCAGAGTCTGAATTTTAGTGTAATGGAGGGAAAAGGAGAAACTGGAAAGAATCTATATTGGTAATGGATAATGGCAGTTACTTCCAGTTTCCAAAAGCAGCTTCTAGTGTTAGCATCTTCTGTCTACTCTTGGTGTTACCAGTGCCTATCAGTGGAGACAAGAGTATCTTCAAAAGGATTCTGCAGCAGAATTTGGGGCATGGATACCCTTTAGACCTCCCAGAAAGTCTGTGATGTAAATAAACCTGTTTTATGCTTAAATTAGCCTGAGTCAGCTTCTTTCATTTAAACCTAAGAACTCTAAAAGACAAATTTTGTGATGTAATCATTAATAATGCTATTATCTTCTTTTAAAAGGAGAAAGGCATAAAAAGCGTGTGATTTTTAAAAATTAAGATGATCAAATTAAGAATAATGCATCTTTGTGAGTCTTACCTTTCCTCCAACCAGAGGCAAAATGTGCATCTTTCCAGTTTGACAATCCTTCACTGAGGAAACGATGAGGCAGGTGCCACAGAGAACAACTAGGCGTTCAGCCCACTTATGCAGCTGGGTCTTCCCCTTGCGTACATTATAGATGCCAGAGAGAAGGATTCGATCCAGATGATCCATCTGGCATGGTTTTTCTGAAAAGAAAACAGTACTTCAGAAGCCACAATTTAAGTAGGGTAAGAACACTCACAAGGAAAAAGAAAGTATTATGTGTCAACATTCAGCAAACTTGTTTAGAGATGTAAGCAACCAAGCAATATAAGTATTACAAAATAAAATCTCAGTACTAAAACTTTATCCACCACTGAAGTTACATAATGGGAGTACTATAAATTTTGGGTTAGAGAGTAAGGTTTTATTTTGGATACCAGTTAATTCTTCTTCCAACAGTCATACCTCCATGTACACATAAAAGGCAGTATGGCACAGTGGTTAAGACCATGGACTTGAGAGCCAGACATTCAAACCTGAGTTGAATCCTGATTCTGCCATTTACTTTGTTCCTTAAACTGCTTAATCTCACTGAGCTTGACTTTCCTCATTATACAGTTTGGGTTTTAATAGTACTACCTACCATCAGGGAGTTCTTATGAAAAATAAGATAATGAATATAAAGTACTAAGCATAGTTTTAGGTATAAAGAACTATGTAATAAATGACAGCCGCTATGGTTATGATTAGTCTATTCTAGAAGAAAGAAATGAGTAACTGCCCTGGCTGGGTAACTCAGTTGGTTAGAGTATCATCCAGATGCACCAAGGTTGCGGGTTCAATCTCTGGTCAGGGCACATATAAGAAGCAACCACTGAATGCAGGAATAAGTGGGGCAACAAATCAGTGTTTCTCTCTCTCTTTCTCTCTATCTAAAAATCAATGAGAACATATCCTCAGGTAAGAATTTTTTTTTAAAATAAAAAAGCACTGAATTGTATATTTTTAAAGGACGAATTTTATGATATGTGAGTTATATCTCAATAAAGCTTGTTTTTTAATCTCCTTCTTTTCCCCAAACCTGACATTGCTTTTATATTCCCCAACCTGGTTAACAGCATCATTTACTACAAAGTTCTGTAAATTATATAAAAATGGGACTTCATTAGTTTATCATGCTTCCAAATTGCTTAACAGTCTCTTAAAGTTCACATGAAACAGATGTTAAATCAAGTGATGTATAATTCTATGAGTCTCTTTTTCTCTTGGCTTTATTTCTTTGTATGTTTTATTACAGAGAAAACTCCTAAATCTATCCACCACCACTCTCAAAAGGGAACATTCAATTCTGCTTTATTTTAATTAAATTCAATATGTTTGAATTCATGAAATTCAATCAATTTGAATATTTTAGAAATAAGGTGTTTAATACCTTTTTATTTTCAATTACAGTTGATTTCAACATTATTTTATATTAGCGTCGGGGGTACAGCATAGTGCTTAGACATTAATATAATTTACAAAGTGATATCGCTGATAAGCATACTGTTTTATTATTAATTTTGGAGGCTTTGTAAATACCCAGAACGCCTCGAGTCTCTGATCTTCTGGAAGTCATAAAAAAATGAGTGAGGAAGTTCAAAGAAGAATTTGTAATGTCTATAGTTCTAATTAAAAACTAGTTTTCCAGTCTCAAAGTCAAAATTCTAAGTGGAAAATAAGGGATAATTTTAATATCCTTATATATCTATACTTCCAAATAGAAAATGGATTGCTTTTACAATTTAAAAAAGTTTCTAAAAAGACAATCAAGGGCAACCCTGAAGCAATGAGTATATCCACTGCCCACAGCATAATATCTAATTATTTTTTATTAAAATGAACTATAAGTCCTTAAAAAATGTTCCATTCCTACTCTGAGTCAGACAATAAAAAGAACAGCTTAGGACATTTTGTTGTGCAAGAACTTAATGGAAAATCCAGAATGCTATCAAAGACTATCGGAGTCATGTTGGAAGGACATAGAAGCCAACTGAAAAGAACTCCCACTAGCCGAGATGGGACAAACTAAGCATGAAGAAGAATGGCTGTACCGAGTTGAAAAAAATATATACAAGCCCATGAGATCATAATGATGCTCAAAACAAACAAAGAATAAAAAATGAAGTCATACAGATAGACTGTGAGTATAAATTGAAAGGTAAAACAATATACCTTCTAGAAAATAATACAGAAAAAGTGTTAAAGTATACTATATTAAAATGAAGTACTTCTTGGTTCTGAGAAACCCAGAGAAAGCACACTCCACCCTGTCTCTCCCACTGAACACACCTATAAAACATGGACAGAAAATACATGGAGCAGCTATCTGAGGACCCCGAAAATTAAACAGTAGTGGGCAGATTAGGGAAGGCCAGGATTTGAAACACCACCTAACCAGTGGTGAGTTTACCATTTTTTCTTTCTCTGGCATCCTCCAGCCAGGACTCAAGAAAAGCCCAAAACCCAGGAGTGGGCATCGGTGTGGACAGAAAGCTCTAGGAGAAACCCTCAAGTTCTGCCTTAAGGAGTAGGAAAGAGGTCTCCTTACAGTCAGAGAAAGTGGGGGAAATTCCTCATTTTTTCTTTTTATTCCCCCTTTTGTTCATTTTCTCAAGTCCCATTACCTTGAATGGCTGCAACGGTGGGGGACAGAGGTACCTAAAACTCTGAGGGGCTGAAACCTGTTGCATTTTCTGTCTCTTGTAGCTAAGCCCTGGAATGTGGATGAACTTGTGGGAAGTACCCAACATGGTAGGTAAAGCCCCAGGACAACTGGAACAGAAAGGAGCTCTGGAAAACAGATTCCATCTTGTTGTCAATGAACTGGGCTCACCCTTAAGATACACAAGTGTCTATGTAATACTAACCAGCATCCCAAAAACTCTGCAAACTGAACTAAGGGACAGAGCCAGAGGGGGAGAAGAAAGTACAGTGCTTAAAAATTATATGAAGAAATAATAGGTGAAACTTCCCAAGTGAAAGACATAAACTTACAGATTCAAGTTCAGTAAACCCCAAATAGGAAAAAACCAAAGGAATTCAAGCCCAGATATTTCATAATCAAACCATGGAAAATTAAAGACAGAAAAAATTTAGAAAGAAGCTAGAAAAAAACTGAAGCACTATTTACACCTGAACAATTTAAGAGGATGCAAGAAGGTAGAGTGTGCAGGAGCTCCCTGTACTCTTTCCAGCTGCTCTGAAAATCTAAAGCTAGCTCAAAATAAAAAGGTAAACAGACAGCCCTAGCCAGTTTGGCTCAGTGGTTAGAGCATTGGTCCTTGGACTGAAGGGTCCCAGGTTCGATTCCAGCCAATGGCAAGTACCTTGGTTGCAGGCTCCGCCCCAGTTGGGGAGCATGCCGGAGGCAACCACTTGATGTGTCTCTCTCACATGGATGTTTCTCTCTCTCTCTTCCCCACTTTCCACTCTCTCTGAAAAAAAGCAATAGAAAAAATATCTTAGGGTAAGGATTTTAAAAAAAGGTAAACAGATAAATAATTATATATTGGCTGATATGTTGGGGATAAAAATGAAATATTTACTTACATTTAAAGAATAAAACAGGAAACCGCAAAACAATTTGAAATTTGCAATAGGCTCCCCATATAACACAAAAAACTTCTATTTGAAGCATTTCAGCAAAAAACTTTGAGAAGCACTGATGCCTAAGCAATTCTACCATCTAGTCTCATAATCCCAAACCAGTCTTCTTCATAGCTCTTTAGGCCTTAGTGTACCAGGTTTAAGACCAAGGAGTTGGATTAGATGGTCCCTAGTCCTTCCGAGTTCTCACACTTTATGGATTCCTTATACTTCTCTAAACTCTTTCTCCAACAACTAATGGTGGAGTATCTTAGAAGTTAAAAAAATGAAATTTGGAACCGGACAGATTTACTTACTTCCTAACTATACTATTTGACTGGGGCAAGTTACAACCTCTCTGGAATAACAACATCTACTTGTAGGGGTGTAAGGATTACATGAAAGGAAGTACACAGAGTACTCAGCACATAGAAGGGTATAAAACAAACAGTGGTTATTATAATAAAAGTTCTGCTTACGCCTCCTTTTCCTAATATAAATGTTTTTTTCAAGGTATCGGAACTTCCACGGCTTTCACATCCCCATATATCTAACTGCCCGATCTATACTTCCTCAGCTTTAGTTTCACATCTCCAACTACCTGCAGACATCTCCAACTGGATACTTATTGCCCCTTAAAAGTAAACATGCTAAAACCAAGTCATCACCATTCCTGCAAACCGGTTCCTTTTCCCAATCCAAGTCCTGTCATCCTCTTGAAGTCACCTAGGCTTAAAACCTCAAGAGGTAGCTTCAAGTCTTATGTTTTTTTCAACTCCCTTTTTCAATCAACCATCAACTCTTACTGATTATTCCTTTTAAAAGTCTCTCATGTGGACAATTTCTTCCCATTCCCCAGTTCAGGCCTCTACTAATCCACACCTGAATTATCATCACACCACTGCCAGATTCATCCCTCTCTGGCTCAGTTGGATCCCATCACTTCCTGCTACCATCTGCCAAATGAAGGCTACACTCTGATGCTGCACATAGGCCAAAAAAAAACTAGACTCAAATGATCTGTGACTCACAGAACATACCTTAGTTTAGTCTCTCATCCCATGTCTTCCTTTTCCTTTCTGCCTATTGAAATCCTGTCCATTTTTAAAGAACCAGCCTAAATACTACTTTCACAAAGACTTCTCTGATTCTAAAGATCTTTCTCATTTTTTAGAGAAGAATGCTGATAGGGAACTTGCATATCAGCTATCAAAATATATCATAAAGGTACATTAATTAAAATAGTTTTGGTATTAACACAAGACAAATAGATCAACGTTAACAGGACAGAGTCCAAATATAGATCCCTGCCTGTATGGGAATTGAATAATAATAAAGTGATGTTTCAGATCAGTGGAAAAAGGGTGAGCTATTCCATAAATGTTGTTAAGACAGCTGGCGATCTATTCACAGAGAAAAAAGTAAAGTTAGAACTTTACCTCATATTTAAAACTATAAAAGTACTGGAAAAATACAGTATGTTTATGACCTAGGATGGGGAAGAAATATAAATGCATAACGGAAAGACTGACTAAATCTGACTAAAATTTTCACATAATAAAAAACAATAAACAAAAAAAGACAAGTTATAGGCTGGGAAAAAAGTCTGCCACAGACTAGTATCCAAAGGATGTATAGTCAGAATATATACAGAAGTCCTGTAGATCAATATAAAAACAGACAAAAGAAATGTGCACAGAAGTATCAATAGGTCAAAGGGTGAGAAATCTTAAGACCCAGTGAAAATATGAAACAATATCCAACCATACCAGTAATCAGGGAAAACAAATATTAAAACACTGAGACCATCATTTTTCCCCAATGGATTAGCAAAAATATTAAATACTAATAATATTAAAAGGAGATATTGTGGGCAAAGGTGCAATTTGACATACTGATGGCACATACATTTGTTCTTTGGTACTAACAATATTTTAACTGCAAATATCTTATGACCCAATAACTTCATGTATCTTGAAGAAACACAGGTGCACAAAAAGGCAATTTTACTACAACGTTGTAATAAGTCAAAAACTAATGTAAATGTCCATCACTAGGGAAATGGTTACCTAACCTTCTATAATACATACAACATTCAATACTGTGCAACTTAAAGAAATGAATATAGAACTCAGCTAAGGAAAAGTCTCCCCAGAACATACTGTTGGGTGAAAAAAGCACGAAGACCAACACCAAATGATACCACTTATGTAAACAAAATATATTTCTATGAATACATATTCATAGGAATTAAAGTTAGAAAATTCTGAACAGGTATACGCCAAACTGATAGTAGTGGTTATCTATTAAGTAGTGAATGGGTTTGGGAGGCAATTAGAAGAACCATCCAGCTAAATTTCTGATCCACAGAAACTGTGACATAATAAATATGTATTATCATTTTAAGTCACTAAGCTTTGAGGCAATTTGTTACATAACCAATTACACTTTATCTACAGATATATTTTTACCTTTTATAAATACATATATTGCCTATTTTTGAAAATGTTTTAAAAACCTCTTTCCCAAACATAATTTACTCATTCAAATTATATTAAAGCATCTTTCATCAAGATTCTGGCAAAGGTAAAAAATAATTCTAACCCAACCCGCGTGGCTCAGCAGTTGAGCATTGACCTAGGATCCATGAGACAGAGGTTTGATTCCCAGTGAGGGCACATGGCCGGGTTGCGGGCTTGATCCCCAGTCAGGGGCGCGCAGGAGGCAGCCTATCAATGACCTTCTCATCATTGATGTTTCTCTCTCTCTCCCTCTCCCTTCCTCTCTCTGAAATCAATAAAGACATATTTAAAAATTAAAATAATTCTAGTAAGTCATCAAAACACTAAGACAAAAAGAGTAGAAATAAAAAGGGAAGATTTTTTTTGGCTAACAGCTCTAAGTCTTCCATTAACCACCACCCCTTGTTTTTGTTGTTTAACTTCATTAGTTCACTGGCTTAAAAACAGACTTGAATTAAATACTTTTAAAAAGCTACAGACAGCCCGGCCGGGCGTGGCTCAGTGGTTGAGCATCGACCTAGGATTCAGGAGATCGCGGTTCGATTCCCAGTCAGGGCACATGCCCGGGCTGTGAGCTCAATCCCCAGTCAGGGGTGTGCAGGAGACAGCTGATCAATGACAACTCTCTCATCATTGATGTTTCTATCTCTCTTTCTCTCTCCCCTCTTTTCTCTGAAATCAATAAAGATATATATATATTTTTTTTAAATGTAAGATGGTTTTGAAATTAGCTCATTCACCCATTTGGGAAAAAAAAAAAGCTACAGACAGACAGAGGCATATATGATCAACTGAAAAGCAGTTAACATATTCACAAAGCCACTGATAAAATCTTACCACCATAAAATCGAAGCATACAGCCGAGATCAGGATTTGTCGCCTCCTCCTGTATGCGCGCAGGATCGTCATATCCCAGCCTGGATAAGTAATCATAAACAATCTGAAGAGGTCGTTCAGTAGGTTCCAGTCTCCTGCTTGCACAATTCAAAAGAAAAATATTTAGTAAGTGATAAAAATGCTTCACTTAATTTTTTAAATATGCTCTAGATGTTTACTTCTATACCAAGATTTTCTCTAATATCATATGATACAACTAATCTAAATAAATGGTGCTCGAAGTTTTTTCCTCAAGATCCCTTCTAAAGTCTTTGAGGATCCCAAAGAGCTTTTGTTTGCATGGGGTATATTTATTGTTATCTAATGAATTAGAAACTAAAATTAAGAATTTCCAAACATTCGTTTATTCATTTTTAAGCAACAATAATAAACCAATGATGCTAACATAAATAATCTTTGAAAAATATATTTTCCAAAATGAAACAACTTTAGAGAAAAGAATAGCACTGTCTTACATTTTTGTAAACTGCTAGTTGAACAGAAAACAGCTAGATTCTCAGATCTGCTTCTAAAGTCAATCTGCTGTGATAACATGCTATTTAGCCTCTAGAAAACTCCTCTGTACATGCATGAGAGACTGGGAGTAAAAAAGAAAATCAGTGCTTTAATATAAAATAGTTTTCACCTCATGGACCTCTTCAAAGAATCTCAGGGACCCCTGAAAGGGTCCTTTAAGAATGCCTGGTCCACATTTAAAAGCAGCAAAATTATGAGATATAAAGATTATACGTGGTCATATCTGATCTCACATAAGCTGCGCACAGAATTAGAGATGCAGAATTTGGGTTGCCCACTATGTCCCAGGTGCTACAGATTTCCACTAGCTTCGTAGATGATTCTTCCATAAAAATCAGGAATAAAATGGCGCAGTAATTCCCCAGAAATCATTACACCAGCTGGTCCTGACTGAAAACTAAAGTAAATCAGAATGTCTAAGTAATCATTTGTGGCTCCTGGTGACACTGCATATTTTAAATCACACGGATTTAAAATACTTAAAAATATTTAAAAAACAAAACGATGCAATATGTATTTTGATAGATGGGGTTACATCAGTAATAACAGCAAGGTACCTCTTTTGCAATTCTTTTATCAGAAAGCAAACCTTTATAAATACAGGGCTAAGAGTATAGGCTCCAAATGTCAGACTGCCTTGGATTGTCTCCCAGCTCTGCTATTTATCAACGACATGCCCTTGACAAGTTGTTTAACCTCATTGTCTTTAAATTCCTCATCAGTCTGATGGGAATAAGAACAGTAGTTATTAAATTTATTTACTTACAAGATATTACATAGTATGTAAAGTGCTTAGCAAAATATCTTAGGACTGGAACCAAATTTTACTTAGAATAAAAATAGAATATTTCCCCACCTGAAAAAAATAAAACACAAGTATAGGAAAGTCTATGCACGTTCAAAAGGTTTTGAAGAACATTAGTCTTTGTCTTGAAAGGATTCTGTTTAGAAAACTTAAGAACTGTATTAATTAGAAGCAACACGATGCACCTCCCATCATGGCAAAAACATATGAAGGACATTTGTAGTTAAAGAACTAGAAAATACTGTTGCCAATAAGATTTAAGTAAAAAATAACATGAATGCTACAAAAGTAATTGTAAACAAAGGCATCAAAATGAAAATTTAGGAGTGGAAATCATACTGATGAGCAAAAAGTAAAATAAAATACACCACCTGGCCCTTTCTAACTGCTCAGTTCAGACTTTTAGCTTCTATAAACTTAGAACTACTACATGGGGAATGACCAAAGAACCGAAAGTCTACAAAGGCCAATAAATGTTGATTTTAATAGATACAAAAAATAATCTTTTCAGAATAAAAACATCAGTTACAATTAATCTCTAGTCAAATAAAATAAAAATTTACAAAGGACTATGACAATAATAGGCATTTTCCCCATACAATGGTAGAATTCTTCGAAAAAAGATGCATTTTATGAGGGACTTCTAATACACCGTTTCCCGGGGAAGTCAATTAGCCATGTAACATGAAGACTGACTGACGGAGTAACTTGAAGACAAGGAGACCAAGGGTAGAAAGAGCTATCTGTATCTTCCAGTGTCAAAAAGGGTTAGACTAACTCTGGATTGCTCTAAAGAACAGGACTAGGAACAATGAGAAGTTGTTGCACAGGTAAGGGGGTTAAAACTGAGGAAGAATATCTGAGCTGCCCAATAATGAAACAGTCTGCCTCTCAAAATAGCTCACAGAGCTAGAGAGCCATCTGTCACCAATATTTTAGAAGAGACACCTTAAGAATCACACTGGGCCAGATGATCTTTAGAGTCTTTAGAACTCAAGAGTCTATTCCATATCCAAGATACCTTCCTAATGTAACACAAATTCTACCTAAACCCTGCTATTATTTTTGGATACAGAGCTTACTGTATTTAAATATCAAAATTCCATATAATGATCACATATTCAGGACCAAGAAATAATACTTTCAGGTTAAATCTTGCTAGCTCAATTTTTCAATTTCTCTCTAGAATACCAAGAAAAATGGAAACATCCTAATTCTGACATACTTTACATGATGAAATTTCCTTTCCTAAAAAGGCTCTGTAGATTGATGTATTATAGCATTGTACACCTGAAACCTATAATTTTATTAACCAATGTCACCCAATAAGTTCAATAAAAAATATATTTTAAAAAAGGCTCTGTAGATTTTGAAACCTCTCTATATTACAATTTCCACCTAAAGAAAGTATTTTCCCTGGTGGGAGAAAAAAAAAAATCAATAGAATTTCCATATCTGCTCTTATTAATTTAGCATAAATGGGTAAACAAGAAATATTTTAAGAACTGCAAAAACAAGTAAAATGAGAGACTGATTCCATTTACTTATTAAACTCATCTGCTTAAAAGAGTAGAGAGTAAGGGGGAGGGGAATGCTATAATATGCTTACAGATCAATTTTGTGTTTCAAAGTTACAAATGTTTAACAGGCTGGTAATTAGCTATTTGTTAAAACTCTCACATATAAAAGGAAAATTATATACTGTAAAACAGGTGTAGAAGAGAGTAAGGTTGGCAAAGGATCAGAACGCTCAGCATTTGAAATACTTGTAAGTGCTTTACAGAGAGGCGGTAAGACTACTGTAATAGTTTTAGTTTGCTTCTAAGGCTTCTACAAGCTAATATGTCCTTGTGAATCTGAATACATATGCATACGGTTATTTCTCTCCAAACCAGCCAATACACTAATGCTATCAACACTAGTTTAAAGCTCTTAGCCAACAGCAGCCCACAGTTATTCTAAATAGTGCTCACAGTTAAGAGTAAATTTCATTCCAAATATCACTTCATAAACATTTTAATTAATAGCGGAAGGCAAAAGTTTACATTATTGAAATCCAACAAAGGGATAATACATTATATCAAAGACCCTAACAAGCACAGCAGCACTCTTGAAAGAATTGTATTACAGTAAACCAGATGGTATTGCAACAACCATTAAAAACAAAACAAAACACTGCCAATTAAATTATGACCCACCAACAACTCTAAGACACAAGCTGATTTCATTATTAAAATGTAAAAACAAAAAGAATTTAAATAAAACAAATTAATGCATATCATATTCTTTTAAATTTTAAAATAGTACAAAAAGCCCGGCCGGCTTGGCTCAGTGGCTAAGCATTGACCTATGATCCAGGAGATTGTGGTTGGATTCCCAGTTAGGGCACATACCCGGGTTGCAGGCTCAATCCCCAGTTGAGGGTGTGCAGGAGGCAGCCAATCAATGACTCTAATCATTGATGTTTCTATCTCTCTCCTTCTCCCTTCCTCTCTGAAAAATCAATTAAAAATATATTAAAATACTACAAAAATATAAAGCACAAAACAAAAATAATCTTCTTTTTCTTTCTTCAGTGATAATCCGTTCAGTATGTATCCTTGATATAGCAGGCAGTTAGGCAGACATGAGCAGAGTAGGAAAGATAGGCTAGGTACAGAAGGTCACCAGGGGGAAAGCCCCACACGCCTAGCAACTGGGAAAACAAGTAATGTAAGGGGGGACCCTCACCCACAGGGTGACCTTTCCTCCCCTAGCACATCGCTGGTCATGTGGTTTAAACCTCTGATCTTTCATATACCCGGTCATGCAGTTCTGACCCTCCCCTATCCTTTCCTCCCCTTGCATGTCGCTAGTCATATGGGTTAGTCCCCTTAGAGGGGGAATAAACAAGGAGGCTGCAGAACAGCATTAAGCATTAAGCCCCCAGGACAATAAGGTTCTGATCCACATTAAATACATGTAGGCCTCAGTTGTGTTTCAGCTCCAGACCCAGAAAAGCACCAAAACCAGACAAGTGATGCCATGGCTGACATCAGGACCAGGTGCATTGACTAATGACCCTTTGCCCTGGCATTGACCAATCAGTAGAAACCATGATCCTGAAAGGACACACCTGGAAAGCTGATGAATAATCTATTGAGATACTCCGCTGAGAACTCCCCTAAAAATACCTTTAAAATCCCTTAAATCGAAGAACCCAGTGCCGAGCGCTCTTGTGCTCTCTCCTCTTTCCTCCCTCTCTCTTCTTCCCTCTCTCTAACACCCAGCACCTTTCCCCTTTCTTCCCTCAGGCATGTAGCTTTCCTCTCTTTCTCCTAAGCTCCAGGGGCTTCTGCCTCTGTAACTTGTTCCCTGAGTCCACGAAGCCCAGCTGGCTCACTTCTTCTACCTCTGACTTTCTAAATAAACTTTCTCTTGTGTTGAGTTCTTGGCTCTGAATTCTTAGCCAAACTGAGGTCTAACGTTCAACATTAACATCCTAGAACAGGATTTTTCATTAACTTTTATAACATCAAAATATGGTAAACTAAATTTTAGTAACTTGTAAGAGGTGAAACAGCAAGTCAGTGACATAAAAGGAATTAGAACTCAGGATCCCAAATCCCTAGGGTATTATTTTCTGATACACATATTATTGCTCCTTAGCTTATCTTAAAAGATAGTCTATCAAACACAGAAATCTTAGTAATTTTGATGACTAAGAATTAAAGCAAATATATGACCATGAGCCAAAGGGCACTGCGTTTTATCACATATGATCCTGTTACAACTTTTCAGACAGAAGGCAATGATTACACTAAGCTCCACTAGTGAGTCATTTATCACTTAAACAGTTCAATAAAAAAGACTGATCAACTATTATCATGTAAAAAGCAATGGACTGATAGACAAGACACTGTTCCAACCACAGCTCTAGCAACAGGCGGCTGCAGGAATGTGTTTGCAACCTGCCCTCTCCGGGGCTCTGTTTCATGTCTATAAAATGAAGGGACATGGTCTCAGTGATTACCCCTTGGGAAAATCACCAGCCTTCTGAGCAAGACAAGTCTTTGTTGTGTAAGATTGTCCCACATGACGTAAAGCCTCTCTGGCCCTTGTCCCCTAAATGCTGGTAACTCTCCCCAGTAGTTGTGACAATCAGAAAACCTTGCCCCCAAACCTATTTCAAAATAGAAAGGATAGGGGGTAGAAGGGCTGTTAGATAGGGTACACTTCACTCCCCTAGACTATAATCTCTCTCAGGGTTCTCTCTTCAAGTGCTAAAATTCTATAAATTAGTAATCCTTCAGTTTTATTTAAGTCACAAGTTCATGACTGAAAAAGAGTACGAAAAGAAGGAAGTCGTGGATGATTTGGAAAATACATGGTGAAATTTTAGTCCCAGTAATCCCATTTCTAGGACCTAGCCCAGGAAAATCAATAATGTAAAGATTTATGGGCAAAGGATTAGTCATCACAACACTAGTTCTAAGAGTTGAACAATTTGAAACAACCCAAACAAGTAACATTTATTGAGCACTTATTTGACGCCAGGCATCATTCTAAGTACTTTACTTCCTTGCTACTCAAAGTATAGCACATCACTTAAGAGCTTAATTCAAAATTTCAGGCCCCATCCCAGACCTACTGAATCAGAATCTGTATTTTAGCAAGCTCCCCAGGTGACACAGGAGTTTAAGAAACACTATTTTATAAGTATTAATTCATTTAATCTTCATAACATGTATAATTAATCCTCAAGAAAACTCTATAATGTAAATATTATCATCCTTCAATTTACAGATTAGTTAACTAAGGCAAAGAGCATTATGTAACTTGCATAGTAACTGTCAGAACTAGAATCTAAATCCACACACTCTCCAAAATCCAAGCTCTAAACCATTATTGCATATTATTTTTCAATTTTTATACAATATCTCCATAAAATGGAATATTATGTAGCAATTAAAACTGGTGTCTAGGCCTTGGCCAGGTAGCTCAGTTGGTTAGAGCACTGTCCCGATATGCCAAGGTGGTGGGTTTGATCCCAAGTCAGGGCTCATCCAAGAATCAACCAATGAATGCATAAAAGTGGAACAACAAATCAATGCTTCTCTCTGTCTCTCTCTCCCCGTACCTTCCTCTCTAAAATGAATAAATTAAAAAATTTTAAAAACAACAAAAACCTGGTATCTAAGGAATTTTTAATAATACAAGAAAATAATTAAAACAAGCAGTAAATAAAATGAATATATGGTATCGCCCCAAATACATAATTGTTTTTAAATTACATACACACTCACTTTGAAAAAGATCTGGAAAAAAATGTTACCATGGGGAAGCAACATATGGGATCTGGTGTCAGAATGCCACAGTTCGAATTCCAGCTCTACCGCTTACAGCTCAGCAACCTTAGGTGAGAGAGATGTATAACCTTTTTAAGACTCATTTTCCTCATCCATAAAATGAGAACTATATTTACCTCACGAGACTGTTGTGAGGATTAAATGAAGTAATCTACAAAAAGCTTAATGATTAAAAATTACTTCTATTTGTACTTTTTCATTTTTCCAAAATTTCTGCAGTGAATACATATTACACTTCAGTGCGCAGCAAAAAAAGTTATTTAAAAAGATGTCTTAAATTGTCAACTACCCTATAAAGGGCTATTATGAAGAAAGTACCTATCCTCTGATGAGATAACAGAAGACTGAACTCAAGCAATTAACCATTGAATAAGACAGCTGAAAATTATCTTTAAATAAGTATGATTAAATAGTGAAACTGAGTAAGGGACACTACCAGTTTCTCCCCAGGAGGGCCTTTACTCGGAACAAAGTCCACCATCTATCTCATCTATCTTGAATGATTTAGGCATTCCAACTGCCTGGCAGTACCTCCCTGACCCTGAACAGGTTGCTAGACCTCTCAGAAAGCTCAATTTTCCTCGTTTGAAAGGAATGTCATGACCTCCCTTGGAGTTGTGAGAATTTAATGAAAAAATGTGAATAAAGTACTACACACACACTGATAGTAAAAGAAAGCACTGAATGTTAGCTAAAACCTACCATCATCATCATTTTTTGGCTGGATGACTTCTAGAGCGCCTATTCCAGAAATGAAAATATATTCATTTTTTCAAACCATAGTTTTTAATAGTGTTTTCATTATTGTCTAATCAATTATATCTTCAAAGAGCTACTTCATTATAAAATTATCAAGGCCACAGGGCTAAAAAGAGATACACTCTCCACTTTAAGTAGTTTAGATTCACAAAAGTAAATTACATCACATTTGGATTCTTAATTAACAACACAACTAGTAGTAGCAAGCTAATTCAGGAGGGGTTTCCTGAATTAGCTAATATCTTCATATACACTAGTATACAAATGAGTAAGTCTTATGTTTAATTACATTAGCTCCACCAATCACTACCAGCTATAGTGATTACATATGTAGGTCAAGGCTTTCCACCGATAAAATTAGATTGGAATCAGTATTAAGATTTAGAAAAGCCTAAGGATCACCCTGTCTGATCCTTTAGTTTTACAAACAGATTTAGGAAATGTAGTTAACTGATGAACAAGGAAAACATTCAAATGCTAATCTACTTTTTCAGGAATTAATCCAGGTCCTAAAAGGAACACATAATAAACCTTAGTTTAGACTTTTAAAATGACATCAATTTTTAGCTCAGCTAAAGGTGTTACTATTATTACATTTTAGGGGTAAGTGGGAGCTTCCTTTCTCACTTTCAATAGCACTGAATCCACAGCTTTGAACTGTTTCAAGATATTTATTCATTACAGAGAAGAGGGAGGAAAGAAAATCACCAGTCAGGCTGAGACGGGCCAGTAAGCCAGGACAAGTACAACAGGGAAACTGAGACAAATAGCTGAACGAACTGGCTGAGCAATTTACAGCAGATACAGAAGGTCACTCCCTAGAGATAACATCTAGGCCTCAGCTGTATTTCAGCTCCAGATGCAGAAAAGCAGCAAAACCAGGTGAGTGACACCAGGACCAGCTGCAATGACTAACACCCCCTGCCCTGACGCTGACCAATCAGTGGAGACCACAACCCTAAAGGAGCACACCTAGAAAACTGATAAATATTCTGCTGAAACCCTCCTGAGACCTTCCCTAAGATTCCCACCTGGCAAGAGAGAGAAAGCCTCAAGACCAAGGACCCATGAGCTCTCTCTCTCTGGAGAGCACTCCCACGCCTTCCTCTTCCTCCTCTTCTTCCCCCAAAGACATGTATCTCGTATCTCCTGAATTCCATGAGGCTTGCAATCAGGGGAGCAATGGGTAGTGGTAGCTTGTCCCAAGCTAATCCCCTAAACCTGTCCCCAAGGCCCCCTTTTCTCTGACTTCCCAGAGAGTTTAGGCAGCCCAGCCTAGGCTCTCCTGTTGCTCCTTCTATGCTAAGCTCTTCCTTGTTTCACAGGCCCCAGCTTTAATAAACGTTCCCTCATAGTCACCTGGACTTGAGTTGTGAAATCTTTCTTGCATGAAGTCAAGAACCCACACACTACTGGCCAGCCCTAGGGAGACCCATCAAGGGCCAGGTCCCCTTTCTGGTAATAAGGCATAAGCTCTTATTTGACACTTAATTCAAAGAACAGTAATTTGTTTAAAAAAATGAATCAAAGAACGTGTTCATATGCACAGTATAAGACCACTATAAGACTACTTTTTTTCATATAAAAATTTTTTAAAAACATAAATGGCTTATAAACCTATGAAAATATGCTCAACTTCACTCATTAAGATGAATAAAAATTAAAATGACAAAAATAACAAAATTTCTATCAGATTTTCAAGAATCTAAGTCATCATGGTTGAAAAAAGGTTTGTCTTTGGAATGTTGACTATGATTCTCTAATTTAAAAATTGCTGACAGTCATTTGTATTCACAAGCCAGTACACACTCATACATGAGTATGTGTCTATTTACATGTATTACTTTTTAAACTTTTTAAAAAATTTTTGTTTGTTGATTTGGAGAAAGACAGAAAGACATCCATTTTATTGTTCCACTTATTTATTCATTCACTGGTTGATTCTTATTGTATGTGCCCTGACCCAGGATGGAACCTGCAACCTTGGCTTATTGGGATGGTGTTCTAACCAACTGAGCTACTCGGTCAGGGCTAAAAAAACCTTTTTAAATGTTTATTTTCACCCTGGCCAGCGTGGCTCATGGTTGAGCATCGACCCATGAACTAGGAGGTCATAGTTGGATTCCCGGTCAGGATATATGCCTGGGTTGAGGGGGGGTGCAGGAGGTAGCTGATCAATGACTCTCTCTCATCATTGATGTTTCTATCTCTCTCTCCCTTCCTCTCTTTGAAATCAATAAAAACACATTAAAAAAAATGTTTATTTTCAATTTAGATATCCAACCTATTATGCAATCCAAATGAAATAACTTTACGTTTTCCTTCACTGGTAGTTTTTAAGTTTAAGAATCATAACATCAGCATTCTAAGGATAAACCTGTTTTCAAGCCTAGTGACTGCATAATCAACATCAGTTCCAACACAATTAAAATCCTAAAGCACACTTCCAACAGAAACATGTATTACGTACACTGCAGAATTCGAGTGGTAAGACTCAGATCTTACCTGACCAGGTCTCCATGAAGCTGTAAATAAAGACTTTCCTTTCCCTCTCCAGAACATATTTCCGATGCTGGTGTCTCTACTGTGCACAGGACAAGATGTAAGTCGGAGGAGGAGGAGGCAGAGGAGGTGGTGGTTGTAGTGGCAGTGGTCGTGTCTGCTCCATAAAGGTAAACACAGCCTCTCTTCACATCTTCTCTCAGCCAGTCTCTTTCTCGAGAGCCAAATCTACTTCTCCTATTCAAACAGTTTCTGCTCCCATTGCGTTTCATATTTCTCTAAAAAAAAAAAAAAAAAAAATCAAGAGAAAAATCATCCACTAGAATGAGTTAAACATGTTCAGTACCCATTCCACCTTTCCACTCTATAGTCACCAATACTCTGCTCAACTGAGTATTACCTCCTCTCAGAGAACCTTCTGCATTGGCCATGCCCATTCTTAACCTGGTAAACTTAGTTTTCTTTTTCTAAGTGCTTTTTTTAAAAGTTTTTTTTTTTTTTTTTGAGAGAGAAACATCAATTGGTTGCCTCCCACACATGCCCCAACTGGGGTATCAAATCCACAACCTGGGTATGTACCCTGACCAGAACTTGAACCCACCACCTTCTGCTGTACAGGACGACACTCCAACCGAGCCACACCACTCAGAGCCAAATTTAGTTTTCATTATTATTATAGGTGCTTATGTCTCTGTCCATCATCTTTTCTGACCTTTCCTTTTTCTTGTGTTTTCAGAAAAGTGTCAAGAATAATAAAACATCTACCCAACTTTCACAAATTTTAATATTTTGTCATATTTAGTTCCAATCATTATTCTAAAGGACATATATACAATATATTCTTACATATACAGCTGAAGCCACCTGGTACCCCAACACAATCCTATGACCCTCCCTCTCTCCCAAAACTCTCTACTGGATTTGGTATTTGTCATTCCATGCATTTTCATGTCTGCCATATATGTACATACCTATAAACTATATATAGTAATGTTCTGCATGATTTAAAACTTTAAATCCTAGCATACTTATGTTTCGCCCTGCAATACTTTTATTTGGTTCTATGTTGGTTTAGATATATCCATTCTAATACACCCAGCTCATTCATTTGAATAATATTCCATTTTTGAATACACTGCAATTTATCCATTCCCCTGCTGATGGCATTTGTTTCTAATTTTTCACTGTTGGAAACAATGCTTCAACAAACAATTTTGAAAATTGAAAGTTTCTCTAGGGTACTGACCCTCTGCCTTATATCCCAAATAAGCAAGTACAGAATCAACCCAATACTGCACAAATATTCTTTCCATTCTCATCATGTTACAAAAAAATTACTGTTGCACTTGATAATTTAGGCATGTGAAATTCATACACATTGTGGAGTCACTGTTATCTCAAGGCAAAAACAACTGCTACAGCAATATAACAAGATTCGAAAGATCAACATTTACCTGCTCTATTTTTACAAGTCATTTCTGTTCCCTTTAAAAGAAATTTCCACTAACTACACTGGCATACCTCTCCAGTGTCAAGCCTTTCACTGTTTCAGTAATATCCAACTACTTGTAGCTCCCCAAACACACCAACTAACCACAATTCTGTGACTTGTCTGAAATGTCCTCTCCCACTCTGTCACCTGACTAGTCATTCTTCAAAACTCTGTGCAGATGTCACTCTCTCTACACTCTCTATGAAACCTTCCGTCTCCCATCTCCATTTCTCTCCTGCTAGGTAGAATCAATTTCCTGGTAGAATGAATTAATGACTACTCTCTACTCAGCAGAAGTTCACCTTGAACATACTTCTATTACTATGCAGATCACAATGGGTTTTAATTATTTATTTGATATTTCTTCCTTTCTTCTACAACTGAGAATCTATTATAGTGCTATAACACCTGGGTGGCACAGAAATGCATGCAGAACTCAGGTGACATCACAGAAATGTGATGCATGTCAGCCCAATTAGCTCTGGCAAGAAGTTAAACAAACTTGGAGGGAAGTATCTCCATTTTTACAGAGAACCCTACAATCTTTTCTCTGTATCAGCCAAAAAGTAAATAAACTACTTTTACTACTATTCCTCATTGGAAAACAGAAATACCTATAAAGCAATTTTATTATTATTATTGATTTTAGAGAAAGGAAAGGCAGGGAGACAGAGAGGGAGGGAGATGGAGGGAGAGAGAAAGATGTCAGAGAGAAACATCAATCAGTTGCCTCCCATAGGCACATTGGGGATGGAACCCAAAGCCTAGGTATCTGCCCTGACCAGGAATCGAACCCACCACCTTTTGGTGTACAGGACAATGCTCCAACCAACTGAGCCACACCAGCCAGGGCAAAGCAAATATTATTTTTGTAATTACTGAGATTAATATTTTAGGATAACTGTAGCACATAAAATTTAATTTCTAAAGATGATGAAGAAAGGGGAATGTAAAGTTAAAAGGTATTGCCATGTGGGAAGAAAATAAAACATGAGTGAGAATGGCTTCATTGTTTAAGTTTAGGAAAACAGGCAAATAGGTCATTTTGCAAATCTCAGGGATGTGAGTATAGCTATTCAAAACCATGAAGATTATTACTGATTGTAACTTTAGATAAGTAGGAAAAACCCTTGCAACAAGTGGAAACTAGGTCTTTCTTCTCATCAAGATTTTTTTAAAGCCGAACATCTCAGAATTAATGAAGGGCTTTCAAGTACTTATTTTATAAACACAGGGGCCATCATATTTGTACCACTAAATAATTTTAACCATTGAATAATTCACAGGTTAATTTGAAATATTATTTTTTACTTTATTTTTTTAATCTTTGGGAAAGATCTACTGCTCAATCTGAAAACAGTATTCTATATGGCACATTTATACAAAGAAGTTCTGCATTCAGTGGAGAGAAACTTTGCTCACTGCTATTGAGAGAGCAAATAAGACACTATTCCACACAAGCATCAAAAGCTTCTTTAAAAAGACTTTTTTAAGCCCAGCCAGCATGGGTAGTGGTTGAAAGTTAACCTATAAACCAGGAGGTCATGGTTCAATTCCCAGTCAGGGCATATGCCTGGGTTTCGGGCTCAATCCCCAATGGGGGGTTGTGCAGCAGGCAGCTGATCAATGATTCTCTCTCATCACTGATGTTTCTATCACTCTCCCTCTCCCTTCCTCTCTCTGAAATCAATAAAACATATTTTAAAAAACCCACCTTTTTAAGGCCCAATAATAGCCCACAGACCTCAGTCTTAGAATTCTAAGTCAAAAAAGACCCCAGGAGGTACTGTATTAGTTCATCCATGATTTTTCTTCTCTGAGGATTTTTAAGTCACTTCTAATGTGATATATTTCCTTTAAGATTATAAACTCCTTAAGGAACTTTACATTATTGAAACATATGTGTTGTTGGTCAAAGAATGTACCTCCTGGATAAATGCTGAGTTGGAACTTTAGATATCAATGGGCATTTAAAAGGCCTAGATACTAAGAAAGTACAGGTTTTCTAGCAACAACCTAGATGGACGTTTAGCTATTATTAGCCACTGCTGAATTACCTGGTGCTTTCTTCTCTAATGCCTGAAGCATCAGATAACTGCTGGAAAGGCTAGCACTATCCTCTGAGACGCGTTCAATTTTTAGAATCACTACTCCACAGGAATTGCCAGATTAAGAGCATTTTATTTCCTCCCTCCATTACTCTTATGTAAGAACTGTTGACAAACTTATCTATAAGAGAACACAACTATAATCACCTCTCACATCAAATGAACGTATAAAGAGCACATTTAAGATTTAAAGCTATTTCTAGAAAGCAAAAGTCTTTAGATTTAGCCATGAATTAAGTACCCACTTCAGCTTTATGCTTTTGACTCCCTAAACATGAAGATAATATATGAGGGCTGTGATCAGTTCAAAGGTGATAAACTAGTAAAGGCCCATCTACAATTAACTCTTAAGGTAAATGGTAAAAGCAGGGTCTCATAAAAAGTAAGTCTCCATATTCAGTGAGCACTATTTGAATGTAAAATATCCTAAGGGGAAAATAAGTTTGTTCCTGCATTCAAACTTTAAAACAATATGGGCTTGCTCAGCCGGTGTGGCTCAGCAGTTGAGCACCTATGACCCAGGAGATTACGTTTCAATTCCAGGTCAGGGCACATGCAGAAGACAGCTGATCAATGACTCTCATCATTGATGTTTCTATCACTCTCTCCCTCTCCCTTCCTCTCCCTGAAATCAATAAAAATATATTTAAATATATATATGGGCTCATGTCTGTGACTATACATGTTAAATATTTTGGAAGGGGTGAGATGAGATAGGGAGACGAAAAATATTTCAGTTCATTAAAATCTTGTTTACATTAATTGAATTTTTAAAACCATATACACACCATTTTGACCAAAACTTGAAACTATTATTTAAAAAAAACTAATCTCATCACATTCACTGACTAGATTAGTTGTAACTTCATATCTTCTACAGATGTTTCTCTCTCCCTCTCTCTAAAAAAAAAATAATATAAAAATCAATAGATAAAATTTAAAATAATAATTAAAATATCACACTCTATTCCAACTACAAGTATAAAGGGGTACATTCTAAATAACAATTTGATCTGGGGGCAGAATTTGAATCAAATTTTCCAATATTACATACAGACCGTGGCTAAACTACACTGGCTTAGTTCTATTAGTATTTTTATGAAGATCTATTTTTGATGTTGTTGTTAATCCTCACCCCAGAATATTTTCTTCCCCATTGACTTTGAGAGACTGGGAGGGAGGGAGGGAGAGAGGGAGGGGGGCAGGGAGGCAGGCAGGGAGGCAGGCAGGGAAGGAGGGAGGGATAGAGAAACACCGATTGGTTGCCTCCCTCATTCACCCCAACCTGGACCAGGGCCGGGGATCAAACCTGCAGCCCAGGTACGTGCCCTTGATGGGGGAAACGAACTCCTGACCCTTCGGTGGGTGGGCTGAGCCACACTGGCCAGGGGAATGAAGACCTATATTTTCTGACAATAATTATGTTCATAATTTGGTATTAAGTATAAAAGAGTTACGAAAAAGAATAAGTCTTTCCCAAAGGGTCTTCTTCAGAGAATAACATATTGGAGATTACGACTTTCCTCTCAATTCAGAATCTTCTACTTATATATTCTTTTCCAGTTTCACTTGGCACAAAATTCAACCACTCAGCTATTTAAGGGAACTTCTGTATGTAGAACACACAGCACCAATTCTCCATAGTCAATCCCATTTACTTGCAAGGATTATTTAAAGCATTAACCATATGCAATAAAGCAAGAGATTCAAGGGCCTTAGACAGCCTCCCAGACCACCAGCTGAGCACCATAATCAAGACCAATTTCTAGAATCTTTCTAATGCCACCCAGACTGGAACCCCAGGGAACCAGTGGTGGTGGGTTGCACCACTTTCTGGAAGTATAGGAAGGTAGGACCCTTCAATAAAAAGGATCATTTCTCAATTCCTTCCCTCTCATTACTCTCTCACCAAAACAAATTAAAAAAAAAAAAAACACCCTAAAATTGTTTACCTTCTAGGCCAGAGGGCATTATCTATCTCTCAGACCTGCCATTTGCTGATAAATCCAGCTGACTGAACTTTTTTTTTGGTTCATTCACAAGTTACATTTTTGTGACCTTATGGTTTTAAATAAATATCCAAATGCCTTTGGGTAATTATATTCGCAACTTATGGTTAAGTTGTAACAAATATGTACAAGGATTATGGAGATGTGGAGGTAAACTATGGAAAATTATTCCTTTAAATCACTGGATTAAGACTGGAAGGTAGCAGCAAGATTGGAAGGTAGCAGCCCAGTCGGGCGTGGCTCAGCAGTTGAGCATTGACCTAAGATCCAGGAGATCGGGGTTTCGGGCTGCAGCCTATCAATGACTCTCTCATCATTGATGTTTCTACCTCTCTCTCTCCCTCTCCCTTCCTCTCTCTGAAATCAATAAAGATATATTTAATTAAAAAAAAAATTGGAAGGTAGCAGGAAAACCTGAATATTTCACAGAGCTCTACTTTATATTGTTACATGAATTCACCAGGTACTTCAAATCTATTATTACTTTCAGCCTTCCCATCTTTGTGATGTCCTACTAATCATCTTCATGACAAGTATATTGTGCTCAGCTTCATTCCCAATGTACAGCTATTCATGTATTTTTTATCATGTATTTTCATTGTTTTACAAAGTATTTTTTATTTTAAAACAGACAATCTCGTAAATTTTCTTCTCTCTCTTCCTTCTCCCTGGCAAGTTTTAAATCCTGCTGACTCCTCTTCTAGAACTCTAGAAGGAATTCCATTCCATCTCCAGGAGACACCTAGTTTACATATTTGACCTACAGAAAAAAAAATTCTTTCCAAATATTTCAAAGGCTACAAGAGGACTCCATCCAGTTTAGTCTCCCACAACCACTCCTCTGAACCATCTTCACGGTCCCCTCCCCACCCTACATTCCTTGTGCACTTGAACTTCTTGTCCTCACCTTCAAGGCTCCACTCCCCCCCCCCCCATGCCTGCATCTGCTTTCATTTCCTCCTACTCCCCCCAATTCCTGCCAAAAAGCCCCGCAAGCTGCCTGTTGCATAACGGCTCCCCCATTACCGTCTCCCCGGGTTGTCAGGCCCGCTCCCGCAGGCAGGAATGCCCATTTCTGTCCACCCCCCCCCCCCCCACCACCACCCTTCTGCAACACGCCCAGCGGTTCCCAGAGAAGAGGCTCCTCGGAGGATGCTCCCTCCAGGCGGGGCAGGACGTGCCCCCAGGCTGGCGCCTCGGAGCGGGAAGCGGGTCTTAACTTGGGCGGTGAAGCCCCAGGGCCGAGCGGCCCGCTCCACCCGGCGCGGCCCCAGGCACAGCGCAGCGCTCGGCCAATCACCGCCGCCGTCCTCCCGCTGGGGTGATGTCTTCAGGTGTCCGGGGAGAGAGCCCTGCGTACTTCCAGCCCGGCTCTCGGGCCAGCAGTGACCGGACCCCGGGCCCCGCGAGCGCCCGAGGGAGGCAGTGGCGGGCCCCCGGGTCGCGAAGGAACCGGCTGGCGGCGGCGGCGGCGGCGGCGGCGGCGGCTGGGCGGACGCCGGACCCGAGGCGTGGGCCTGCGAGGAGCGTGGCTCGCGGCCAGGGATGGGCAGCGGAGGGGACGCAGGCGGACGAGGCCTCAGCGGGGCCCAGGCGCGGAGGCCGGGGCCGCGGCGCCCCCAGCGGGGTTCCGGGGCGGCGGAGCAGCCGAGCGGACTGAGTGACGCGGGGCGGGGGTCGCCGGCTGCCTCAGCAGCGCGCCGGGCAAGGGCGGCCGCTCCCCGCCTTCGCTCCCTCCCCAGCCCGTTCGTCCCCCCTGCCGCCCGCCCGCCTCACCTTCAGGACCCGAATCCCGCCCGGCCGGCGGCTCGCGGGCGCTTCGGCCGGCTCCGGGGGCTCGAGCGGGCCCGCGGGCCCCGGCTCCACCTCCCCCATCGGCGGCAGAGGCAGCACAGGGACGCCCGGCCGGCGCGACGGCGCGCGGAGCCTCGGCGGCGCGCCCGAGCGGCCCGCGGCCCCGCCCCCCGCGCCCCCGGCCCCGCCCCGGGCCCCGCCCTCCCGCAGCCCGGTTCGACCTGCGTAGCTGCGGGCAAAATGCATCCTGGGCGCTGCGAGCGGCAAGCGGGCGAGCTGGATGCGCGGTTCCCGCGGGCGGAGCCGGACACCGCCGCAGGGCTGGGCCGCCGCTGCCCGCGGCCCTCGGTTTGGACGGAGGCGCCAGGAGGGTTATTTACTGCTATCCCCGCCTCCGAAGTACCGGCTGGACAAAGGGCAGGTGTCAATGGTGACAGAATGCTGCTCCCCGCAGAGGGTGGCTCTTGTAACTTTACTCTCCAAGGCGTTTCCTCTCTTTCCAATTGAACAAATTGTTCAGAATATTCACCCTAGCAAGGACCTTTCTTTTCCTTGTTGAAGATGCCCACGACCTTCAGCAAATTGGACCCAACCCTGTGCACAAAACGTAAACTCACCTCCCAGACACAATTTAATTCCCTTCCTCCTTATGTAGTAAAATCAGAATTCGGTTCTGTGTCTCAAGCAGTAGTATGATCTTTGAGCCATTTAATTATTTGCTAGGATAATTTAGAAAATCTTTAAAAGTTTATTTTCTTTTAGTTCCTGCATTGGTGGTAGTTTTGTGGCTGGCCAGGGGGCCAATGTTGGAATCAGAAAGCCTGATTCAAAGCCTCAGCTCTACCTCTTATTAGGTCTATACCCTTGTGCAAGTTATTTGATCTAAGACTTTGGTTCTTAAGCTGTGAAAAAGAAAGTCATATCTGCCTAGCAGTTATTAGGAAGACTTTGTGAATGATGCAACGTGCTTAGCACATAGTAAGGATTCAGAGTAGCCATTATAAATGTGAATTTCCAAATTTAAGATTCACTCAGTTCCTCACAGTATTCTTGTTAATTGTTCCAAATTTTCCTAGGAAACCTAGACTTCTGGATTTTTAGGTATTCCCCTTACACAGGTTATCAATCTTCAAGCAACTTGCAAAAAAAATTTGAGCTTCAAATAATTGGTAAAGATGGTATCACCTATTATCCATTGCTTCAGCTTGCCTAGTCCAGACCAGCTATGTTTTAACTGCAGGCTTAGAACAAGAGAGTTTGCGATCTAAAATATTGCAGTCTGTGCCCCTCTCTACAATGATAGGTATGCATTTGGAGATACTTTAAATTCCAAGACAAAATTTGACTCTTGCAAAGATTCTGACCCTGTACAAATTGTTTCTTCTGTAAGTTTGGTCACTACTTTCTCCCTTTACATGAATTACCTTTTTTATACAAAAGATCACTTTCTGGTAATCTTCATTTCTTTGTCTCATTTTAATGAAAAGTTGTTTGCTTCTGTGTCTTGGTGTAAGGTGAAAAAAGCTCTTAGGTTGTCTACTTCCTGAGTTTTCCCTCTACTTAGAAATTACTTTCAAGAAAGCAACTCAAAGTAGTTGGATTCCCATTTCAGTGTTTAGTGGGTAACTTTCTCTAGCAAGAACACTAGTTTGTAAAGGCCAGGTACCAATATGGAGACAAATGGATCTGGCCAAAGGCCACCAGTGGAAAGAAAAATGTGGTTCAGAATTAGTGTTTCCGAAAGCCTGTTTCTTGATGTATTACATGTTACCTTTTCCAGATCTCATGAGCAGCAGCTCTTTATTGACCGACCACCTGAAGGGGAAGGATGTCTCAGGACCAGCATTTGAGTTATGGCTGGGCAAGATCAGTGGTATATGGTTTTCTTAAATTGATGGATAGTGGGCTAAAACATCAATTCAAAATACAAGCATATTGCTAAAGTTAAGTACTTAGTACTTTTTTTTAACAACAGTAGTACCTCTTTCCAAAGGAAAAAAATTTAAAAAGCTACCAGCCCAGATATTGCAGGGGATAATTTATGATGCAGCTCCCTTTAATGGTCTCCATGATTTAAATCCAGTTCAGTAAGTAGTGACAACCAGTTAACTCAGTTTTCAAGTCATGTATGGCCATTAATGTTTTATACTGTTTCAAAGGTCACATATTCATGTTCTCCAAGTTCAAGGCAGTGTGCATTATGTATGCCAAGGATTATGTAACTACAATTTCTGGAAATGGTGAACAGCCAAGACTAACCCTAAAAATAAATTCCTCTGGGATTTTGGGGTGCAAAAATCCATCTGCCCTCACTGCAAGTTCATCTCTACAAAACTCAGTGTCTGGATCAAGCCAGGAGACAGAAGTCATTAGACTCTTTCCTCTCTGTATCCTTCATAAAAACAGCTGTGCATACCTCTCTCCACCTGGACATACACACACACTTTAATCTCAGGAGCTTTTCCTAATCCTCACTACAAAATGGAAAGAATGTCTAAAGAAGTAAAGTTCATATCTATCTAAAGTTCATATCTATCAGATTTTTGTAGAGGAACCATAAGAGCTTACTACATTGGCTTATTTATAGGTCATCCCCACTCTTTCAATGATTACAAAGTCATCTTTAGGCCTAACTCCCTTGTTATTCTATCACAGGTTAAGCAGATTTAGATATTCCTTTTTTTTTTTTTTTTTTTAATTTTTTTTTGAGAGAAATATTGATTTGTTGTTCCACTTATTTATGCACTCATTGATTGATTCTTGTATGTGCCCTGACCGGGGATTGACCCTACAGCCATGATGTATCAAGATGATTCTCTAACCAACTGAGCTATCCAGCCAGGGCTATATATTCCTTATTTTAGTTCCAAATAAACAGGCAGCATTTATCTGGCTTCAACGTTTGAAGGAATTTCTTCTTCCTTGGACATTTTTATATTTTTTTAATATGGGGACAATTGAACTAAGGGAGGAGATAGCACGGAAAACCCTTAAAAGTGATAAAAATTAATTTGGTCCTTCTAGATTGAAGCTCAAACCAGAAAACTACTCATTGTATTGTTAAGTAAGTATATGGAGTCTATTACTTGCTAAACCTTTCTATTGTGGCTTTTATATTTTCATTTAATTACATGCAGATGAAGGTGCTAACAAAATTTAATATTAGAAATAAAGATGAATTTTAAGTCACATAGAAGTAAAGATTATAGGAATGTCACTTATCAAACAGTGCCAAAGGGCCCTTCTGCATAAACTAGATAATTGCCAAGAGCTACATCTTTCTCCTTCTCAATTTGGGGACTGTCTTATCAATCAGCAGACTGTTAGGAATCATCTGAGTAATAGAAAAGCTCAAGTTTTTAACTTCCAACCAGTCTCACTTTTATGGAAGAGTTGGTATAAAATAGATCAGAAAGTATAATTCATTTTAGCTAGTCAAGCCTTCCTCTTCCCAGTCACAGATATACTTGAACAATTCACAACCCAGCCTTTGCACTTTTCACTGCCTCCAAGTTTTTCAAAGTTGTTCAAATTCCTCTGTTGGTGAGATTTCTGTATAAAAGGAACATCAACAGGTCAACTAGTTTAGCTCAAAACTCTGGAATAGGAATCCATCCAAGGCTTCTCTAATCCACTTGCAAGAAGCGAGGAAGCAAATTTTAAATCATTGAGTATTGACTTTTTATTATTAGTCACTGTTCATAATTTGTTTCAACCAAAAGACAATACACACAGCAGAATTCTAATGCATCCCATGTAAATGTTTACATCCATTTTATTCCTCACTTGCCTCTAAGGCTTATCATTTAGTTTTAAATTTTCTTTTACATCTCAAAAATATGTCTGCAATAATTAGAACTTCATTAGCTGTCCCACTTGGAAACAGCCTTTTAATATTTTTACAGTAAAGAAGATGTGATGGGGCTTAATGAAAATGTAACACAATATTCTGAAAGAAAAGGGACTTTACAGGGAGACACAGTGGGAGTTAACAGAGGAAAGAGTTCAGAAGCTCTTTCCCATGAGGCCCCCCAAATAGAAAACAAAAACAAAACACACAAAGCGCAACAGCAGGTTCCAAAAACAAAAACAAATAAACGCTAATGCTCCATCTTGAAGCCAGAATCAGCCTCGCGGAAGTTCGTGAAGCAACTGTACAAGCTGCTTCAGCATTTTCTTCCATTTAAGTGTTCCAGGTCCCGGAACCCCGTAGATGGAACCCACTCACTGCTATTGCTTGAAAAAGAGTTATTCACTTCCAGTTCTACAAGCAGCCCCACCCTCCTGAGCCAAAGCTGGTCAGAGTGTTTTAAACCTCAGCACATTCTGAGCAGTTTTCTCTTCAGTGATCCTTCCCACTCCCAAACTCATGAGAACACAGACGTGTACCACCTCTCCACCAACCACAAAGTTTGTGAATCTCCACTTTTTGCTCTCTAGCTCTCTCAGTTTAGGACAATGTGGATAAAATACATTCACTAGGGAAAAAAATATACACATTCAAACTCTTTAGTTCTCACAGCCCACATATTTTCCAATGCGGAGCTCAAAAACAGTATCCCTTAACTGCCAACTTCTTCTAGAAGAATGTAAAAATGGAAAGCATGTTATATAGATAGAAATATTCAAACCGTTAGTGCTGGACAGTTTTAAAAGTCTGTTTTCTTCTATGAATTGGACAAACAAGGGGTACGAATCACATCTTTAACCTAGCAAGAGGAAAGATCCCTCCCAAGTGTTACATTGGGGAATGTTTCTTTAAATGAGAAAGACCTTAAAATGAACAGATGATCACCATACACAGCATAAAACATTCCATGACTATCCAAACCACCTCAAGGTAACAGCACCGGAGCGTTGTGGGAGAAGCTTCTCAGGTAGAGCACCCTCCTTACAGTTTTTTAAGATAACTTAAATGAATTCTTCCTTAGGATTACTGGGTACGGTGGGGTTGGAAGTGGGGAGAGCAGGGGAGAGGATACGAACTACTCTGGAAGAAGGAAAAATGAGGTAAAAGTGCATGTGAAATTGTCCAAGTAAGTGTGTGCAGGCTCACTGGTATCACCCTGAAGTTATTAAAACAGCCATGGAGATCACTCTTTCCTCACAATGGCTCTGAAGTCGTAAGTCTATCCAAATTTGCTCCCCCCTTGAATGGTAATATTAGGGAAAGAAATTACTGAAATGTGTAAGTATTCATAGAAATTAAGAGATTTCTCCTTTTTAGCAGCAAGGCCAAGTGAGAGGAGAACTAATTCTGATCCTAGAATCTAAGGCACGCTGAAGCTTTCAAAGATCGATCATTTGAAACAGTCTCCATAACCATCAGTATCCTAGGCAGTAATCTGACTTCTAGTCCTTCAGTGCGGTGCCCTGGGTTCACTCTCTGAAATCGCTTCGTATTCTACACAGCACCCTTTGCGTTAAGGCCATGATTTTTATTCCTCCTAAACAAAACTATGGTTGATCATATAACGCTGTACCTTAAAACTATGATCACCAAGGAGATGCTGTTACTAGAGCAGACCCTTTCCAGCTCCATTAGCTAGCACTGCCTTAGAGCACAGTCTTCAGCAGGTTTCTGAAATTCAACTCAGTTCAACTAAAGAAACTTGAACTGGTTAAGTAAAAACATGAGAGAGAAAATAAAGCCTCTACCACAAAGAGGAATGTTAGACAAATTCTAGTTAAGAAATCCAACAACATTGTGTTAATCCTATCATGTTTCACAGCATTAAGTGTCCATCCAATGAAATCAGTCTGCAAAGAAACCTTTAAAGGCTATTTTTCATTGCACAAGCAGAGCAGTTGTGTAAAATATATACTAGTCCACACTTACTTTACTGAAAACTATGCACAAGATAATATCCTGTTCTTGACTCAGTCAACCATTTACCCAGTGGAGTTAAGTTTTAGCAAATCTTGCTCTTATATATTAGGTTAAGACCAGAAAGTTTCCCCTTGGGAGCCTTTAGTTCAACTCCAGTTTGTCAAATGTTAGGAATAGTCTAGCATCTGATACAGAGCTAGATTTGACAAGACACTGAAGATCTCAAGTAAAGGCTTGATGAAATGGAGGGGGAAATGGATATTTGTACCCAGGTTTGAGACCGAAGCCAAGGCAGTCATTATACTGTACTCAATACAGTAATGATTACCAACATTTTAAGAGCAAGTGGGCCTGACTTTTCCTTTCTTCTTTAGTATATCAAACATGGCACCTGTGCACCTGAACATACACAGTACATTCAACATGGGCCACGGGTAAGCCACCCTACCTTATTCCAACAACTCAATGTTAAGGTTTGAAAACACAAGGGTCCTTTCTAAAAAGCACTCGGCACTCTTACTAGTTTTAAAAAAGCTCCAGACCTCAAGTCTTTGATGCAGATGTTCATGAGACTGGCCTTTCTCAAGAGACCAATTTCTCAGACTCAGGATATTCCTACCCTATGGTGTCCATTCCTTTGACATAGGGGACCAGGAAGCTGCAAGGCTTCAATCCAACACCATAAAGTACAATATAGGAAAGATTTCTTTAACCGTGTGGTCTTTATTTCAGTGCCAGTGTTACAGATACAACACAAATGTTCCAGTTAGAAGAAGGAATTCAAACGGAATGCCAAGGTCCAAGCCAGGCTCAGGAAATAAAAAGGGAGGTTTGAAGTAATGGAAGATGACTCCAATATGCTCTAGGATGAGTCTCATACTCACTCTTCCTATGGGCAAAGGTGCTTTTGTTAAGGAGTCTAATCTTTAAAAGTGGTGAACTCCTCTTTCCACCCATTTACCACAGTTTATCAGGCAAGTTACGGGCTTAAGAGAAACTTTAAAATTTGTGGTGGGAATAGGGGCATTAATAACTATTTATAAATAATAGCTTTTAGAAGTTGTCCACCTTGCACTTTAAGAAGAATCAATTTTGAAAATCATGGAGACTATTCATCACTACAGCTCAAGAATGAAGAGAAAGGGGAGCTGGAGGAGCCTTGGAAGTTTCTATTACAAATAGAGCACCATATCCTTCATGCCAAATCTCAACAAAAGCTCTTAACTGCATCTGTCCAGTGTTTACAAATAACCTCTCAAGGTCTGACCAGTTCTTGGTAACAAGCATACATACATGTGTGTGTCTGTGTGTATACAGCAATGCACAGAAAAGGCTACCAGGAACCTAATACCTTTCCAACATTGGGGAACCAGTAGAAAAAGGCAGGTCTCCCTAATGTCCATTTTTACATTTCCATTCTGAATGCCAGATGTAAGAAGCGCCTGAAGATGGTGACCCAGCTAGTGAGGAATAAATACCCCACCTTGCCCAGTCCACAGAGAAACACAGTAGAAAGAAGGGGGAACTCTTTGCTGCAGAGACAGAGTGAGTGTTTTCTTGCCATGAATTCCAGTACTCTCCTCCAGACCAGCTGCTTTTTTCTTCAGGGGCCCAGGGAATGTTGATTCTGGCTGTTAATGTGGGAGGGTAGAGAAGTGCAGAAAAAGGGAAGAGGAGGAAGAGTGCAAACTAGCCTCCAGAAGCAGCCGGCCTCGGCAGTGGAGGAGAGGTGAGTCTTTAACAATGCTTCAAGGTCAGCAATTACTTTAGGAAAATCCTCCTCAACAGTTCTCTTCAGCTCCTCGTGCCCATGGTACAGTTGGGGGGACTTGCCAGCGATCACAACCTCCTTCCCAGAGTTCCTTTGATTGAGTGGGGTAAGAATGAGAAACGGTGCCGGGCCCTCACTGCCAGGACTGCGGGGGGAAGTTGTTCACCTCTGCTAGATCTTGCATTGCCGAGCCCTTGTGATTATAGGTGAGCTTAATCCGCATTCGCAGCTGTTGCTGTAAGGACAAGAGAGAATCACGAATTACACACTGAATAAAATCTCTAGAATCTTTCTGGTCCATAAATACACTTTTAATCTTAGAGAAACAAATTATTTTAAAGCAAAGCTGTCTCTTAAAAAAATGACACTCAGGCAAACAACAGCAAAAATCACCCAGCACTCTAGCTATCAAACACGGAGGCAACACCATGCAGTCAGGCAGAGGATATGCGTCTCCAGAATGCGTCGCTGGCTTCAATCCTAGAACTGCAGTAACAGCACAGAACCACATGGGAACATTTGCATGGGAACATTTGCTGAGTGCTTTCCAAAAAGATTCAACCTTGGTGTCTAAGTTTCTAGAAAAATGAGGTAAACATATACTCATTTTTGGGCTCTACATTTAGACATACTGATGCTTTGTCTGTAAAACCTACAGTAAATGTGAACATGAACTTGCTTCATTCCCAAGGCATAAAGAAGGGGGGAAAAGAGTTACCTTACAGCTAACAGCAGTAGTTTTAAGAGAACTCAATTATAAGTACTTTTTACTTTATGTGGCAGATTTCAAATATTAGTGCACTAAAAAAATTTTTATTCTGTGTATCAGACTGTCAAAGGAATTTGTAATTGTGCTACAGGTAGATACTTAGAACACAGTGAATAGCAGAGAAAAGACGAGTGTTACCAGAGGAAGAAATCATACTGGCACTTACTACTAGAAATCTTTCAAGGTGAAGAAATTCTCTGAATCACTTCCAAAAACAGAAAACTAGTCAATTGATTAGTATTAAGTGGAGTCAATTTAATTCTTTGAAAAGATATAATAAAAGTATTGCTTAATTTTAGTTTCTACAGCTATTTGTCCATTTGGCTGCTTAATTAAAATGTCTCCACTTTTGCTATGCATCCTTAACAATTACACAAAATGTGAATTTTTGGTACAACAAATGCTCTTACCCCAGACTGCAACGTGTGCAAAAACTAGACCTTTAAGCCTCTAAATAGAGAACTTTTTTAAAGCTACATTTTAATAAGATGCCGCTAGATCATTCGATTTGTCTGAGCTCTGTTTATTATCTATGAGAGAACAAGGTTAAACCAAACATTTTCAGATTTCTTAGAACTGTGAGTCAGAAATTCCAGAGGAACAAAGCAGAATCTTATTTTAAGAAATAGGCTCACATCTTCCTCATATATTGTCTTCAAATGTGCTACTCACCTTCTGTGGGTTCAGAACTTTAATGACTTGTGTGATGGTCCCCGTATTAAATGCTGGGACAATGCTGCTGCTAGGAGACAGAAGCTGCAGCTGGAATGTCTGGGGGAACAAAGGGCAATCTTCAGAAAAAATAATACACTTCATACAATGTCAGAGAAGGCAACAAATAAAAAAGACACCCAGATGATGATGGTTCAAGTACCAGATTTACCTACTACTACTTTCTATTTGTTTTCCAGAAATCAGCAATTCATGGCATGTGGATGGACTATCACTTCATGGTATTTATAAAAGCCCCACTGTTAGGTCTTTGATCATGAAAACTAGCTATGAGCCACTCTTCCCTTTCTGGCAAAAAGGACTTTATCCTACCAGTTTTCAAAAGGTGGCCAATTCTTATTCTGGCAACCTCACTTAACAGTAACTGATCAACTATAAAGGTTAAAAACAGGTGCCTGTGGCTAAAAAAAACTAAAAAGAAATGAAAAGAAAAGCTTTCTAAAAATAACAAACCAGCATACCACTTACTAACTACAGGCTGGGATCCGGAGACTTGAATGTTTACTTTCTAAAGCCTGCATAATTGGAATGTGTCAAGGCCTACTCCTACATGAGAGACGTGAAGGAAAGGCTGGAAAAGCCAGCTCACTAATGGATCTCTCCAATGGGGACACAAGGTCCTAACCAAAAAATTACGTGCAGAACTAGCCTATACAACAAAAGGCCTGGAAAAACCAAAAGCCATAATCTGTTGCATGCTGGTGAGTTTTGTTTGTTTACAGGAAACAGAGGTGGAAGTGCTATGAGCAACACAGGTAAACCACATTGCTAGCACAATCTAGTATGTATGTAGCTATTCTACATATTAGGATTTTAAAAAAATTTTCCTGAAAGTTCAGTCTTCTAAAATATTAAGAAGAGGGTAGAGAGGGGGAAAGAGGATAGAAATAGAGAAAGGAGGGAAAGAGAGAGAGAGAAGGAGTAAAGAGAGACAGAGAAGGGGTGAAGAGAGAGAGAGAAGGGGTGGGGAGAGAGAAAAAAAGGGGGCAAGGAGAGAAAGAAGTCTACCCAGTCTTCTCTGAAGCCAAAAATTGTAAGAGCAGAGATTTAATCTCAATACACAGGTTTATTATTTTGGGTCTTATTCATAATTGTATTGTCAAGATAAATTATGTAAGCTAAAACATTATTCACTTATACATTTAATTGAATGTAAGATGCCATCAATTGTAATTCACACCATTATTTTATATACCACTGAGAGAGGAAAAAACAGGCTGCCAATTAAACTATGACAAGGTATCAATTTAAAAATTACCTCAACCTCAGAGATAATAAAAAGTAAAACTAGTGATTAATCATAGAATCTATGTAATATGACATTTTTTTGAAGTTCAAGACTCATCATGTTATGCGAACATGCATTGTACAGTACAGCACCAAAAATATGGCAATGTTTTAAGAGCAGAGATCAAGTGTTGCTAGAACATCAGCCTAAAGTAGCAAATTCATATAAAGCCTAAAGTTGCAGTAGCTAACATTTACTGAGCACCGAACACATGAAAAGTGCTTAAAACGGTGTCTGGGAAATGAAACTTAATTATTCCTCCTGAAGTAGATATCCTTACCACCACCCCTCTTTGCAAATGAAGAAACTGCGACATAGAGGTTAAGTAACTACCTTAGTATCACACAACTAATATTGAAACCACTCTACTGCTTCTAAAACATCTACACTATTCTGGCTCCTAAAAAATGCAAGTAAAGAAGGCTGCAAAGTCAACAATAACTACAAATAAAAAAATTTCCAAAAATTTGTGGTCTGAATGTCATACGTCACATGTCACTGAAAAAATTAGATTAGCTTAGTCTAAAACCAGGGGTTGGCAAACTATGGCCCATGGCCAAGAATGAACTGATACCTATTTTTGTAAATAATGTTTTATTGGAGCATAGCCATACTCCTTCATTTACATACTATCTGTTGCTGTTTTTGCACTATAACAGCAGAACTGAGTAGAATCTGCAACAGAGACCATACAGTCTAAAATACTATCTTGTCTTTTACAGAAAAATTCTGCCCATTCCTCATTCTAAACTTTTCTTCATTCAAAACTTTTCTAAGTACAACTTAGCAGTTACAAAACAGTCATGGAGGTGTAAAGTACAGCATAGGGAATATAGTCAATAATACTGTAATAAATATGAATGATGCCAGACTTAATCCAAGAGATCATAAATTATATGTCTAACCATTATGCTATACATCTGAAACTAATATATTATTGAATGTCAACTGTAATTGAAAAAAATAATAATTAAAGGGAAAAGCGTTACTATTCATAGATAAACAAATACTCCTTAAACTTAGATTGGGTATAAACAAAACTTCAATTTACAAAACAAGCAATCACTGTATCAATAGTAAATTAGATATTAATGAAGGAAGGATGTTTCTCTCACCTATATATCAAGAGATGAGAACTTTCAATTCTCTACAAGAGAATACCAAATAGATAGTCTCTCATCTTAATTAACTTTAATTCTGTTATAATTTGTGTTTTTTAGGTCTTTACCATTCTATTACCCCAACCTATCCTCAATGCCCCGATCATTAACAGACCTCTTTAAAGAATTCTGTTCTCACTACTATTAGAATGTCCTTTCTTTATCTTACAGTACTAACTGTAAGAATATTTGTGACCAAGTAAAAAGTATTAAAATGACATGCTTCAATGAACCATAATAGTCACATTATTGTTAGTTTGGGCTAAATCTGCCAATGTAGTTTAATCTCTGAACATTAAAATATATCCCTTACCAAATGCGTTTTTTTAAAAATAAGTCAGTCAATCTGTATTCAAAAGAAAAAGGCAAAGAAGACATTGTATGTAGTACCTTTGGTACTGCAGCCTGGAAAACAAAGTCTGTCATGTCCAGCTCTGTGCTGTTGGAGGCCTGTATCGTTATCACCGTGACACTGGGGTTGGTGTTTGACCGCTCAAAGGTGAATTCTATCTTCAAGCCATTCTTACTGTATGCTGTGATGGAGGGGATGCCTGGGAAAGTACAGGAAGCTTAGTCTAATTGTAGTCAGCATAATACTTACAAAATTACTGTTTGCTTTCTTCAATAACTTTTAAAATATCAGTAATTATACCTGTAGTGATGTCATTGAAGAGAGGTTGTGATGAAAGCCCATCCAACAAGAAGGGGGACTGGGATATCTGTGGGGCTGAGGCAGGGGCAGGAGCAGCTGTTGGAGCACCTAAAGGAAACAGTCCAATGTTAAGTCAGTATTACCCAGCATGACAAAACCCACCTAGAAAATATAGGAGAAAAACATTATGATCTCAGGTTAAGGGAAGGATTCCTTAAATAAGATGCATAAAGCATAAGCATAAAGGGAAAGAATTTAAATTCAAACACTTTAAAATAAGTAATGTCTGTTCATTTAAAAATACTATTAAAAAATAGAAAGGGAGACCAGAGGCAGGAGAAAATGCTTGCTACAAAATAACAAATGTATGAGTATTCAGAACTATAAATATTGTCCTACAAACCAATAAGAAAAAACAGCCCAATTTACAAGTGGTAAGAGATATGAACAAGCCATTCCCAGAAGAGGGAACCTAAATGAAAAGGGCATCTTATGAAAAAACATGCTCAATCTCTACCAGTAATGAGGGAAATGGAATTTGAAGCCACTGAGATACTTCACATCCAGTACAGTGGTAAAAATTTCAACATGTGATAATACCAGATACTAATAAGAACATATAGGAATGGGGACTTCTAACCTCTATTGTAGGGATATAAACTGGCACAACCAAACTAGAGACAATTTATCAACAGTAGAGTTGAACATGAGTATACCCCTAAAGTTCCTCAACCTCAAAACTAATGAAATTTTAAGCTAGATGATTATTTGTTGCAGGAAGCTGTCTTGTACATTGTAGGGTGTTTATCAGTATCCCTGGCTTCTACACATTAAGTGATAGTAGCGGCTTCCAACTGTGACAACCAAAAATATCTGCCAAGCCTTGGTGGGCAAAATCTCCCCCAGTTAAGAACCAATGCCTTTCTGACAAATTCTTACATATGTACACTGGGAAACATGTACAAAACGTGTGCAAAGCAAGATAGTTTCTAACAGTGAAATACTAGAAACAACCAAATGTCCATCATCAAGAAAATGGGTAAGTAAATTGTGGCACACTGATAAAATTAAACATTATACATACACAATAGTGAAACTGTGAATGCACTAGAAAGAGAGTTGACCCTTGATTAATGTGGGGGTTAGGAGCATTGCCGTTCCATGCAGTCGAAAATCTTTGTATAACTACAGTCAAGCCTCCACACATGAGGATTCCCAACGAAGCAGTTGACCTTTGAACAACTCGGGTTTGAACACAAGGGTCAACTGAGCTGCACTGGTCAACTGAAATAAATCCCCTTATAAGCCGACCAATGCAGTTCAAACCCATGTTGTTCAAGGGTCAACTGTACACTTAACATGAATTATTCATAGATTATTCTCACAAATACAATGTTTAGCAAAAAAGCAAAGTGCAATGGAACATGTTCAGTTGGATATCATTTCTAGAAAGGTAAAAGTTGGCAAAACAATACTACACACTATTATCAAGAAATACAAAGAAATGGTAAATACCAAAGCTAAACACTGCTTTAGGATAGATAGTAGTTATCTCTGGGGCCAAGAAGGAAGGAGTTGAGGGGGAAGTACAAAGGGAATGTCAACTCTCATAATAACATTTTACTGTATACAAACTAAGTAGCTCATGGCATTTGTTGAATTTTATAGATGTTAAATATTACATAGTAAAAATTTAATACACACCCCCCTTGGGAAGGGGTAGTATGAAGTGGGGAGAAGAAATTACCAGATGACCATTTTTATTTGATCCTTCCAAATAAGAACAATAAGGATCATACAATTAAGGGCAAGTGATAGAACATGACCATGAACTGAGAGAACTCAGAATTCTAAGAAGAGGCATAAGAAAATTCAGCAAAATAAAGAAAATGCATTTTATATTTAAACAAATTTCAAATTATTTATGAAATTAACTGAAAATATACTATTTTAAAAAGCATTAACAAAATTAAAAAATAAAAGAAGCCCAGCCGGGCATGGCTCAGTGGTTAAGCATCAACCTAGGATCTAGGAGTTCACAGTTCGAGTCCCAGTCAGGGCACATACCCAGGTTGCGGGCTCGATCCCCAGTTGGGGGCATGCAGGAGGCAGCTGATCAATGACTCTCTCATCATTGATGTTTCTATCTCTCTCTCTCCCTCTCCTTTCCTCTCTCTGAAATCAAGAAAAATATATTTTTTAAAATAAATAGAATAAAATAAAGGGTGAAATATCTTTTCAAAAAATACCCAAGTACACTAAGGGGGGAAAAAACAACATTCTAAAAATTAGCAAGGAAGGTAGAAATACAGACGACTAAGCACGCACAAGAAGTGAAAAACAAATATGACACTGCAGAACATAGTGTCAAGCAGACTGCCAATGAAGTATACAAAGAAATATTCATATAGTTCTCTTAGTTTATATAAATCTAATCTAGTAATTTCCCCACAGTTACCATTTTCAAAACAATTTTAGAAACATGTTTCCATGGAAAATCAGAGGCTACCCAAGATATATAGGTAACATGTGGGTCCCTAAGTTCCTTAAATTTTAGCTTTATTCTCCTCTAAAGGTACAAAAGTTTTGGGAAACAACAGAAACTTACTCTGCCAATTCCTCTAAAAACACATACTAAATTTACCTACTACTTCCCACTGATTTACATTACTGTGCAATAGGATGTAACTATAATGATGGCTTAAAGAATCTAGAACTCAAAAATGGGAAAATGTGTTTAAAACACATTATGAGTAAATAAAGGAAAAACTAGGCTTAACACTTTTTCATTTTGCTTTTTCATGTAACACTGAGAAAACAAGAAAGTAAGAACAAAAACAAATGGTACAAAACACTAAGACCCCATGATAAATGAGTTAAGGATTTAAAAGGAATGTGGAAAAATGAAATTCGTGTATAATGCAGACATGCCATGATACATGCCATGATTAAAAAAATTAAAATTAACAAAATGATAGGGCCAATCTTTCATCTGCTAGAGCTTGTAAAAAATGATCATATACAATACTTGACTGTACAGTGAAACTGGTGGCCATATACATGCAGGGTATGGGAAATAACATTTACCAAGCGCCTACTGTGAGTAATGTATACACTGAATAAGTCATCATTCCTCACAAATACCCTCTGAGGTTAAGTATTTATCATCCTTATTTTAAACAGATTTGGAAAGACTAAGTAGCTTAGTCAAGGAAAGTAACCCAAAATAAGGACCAACGGATGTAACGCTGCTTGTTGAAGCATTAGTTATAAGGAAAATCTAGAAGCAAACAATAGTAAGGAATAAAGGTACAAACTCCTTGATGAACTATTAGACAATCATGTAAAATTGTAACTGTAAAGACTATGTACTAATAAGTAAATGCTAGTACACTAAAAAATAAACCATATCAACTATACACTATGTTTAGACTATGAGACTGTTTCACTTTTCCAGACTCTAGAATAGATCTGGCATCTAAGGGTTTGAAACTGACTACTTGTGAAGGACTCAAAAGTGCATGAAAAGTAACAGCCTGAAATTCTGTCAAGACACATATAAGCTGTAAGCTCTGGGAGGCTATGTTAGAAACAGTCATGCAGCCTGTGATAGATAAGACAGCCAATCTAGAGGACTAGCCAACATCCTTATCCTAGGGCTGTTTCCACTTGAGGCCATGCAAGCCAAAAACTATACACTACAGGGACACTCTTAGATTTAGGGGTTCACAGCATCACTGAGTGCACCGACTATAAATATCTACTACTAAAACAAAGATAAGAAAAATACTCCCAAATGAAAGTTGTATTTGAATATTATAATTACAGATGATTTTCTCTTTCCACTCCTTTAATAACAGGGAAGGGAAAGAGAGTGGAAGGGAGAGTAGGAGGGAGGGAGGGAGGTAGTAGGTTAATCAAACACCTTTTTGACTGGCTATTTTGAGCCAGAACCTGTCCATGCAGCCAGCTACTTTTCCATCATGACCAGTCAGGAATGTGTTTAAAATTACTTAATGTAAGTACACATACGAGTTATCTCATGACCGATCAACAAAGTGTTTTAACATCTCTCCACTCTCCACAAATGACCATAGCTCTTAAAAACTAACAGTGAGAAGAAAGAAACCTAGAAGAAGTGATGTCTTTGGACACTAACTAAAAGCAAAGGTGACTTGGGATGGTTTCTTTTTCCAGCCTGAAAGTCTTCCAATACTACAAGTAGTTCTCCCCAAATTAAAAACTGGACTTTAAAGAATCCCTATTCTCTAGAGCATTAGCATGGCAGCTTACATCCCAGATGTTGTGAAGATTCTAGTCTTGCTTCTGACTTAGCCTCGCCCATCTTCAACTGATTTATGTGCTAGAAAGTCTATGTTCAATGTAGTTTTTCCCCAAGGCCCTTATCCCTTATCTTGGCATTAAATAATTCCACTCTGGCCTCACCTGTAAGGTTGATGTCTCCCAGCAAATCAAGAAGTTCTCCACCAGCAGAAGCTGGTTTGCTGGTAGGTACAGTTGGAATAACAGGTGTGATGTCACTTCCTCCCAACAAATCCAATAAATCATTGGCCTAAACAAGAAAATAATATCTCAATTTATTAATCATTTGTCTAATCTACATCTAATGAAAAGCTCTTTCAACACTTAAAAATAAGGGAGAGAATCATCAATCAATCTAGGAACATCGAAGGGAATCAGCTAAGAGATGGGCTATAGGGAACTTTAAGAGCATCAATGTCCCAGACAAGCTAATGAAAAGCTACCTGGCTGGTAGGCTGTGGCCCAGAGGGTGGTGGTTTGGTCTCTAGTGGAGCTGGTTCTGTTTCTCCATTTGTCTGCACAATCTCAGTAGGACCATTTGTGGTCACTTTTTCCATGACAGGCATTCTCTCAAGCAGGGCAGACCTGAAAAAAATCTGAAGTGGTTAAATTCCAGGCAGTTAACCTAGATTCCCTACCCAAAACAACCACTGTAACTATATTGGAGCCACACATGAAGAGCCATTTCCCCTCCCACCCAACACATACTCTAAAATAGAAGGTGGTTTATAGAATACATGACCTAAATTCCTGGCTGGATTAAGGACAGGCAAGAAACAACCTTGAATGGACAAATTGTCCACACTAATTCCAAGAAATTGAGATTTCTCAGTGGTAGAGGAATTGGAATGAAAGAAAGGTAAGTCAGTAGACATTAACAGTTTCCAATTAAGAAGATACTGCATAACAGAAGGGGGGGGGGAAGATGACACCAAAATGTTAATAGTAATGATATCTGAATGGGATTCTCTACAAAAAAATACAATTCTCACTTCTTAAACCACATAAAATGGCAAATGAAGCTAACTTTCTATGCCAAAAGAAAGGGGAGAAGGGAAATGAAAGAACAGTTAACTTCTTTCTTTAGAGGCTAGGAAGAATAAAGATGAACAAAACAGAAGCAGTCGAGCAATTAGAACTAAAGAGGGTTGTGAAGTCCAGTTAATAAAGCATGAGGAATTAGTCTCCTTTATGGATTATGATGACAATTTGTTTGGGATGCTAAGAGGCACATGCATTGCTTAGTTTCTTTCACTTACCTCATGTGGTCATATTTCTTAAAAAGTGCATTATATTCTACTGCCCTCTGCTGGAGCTCCACATCAATGCTGCTTCCATAGATGGAAACCACTTTCTTTATTCGGCTTTGGGATAAAATGACAAATTCAAATACCCAAAAGAAAGTTCATAAACAAGCAGACAGAATAATGTTTAAACCACAGTTTTCTGGTTAAAATTTTGAAATACCTTTTCTTAATTTACATAATCTTTCAACGACAAAACATCCTTCCTTTATCTTCAGTCATCCAACACATACACATATACCTCAACACCATCATTCACCATTATACTTATTCTAATTGCAATGCTAGATTTTTGTCTGTTAAATATCCCATGCTAGTAGCCCAGCTGGCATGGCTCAGCAGTTGAGCAGCAACCTATGATCCAGGGGACTGCAGTTAGATTCCTGATCAGGGCACATGCCAGGGTTGCCGACTCGATCCCCAGCAGGGGTGTGCACGAGGCAGCCGATCAATGATTCTCATCATTGATGTTTCTATCTCTCTCTCCCTCTTCTTTTCTCTCTCTGAAGTCAATAAAAATATATAAAAAATAAAATGAAATTGCTAGGAAAAGGTATCAATTATTAATTTGCTATAAAAAAAAAGAAACGTACAGTGTTCATGCTCTTCTTTAGTAACTTTAAAATAAGCCTTTTTTTTTTTTTTTCAACAAAAGGGGCATAGCATCAGTTTTATCAACAAAGGGGCATTACCTGACACCAAATTATTCTAGTTCACAATTTAAAGAGTAAGTCAAAAATATAATTTTTCATGACTTTACCTAAAAAGTAAAGCAGAAAGTCTAAGTTTGCTTTATATATGTTTGGCTGGGAAATTGATCCAAAAATTGACTTTTATTCAAAATAGTAAACAGCAGAATTTAAACACTTGAAAGCCACAACCCTCATGATTTTCTTCCAATCCAGACATCTCAAAATATTATAATAAACCAGAACCCTTATATGGGGAAATAACTTCTCAACTTTAAAAAAGAAAATGGGCATTAGAAATCTGATTTTAAAAACAACTTTTTACACTCAAAATAATTCTATGATGGGGATGACAGGGAGCAAAGTATAGATGAAATAAGGATTAACCATGAAATGATGACTGTTATTGTGGAGTAATAGGTATGTACAATTCATTTTACTATTCCCTCTACCTTTGCCTTTGCTTGAAATTTTCCATAATAAAATGTTTTTAAAAATTACAAAACAATCTGTTCCCCCTACTTTTTCTCTATACTCACTTTACAGTACAGGTGAATCGAGTAGAAAGCTTCATAATGGCAGTGAGGGCATAACCTCGTGTCACAGAGGTGGACATATTAGAGATTAGGACACTTTCTAAAATATCCAACACTTCATCTTCTGTTACCTAAGGAGAGAAAAAAGACAATGTACAATGAATTATAAAAGTAATTCTCTAAATCTGATATTGTCACAGGATGCCACCAGAAAGAAAATCCTACCGTCACTACCAAAGCTTTAACACAATCTATGCTTTTCCAGGATAACTGTCCAAGCTGATCCATCAACCAGAAGGAGGTAGGAGGTATGTTTTTTTTTAAAAAAAAAGGTAGAAAATACCCATTGGGGGCTGAGAGCCCTACTTAGCTTCAAGAGGTAGAAGTAGAAAAAGAAAAGGAGTTATACAGAGTTCAAGTATTATTGCCACAATTTCTCCTAAAGCCAGTCCTTTAATGAGCAAATGGAAACATGGCTATATGTCTTATTTCTTCTTGTATAAATCAGCCAGAGAGTAAGAGAAACCATTAATTCCTCCTCACAGAGTGGGGAGTGGTCCTACCGTGGTTTTTAAAGGCTCAAAATGGCTCAATAAGTTCCACCTCAAAAACTGGCAGGTTTCTCAATATAATTCTGGTATTATTTCTTTAAAAGGTTTTCAAGTAATCAACCTCAACTGCTCATTAAGCACTACCCTCTTACTATCAAAAACACTACTTTTGCCCATCTTTGACCAAGGGTAACAAGGGGTACCTGAATAGGCTCTTCCTCTTCACATTGGCCAGATATGAGAAGATCTCCATATTCACCTATACACCATGCAGCTACCTGCACCAAAGGTTGCTGTCAAAAGAAAGTCACTGTTTGTCAAGGATTTCAACTCTTACAAAGATTAATGCAAATCACAGGTCATCTAATCATAAAGGTCAAAACTGAGGGACATCTAGACTGTTAATAATAAGAACATACAAGGAAAATAAAGTGTAATTTCCCCCAAAGCAGAAAAAAAGGCAAATGAAGTACTTACTTGAGAATAATCACCAAGAATTGCTTTGTATAAGCGCTGGACAGTATAGGCATGCATCTCCACACTATTGGTTATTAACTGGATCAAGTTGGGGACAGCGTCATCACGAACATAGCTTCCTGCCTAAAAGGAAATGCAGATAGTTACCCCTAGAAACACACAGTAATGGTGTTAGTTAATATTGTTGCTGTTGAAAGGAGACTACTAAAAAACACCCTCAAAGATAAAGTTGATTCCAATTCTCAGGTTCGTAAGTAGCTCAAACTTCAAAGTCTTACTTATTTAATATTCTAAGTTTTTAAATTTTATAAAAAAATAAAATCTCCTCTTTGTCCAAAGTAAAATGAAAATATAAAGACTTAAAAAAATGTCAAGAAGACCTTTTCTACACAAAACAGATAAGGTACAGGGGTGGGCAAAAGAGGGCAAATTATTAGGCGTCATTATCTAAAAGATAAATCATAAGCAAGGATACAAAATAATAACAATAATAAGAAGAAAAATAATACAAATATATAATACAATAATTAATAAGTAAATAATCAAGAATAAACTGTTTTGTGTACTCACAACTGTAAACCTACTTTTGCCCACTCCTGTATGAGATTTCAAAAATTTTAAAGGTACATTCACTGGGAACTAAGTTACAACAAGCTCTCCCTTCCCACAACTCCCTAACACCAATGTTAAAATTATATGGACTGGCTATAGTAGTCATGTTATTCTGGGGGATGGTGAGAGAAGTGTACATGAACAGCTCCAAAAGGGCATATTAAATAAGAAATAAAGAGTAACTTTTTAAAAATTTAGTTTACTTAAAACATCACACTGTCCTTTAAAGACTAGAGTTTATAAATATTATAGAACCAACCATTAGTCCCAGGAGTAGGAAATATTCTGTATTTTATTATCCACCCTTTTTAATTACTTGGACTTTTTAATGTCCTCTGGACTAGTGAAGTCTGAGATACTATTTGCAACTATGGAACAAAGTAAAGCTATTTAACCTATGAGGAACTAAATCTTGGCCTTGTCAGGGCATTATGACAGCCAGGCTGCACGGGACATACACACAGTGAAACCTGTGCCTAATATCAACAACCCATTTTGGTCAATCTCCCACTACTGAACAGAAAAGCAGGTATGATTTACAAGACTGAGACCATGTATGCTTTAGAAAGGAAAAAGGAAAAAAAGTCACAGGTGACTGAGATACTCCACTCCTGTGAAGAAATATAAAGAAGACCTGGCAGATACTGCTCAGGGGTTAGGGCGTCGTCCTACACACAAAAAGGTCACAGGTTCGATCCCTGACCCCAACGGAGACAATTGATGTCTCTCTCTCTCACATCAATGCTTCTCACCCTCCCCTCCTTCTGCTTTCTCTAAAAAAGCGATGGAAAAAAATATCCTCAGATGAGGATTAACCAAAAAAAAAAAAAAACAAAACCCAAAGACAGAGGGTGAAGATTAGAAAAATAGTGAAAAGGAAAAGGTGAGACGCTAAAAAGCAGGTAATTTGTGGTGTACCTTAGATATTTACATGCTTGTGGGAGAAAGCAGAGTGTTTGAAATAAGAGAAAGCATCAAAATATAACTGACATTTATAGATTATACAACAACAGCGGAATACACCTTCTCAAGCTCACATGCAACATTCACCATGACAGACCACACCCTAACATTAAAAATACCTTAAATTTAAAAGAATAGAAATCATACAGAATTCAAATAGAAAGCAGTAACACAAAGATAGCTGAGAAACCCCAAAATAGTTGGAGATTAAACGAAAAGCTACTAAATAACACGAGTCCAAGAAAACATTGGAACAATTATTAAAAACATCACTATCTCTCATGAACATAGATGAAAAAATCCTTTAAAGATATTAGCAAATCAAATACAACAATGTATAAAAAGAATTATGCACCATAATCTTGTGAGATTTATCCCAGGTATGGAAGGATTTATTTAAAAAAACTGATTATTGTAATCCCGCACATCAACAAGCTAAAGAAAAATCATACGATCAAAAGAGAATATAGGTTTTGAATTTTGATAAACGTTTTTCTTCAGGAACTCTAATCTGTCCCTTCTTTTAAGTCTTAAAAAACTAAAAAAATGTGTCCCGATTCATACCTTTTGTTAGAATACTATTTCTCCATTTAGTAAGTACATTAACTTTTAACCTTTTTTAAAAATTCCTCACCCAAGGACATGCTTAGAGAAAGAAAGGGGGAGAAGGAAAGAGGGAGAGAGGGAGGGAGAGAGAGGGAGGGAAGGAGGGAAACATCGAAGCAAGAAACACTGACCCACTGCCTTCTGTATGCTTCCCAACCGGGGATCAAACCTGCAACCCAGGTATGTGCCCTGACTGGGACTTGAACTGGCAACACTTTGGTGCACGGGACAATGCTCAACCAACTCAGCCACTTCAGCTGGTTTAACTTTTTTTAACCTTTAACAAAATTAATTCATTGTAGGTAAACTAGTATGTCACAGATACAATTCCACAGCAACAAATATACACATATACATCTCATAATTTTAATGGTATCATTTCTTCCTACAGATATTCCATTATTTACTTAATGCTCATTTGGAGACTTCCAACTGTTTCATTTTCCCCTATTACATAAACAAAATTGGGATGAACATCTTTGTATATACATTTTTGTACACTTGTCCTTTTATTTTTTCAAGATAAGGTCCTAAAAATTGAATTATATGTACTGAAAGGTTAAACTAAGACTTTTGCTACATGCTCCCAACCTGTATTCTGGAAAATGGCAACATTTTATACCCACTTACAGTGAAGAGAACTGCCTGTTTCTCTATTTTCTAACTAATACCAGGAATCAGATTAAAAAGTAGAAGTAAAAAGTGACACCTCACTTTTCTTTTACTTACTACTTCTTTACTAGTATGGGTATTTTTCAGTGTTAACTAGCCATTTCCTTCTTCTTTTGTGACCTGCCTGTTCAAATGCCAATTTTTCTATTAGTGTGTTTGATTTTTCCTATTAATTATAATTTATAAATTTAAATATTAATATGCTGTTATATGTTACAATGATTTTCCCCTAGTTGTCAGCTGCCTTTTAACTGTAGATTTTTTCCTTTTGCTATACAAGTTTTAAATTTTAATGTGGTCAAATATGGGAACACTGTTCTTTATGGTATCTACTTCTGATAACATAATTAGACACATATATTTTCTTTATATGCTACTACACTTTCATTTTTACTCTTAAATCTCTAATCCCTGTATATTAATTGAATGAAAAGTAGAAAATCTCCAAAACTGTGGAAGACTACCAAAGAAAAAATAACTTATAAAATGGTAATTTAAAATCCAGAACAATACAGCCATTCAAAACCTTCCGATGGCTTCCTAACATATTCAAAATAAAATCCAAACTCCTGTGAGGCCCCATATAATCTAGCCCCTGCATCAATGCCACCAAGCTCTGCCTACACTTACCTTCTTGCTCTCCAAACAGGTCAAGCTTACTGCTACCTAATGTCTTTGCGACATCTGCTGTTCTCTCAGATTAGTATACTCTTTCCAAATCTTTGCACGGCTAATTTCACTAAGTTCTCTATTCAGATGTTAGCCCTTCTGAGTGACCTGCCCTGACTGTTCCACCTAAAATACTTGGCCCACTGCCCCATATCCCATCCTCCCCTGCCATCATCACAGTCCCTCATGCTGTTTTGGTGTTTCTCATAGTATTTTCCCTAACAGTATATAGTACATATTTCCCCGTGAATTTCCCATCTCCCCCACCAGAACATAAGCTTCATGAGAATAAGGGCTGCCTTAATCAGCACAACAAGCACTTAGTATATGTTGACTTAAAAAAGCTACTTACCGTTGTCAGAACACGCATAATTGTGTCTATATGCCACCGTTTGGAAGGTGCATACCTAAGAAATAATGGTACCAGGTGAAAAAATTGGAACCTGAAAATTATATTATGCTCAGTGACTTTCAAAAATCCTGCCTAGTCATTAAGTGATTATATTTGGAGACATTTCACCTTCAAATCTAGCAGCAATACCCATTTTACAGGGAGATAAAATGGCACATTGTCAAATTCAGGTTCACATAATGCAATAGGAGCTGTTGAGCTAAGAAATGGGACTCTGTCTCAGAACACAAATCATAAAGTCAGGGCAGGAAAGGACAGAGAAGAAAGAAGAAAAGGGACTGTTCCCAGACCCAGGCAACACTAGGACTAGGAACTTGTTCCCTTAAATTCAGAGGAAAGTGGAGAAATAGCAGTACTATCAAAATCTCGAAGTACTCTGTCCTAAAAGTTTTCAACAGAACCACAATTCAGATGCTGAAACTCTTTTATATCCTCATAAAAAGGGCATAATAGGTGAGAGGTTAAAGAACAGATTATAGGAGGATTATAAATCCCAGGTGGGATTTTTTTTTGGGGGGGGGTCTTAGTATACTTAAATGTTGGCTATAATGGCCTTCTCAAAGCTAACTTCTCATTGGGAGCTTGAAATAAACGTTACACATTTTAAACATGTTTACATTTTCCACATCTTTTGAAGATGCTTTTAAAAGTTCCAAGCATTTTTTATCAATAAAGGTAAAAATTAAATCTTACTTTTCTGCAGCAAGAAAGATTCCAGATGCACAGTCTGCTTTAAATTCTGGTTCACAGGAATCCAGAAAATAAAGTAATTCCTTCATCATCCCTCGGATATTATTCCCATTTACCAGGGCAAAACTCAATTCCATTGCACGCCTTGCAGGGGAAAAATAAAACGGTTATATTTACTGTGGGAATGAAATAAAGACCTAGGTGTGTTCCTCTGAACACCAAGCACTGGCAGATACGTTCATGTCCTTGCATAATTCTGTCATCCCAATCTTTGTACACAAGATAACAAAAGTTATTAGTTTTTCTATTTTTGAAATTTCATTCAACACTTTCTTCAAATATCCCTAAGAGGGACACAACTGACCAAAATATAGTTTGGGTTCAATAATCTATTTTATAAAGCTGAAATTTAGAATACTTAAAAGGTTCAAAAAGAGAGTCAACAAAATTATTACCCAAAGATAGTATTTCTCTGCATTATTCCTTAAAAATGTAATATATAAAGTCATCATACTCTTTTTATTACATTCAAACATAATGTAACACAGTTTACATCAAAAGGTATGTGGAAAATTAGAATACAAACAAACCTGGAGGGCATTATGCTAAGTGCAGTAAGTCAGACAGATAAAGACAAATACCATAGGATATCACTTAAATGTGGAAGCAAAAAAGCCAAACACCCAGAAACAGAGACTAGAATAGAGGTTACCAGGGCTGAGGGGTGGGGGAGAAGGGGTGATGTTGGTCAGAGGGTTCAAAGTTCCTGTTATAAGATGATTAAGTTCTAGCAATCTAACGCACAGCCTAGTGATTAAAGTTAATAATACTATATTATATGCTTGAAATTTGCTAAGAAAGTAGATCTTAAATGCTCTTACCACACACAAAAAATATAGTAATTATGTAATATGATGCAAGTGTTAACTAAGGCTATGGTGGTAATTGTTTTGCAATGTATACACACCTTATATTGTACACCTCATATATTGTACACCTTAAACTTACACAATGTTATATGTCAATTATATCTCAATAAAGCTGGAAAAAACACTGGAAGAGAAAATGAGGGCCACAAAAAGAACAAAAAGGGCATGTGCTATGAGGGCAAATAAAAGTTTCTATAACTGTCTATCAAATTTGGTAACCAAAGCAAAATGGAAACCCTTAACATATAAAAGTTACAAGGTTACTATATGAATCTTTTCATATTTGGTCAGTAATTTCAAACACTGTATATAATCTGACTTTCAAAATATCAATTTAATAGGTAGAAAGTACATACTGTCATTTTAGCGAATTTACAAGCAATAAAAATCAATCCTTATAAAAATACAATAATAGAAAATTCTTATATAGTGCTTAAGCACTTTATTTATATTAATCCAGTTAATCCTGCACAATCCTATAAAGTGGGTGCTCTTGTATCTGCATTTTACATATGGGACAACTGAGGCACTAACAGGTTAAGTACTTAGACCACGTCTATTAAGGGCAGAAGAATTTGAAATAAGGCAGTCTGGCGCCAGAGTTTGAGCTTTTACTGCTACAGAGCCTGTAAAGAAGGAGGCACACATTTTACTTTTGAAATGCAAGACCTAATAAGCTATAGGAAAAAAATGAAATAGGAGTCAGAAGGCCTATTTTCTATTCCCAGGTCTGCCCCTGTACAAGGAGTAAGGTTTAGAGTAAGTGATTTGATTCCTTTGGGACTGTATTTTAACTAATCTGTTAATTGAGAATAGAAATTTACTGGCTTACTCAGAGAACCGAGAGGGTGTTTACAGATCCTTTGCAAAGCACTATGTAAAAGTTATTACTGAGTCAAGGTCTTATCTTTAGATTGCCCAAGCACTTAGCACTCATTCTCCGCAAACAAAAGGAACTCAATATAAATAAACGTTTAAGTGAATGGTTTCAGAGGTCATTTCAAATCTAATTTGTTCTGGATTTGAACATACAACCACAACCAAAAGTTCACTGGGGCCAACTATAGCTAGGTTTCACAAACATCTACAATTCTTCTAAGAGGAGAACTAGTATAGTTTACTCCATGGAGGAAAAAATTTAAGCCTTCTGAGAGTGCTATCTGCTTCCTAACATTATTCCTAGATACACTGTTCTAAAAAACACAGCTGCCTCTGGTATCTTGGGGCATAAGTACTGTGATAAAGCGTGTGCTGTCAGCAATTTGAGTTTCAGCATCGTGGTAAAACACTCAGCCGATGGATCACTCCGTATTTTCATCCCCCAACACACAAAGCACAGTACCTCTGGTAAGGAATGTTTTGCCCACTTCAGTGTGCACGTAAGTATTCCTTATTGACCTAAACTTCTCTCTGCCAATCCTTTCTAAAAAAGGATTTACTCTGCAGAGAATTCATATGTGAAAATGATGACAATACATAAATGTCAACATTCTCACTTTGAAAACTATTACAAAGCTATCAGGTGGGCTGGAGGCAAAGAACTATCAATAATCTGTTACCGTTTTATTGAGACATCCAAATCTTTTAGACAGTCCACAATTGTACTCCTGTGCCTCTGCACTGCATTATGATCTGTCTGCACAGTCTTCAACAAAGATGTCAGAGCTACATATCTGGATGAAACAAAGTTGCAGAAGAACAGAATTAAAATGTAAAATTCAGGGTAGTTTCCTTCTGCCTAAATAATGACAAAAAATGTCTAAAAACTAAGGGAGAGCATATATTTTTAAACATTTAAAAGAAAGACAACTATAATGGTAACATTTTAAAGGCACAGGAGACACTATAAAGTAATGACAACCAGGAGAAGCCTTGCATTTAGACTATTTGCACTTGTGGTCAAGTCCACTGAAACTTCTAAAAGTGACTGACTCAATTATTTCAAGTTCTTCTAAACAGTACAGCAAGATAAACATTTAATATACCTTTTCAGGTCTTAGTCCCAAAATGCAAAAGGAAATTATTTCAAATTTACCATTTGTGTTTTCTCTGCTTTTGAGACTTGTACAAAAATGTGAGTGTAATATCCAAGTATTTAAAAATTCTTGTGGAAGGAGTAGATAATTCAGGGTACCATAATAATTATTTCCATTTTTTTCAAACTTAACATGATAAAAAAATTTTTCTCCTGGTTAAAAGAGAAAAAAAGGCAAACAGGATAAACTACAAAATGAAAGATAATACTAATAAATTCATCTACTTTCATTAAATTGTTGCCCTGGCCAGTGTGGCTCAGGAGGTTGGGCATCATCCCATTTACCAAAAGACTGCCAGTTGATTCCTGATCAGGGCATATGCCCAGGTTTCAGGCTTAATCCCATGTAGGGGATCATGCAGGAGGCAGCTGATCGATCTTTCTCTCTCTCTCTCCCCCGCTCCCTTCTTCTCTCTCAAAAAATCAATAAAAAAATCTTTAAAAAAACAAACTGAATTTGTAAAACATGTTTCACATTTTCGACCTGAAATGTTGTATTTTATTTCTTAATTTAGAGCAGGGGTCAGCAAACTACAGGCTACCTGCAAAAATCTGGTCCTCTACTGTCTGGTTTTGTAAATACATTTTTATCAGAACAGCCACATTCATCATTTATACAGCCTATGACTATTTTTTTGCCAAGAGGCACAGATGAGTATTGCCACGGAGACCAAAGGTCCATAGAAGCCTAATATATTGACCATCTGGTCCTTTAGAGAAAAAGTTTGCTGACTCCTGATTTATAGTATAAAGAGGCGTGAAAATTAAGCCATGAGGCAAATCCTCAAATTCTTTATAAAATACTTTTAAGACCAGACTAAAAATAGAAATCCTGAGTTTCCTCAGTTGAAATTCTAGATACATCACTCAATACATGTGTGATCTTGAGCAAAGTCACTCATGAAAACACTGAGTTTATAATAACAAAATATAAGACATTTTTCAATTGCTTTACCTAATATTCTTGTCATTGTTCAATAAGAAACGACCCAGGATATTTATGGCTAGGACCTAAAGAAAAATAGCATAGGTTAAAAATCTAGGAAAGTTAAATATTTATATTGTTTAAACTTCCTGAACTCTGTTGGGTACAAACTATATAAAGGCGGTAATTGGTATTTTATGGCCTGGATAGACAAAAAAGTTCTGAAGACAAATGATGGTGTTAGTTTACAACAATGTGAATGTACTTAATGTCACTTAACTACAAACTTAAAAATTGTTAAAATGGTAAATTTTATGCTACGTGTATTCTACCACAATTTTTTTTAAGTAAGTATGGTCTCTATACATGAATAAGGACTAGCGCCAACATAATGTTAGATAAAAAAAGGTGCAGAACAATATACATGGTATGTTACCATTCTGTTTGAAAGGGGGGAAAGAAAAAGAACCCAAGTTACTTTGGTTATTTGGATACTGTAACCTTGAAGATAAAAAGAACGATACACAAATACTGTACTGCGATTAGTAAATTTGTTTCTTATAAGGCTATGGACTGGTTATTCTTATATTAATAAATGATTTAAAGAATGAATAAATTCATGAGGGAGAAATCTTCCTTACAGAAGAATTCCGATCATTTAATGAGGACAAAATGAGGGAAACACAAAAGTATCATTAGAACACCACCCTAACAACTGTTGAGACAAGATCTTCTCATGAATACTGAAATTGATGGGCAAAGGTCTGAGAACAAAGTATCTGCATCATCTTAAAGTATCTCCCCCCAAAATCTTTTTAATTACAAAGGGAAAAACAACTTTACAGTGGAGAGACACAGCAGACACCACCCTAACCAAATGATCAAAGTTAAGATCACCAGTAGTGAGACAAATATTTATAGCATGTACCTCCTGATATGGTACTGAGAAAGGCACCGTGCTTCTAAGATAGTCTGGCCAAAAAAGCATAAACTCGATCTAACTGTGATAAAGTATTAGACAGAGCCAAACTGGGGACATTCTAAAAAGCAACTGATCAGTGCTCTTCAAAAGTGTAAAAGTCACAAAAGACAAGGAAAGATAGAGGAACTGTCACAGACTGGAGGAGACTAAGGAGACATGACAATGAAATGCAAGGTGGAATGATGGATTGGCTCCTGGAACCCAAGGAAAAGGACGTTAGTAGGAAAATTGGGGAAATCTAAAAAAAGTCTATAATTTAGTTAATGGAATGATACCAATATTTTCATAGTTTTGATAATTACACAATAGTTATGCAAGATGTTAACAGTATAGGAAGATAAGTGAAGAGAATACAGAAGTTTAACTGTTTTTGCAACTTTTCTATAAGTCTAAAATTATTTCAAGTAAAAAGGTTTAAAAAGTGGGCAAGAGAAGAGATACACATTTAAATATGGATAAAGCATCTCTGAAGAAATACATTAGAACATGGTAATAGTACTTTGCACAGGAAGAATTCAGAGTCTACAGGTGAAAGCTAACGGCAGACATTTTTTTCCCTACACATCTTCTTTACTGTTTGAGTTGTTTTAGTTTATGTGTTTATTTCTTAAATAAAAACAAATATTTAAGATATTTTTCTTCCTAAAGTTAATTTTCAAATAGAATTCATTTCCAAAGTGCAAAGGTCCAAGTCAATTATTCTAAATGAAATGTTTAGGGAGAAGAAAAGATTTAAAAAGACTTACTCGCAGTCCACTCTCCGACTTAATATCCATGATAGTCAAAACTGTTTCATAAAGAATAGCATTTCCTACATTTTTACTAGTCTCTGTATTAGTGGCAACCTGAAAAGACACAGAGGGCAGTACACAACAATAAAACAATGCTTCCAAAAACTGTCTGGAAGTAACAAAGAAATTTTGAGATTGATTCTATAGCCACCAAAGATGAGTATTTAATATAATGCAAGTTTGGTCTACTCACCTGTGCTAATATATCATTCATAGCTTCACTTGAGTCATCATCATTTCGTCCTAAAATTCTTAATAACCGTAAAATTCGTACCTAATGCACAAAATACGAGAAATGTCAACAAATTATGTCTGACACAAAGGAGCTTTGTATGATATTCAAATATCTTAAAGGAAGTCTTAGATCCCATTAGAAATGGTTAAAATTGAAACAGAAGAATTTTAAGCATTATCTTTAGAGAAATTACATGTGTTTCTGTGTCTTAATGAAGTTATTAGACAACCACGCTGTGCCACCCCACTGCTAAGATATCACCACCTGTAGAGCTATATTATAGGCACACCTTGGAGACACTGAGGGTTCGGTTCCAGGCCACTGCAATAAAGCGAGTGGTAACCTTTGTGCTGTGAAGAGTCTTACCTTCCATTTGTTGGGGGGAAAAGCAACATCTGCACAATAAAACAAGGTATGCCAATATACTGATACGTCTCTATGTAGTACAGAATTTTGACTATTACAACTATAGCTTCATTCTGTTAATCTAATGAAATGCAGATTTGTGTCACTATTCATTTATTAATGCAATTAGTTTAACCAGTTAACTACCAAATTTCTACCCAACACAAACTTAAGAGGAATGAAATGGTCTATTCAAGGCCATTAAACTCATATCACATATCCGAAGTTTCCTTTCAAGCTCACCTGCAAAAAGGGGTCACTGATACCAGAAACATCATGTTCTGGTGAATATCCGGACATGATGAGGTTCTTTAGAATACGAACTAATTGGGGCACAAGCTGCAGGGAAGAAAGATACATAAAAAAACAGTGAACATCAAAGACTTTCTCATGAATAGGCAGGTAATTTGGCTTAGAAAAAGGGTACAAGGGTCTGAGTCTAAGCAAATTTTATTGATACAATATACTAGTAATTGTTGATGTTTGATAAATATAACTTAGGAGTACTGTTACCAAGAACACAAGAAGGAATAAGTATTTTATCTGAATTAAAAATAAACTTTTTTACTCCAGAGTTATATATGCAAAGATAATACAATAACAGTATGTCAGAAAGCCTATGGGAACCAAGTAAAACAGATGCCTATGAAGCATATTGCATTTCTACATCTACAGAACTTGGCATACTTAGGTGGCACAAACATATTCAGTTTTTATCCGTTCAAACACTTGGATATAGTGCTCGCTTGGACGGCACATATACAAGCATTAAAATTATAGTTTTAAAACATACTATCTCAAATAGAGGAAAAAAAATTTTCTCCTCTTGAGATAGGGCTAGTTACATCTTTTTCCAACAAACAACAGGGAATACAAAAGCCTCCAACACTGACCAAGTGAAAAAAGACAAACAAAAAACTGTATCTTTCACCTTAAGAAGATACCAAGGCCATGAATAATTTCCTTTCCCTATTCTTAACTCATATGACACAATTTTCAGTAAAATTTAATTTCAGCACCTAATTATACAGACTGATCTGTCACCTGTTTTCTTGTCTTACCTTAGTAATGAAACTAATTCCTCATGGTCAGAATTCTCTTCTTGTCCTTCCATTACTTTGTTCATTTAGTCATAACACATAGTAGAAGCAATTATACTGCCAAGCTGAACTTAAAGATGCTTCAGATGTTACTATTCATTTCATTCTGCTGATCAATCCCTTAATGTTAAAATCCTAATCCAAAATGTTTGCCACAATAGGAACTTTTCCAGTCTCCAATTAAAACACAATTTAGCTATATAAACAACTCTAAGCATCTAAAATTAAGAAGTGTCCACAGAATCACCTCTCTTTTTGAGGCAATCAGAACAGCCCTAACTTTGCTGCAACTCAATTTTTTCTTCTCATTGTATTTGGACTCTGTCCCCTCCCTACACTCCAGCTCTAAAAGGGGAACAAGATCGAAACAAAAGCCAAGCTATGCCCAAGGTATACACTCAGAACATTTCACAAGGCTAAGTACGGTCACTTCTAAATACAAGAGAACAGAATCTGTGTAAATTTAAATAAGTTTGGACACAACACTTCAGAATTAAGTGATTCATAAGTCACTCAAACAAAAATCTGATTTGGATGACTCCAAGATTAAAACAAATCTTAAGCCACAGAGAGAAGCCACATTAAATCTATCAACTGTGGGCAGATTTATATTCGAGGTAAAACAATATAATTTTTAAATTAACATAAAACCAGGACTCTCTAGTTAACAACTCTATACAAAAAGAGTCTCTCCTTGCATACTTTCCAATGGTCTGCTTTTTGTATTACACGTATCTCTGGTTATTTTTTAATGTGGTTTATGTCTTAGAGAAGTCCTTTTCCTTGTTTTACTCGCTGCCAAAAGACCAGCACACCACATAAGATCACCCTCGGACAAAAAGCACAAGTGTCTGAGTGCTCAGCGTACTAATTCTTGAAGCCCAGCTTTATTATTCAGACAAAAATACAAGTTGCTAAAACTGATGACAAGACAAACAAAATAAGATGACAGAGGGAAAGGCTGCAGCCATGAAAATCAGTTGATGCCCACCTGCTCCCCCTCAAAATCCTTTTCATATTCCAAAACTTCTGGGCAAGATAAGTGCAGGAAAGGGGGAAATAAAAGCTCTAAGTCTAAATTGAAAGCTCAGAAGTACACACAGAGGTTTTTAAAGTACGAGGTTACCCACTTATGGTTCTAAAATATCTACTTCAAAAAGAAGCAGTGTTTGTGTCAAGGCTCCAAACTGATCTGGAACTGCCATCACCAAAACCATTGGGAAACTGCTCCAAGTTTCTCAAGCGAAGATAAAGGAAAGGTAGAGAAGGAGGCTTACAATTCAGGAAAGGCTGCAACTGAAATCCAAGGCTGACTTTGGAGTCAAGAGTTTAAATGACAAGACAAAAATTGGACTAGGGAGTTAGCCAAAAATGCTAGAACAAATAACACAGTATTAAGCACAACTTCAGCATTAGTATATTTTAAAAAGCCACATTTGTGGATGGATACACAAAAGCTACTAAGGACCTAGTTTAATGCCAGCATGCACCATCTAAAAGAGGGTTAATTCTTACCTTTTCATTCTAACATACAGCAGGATTCCAAACAGACAACAGGAACAAAACATACAAAGCAAGCATTAGGGACAGATACGGGTCTCATACTATTTTACAATAATTTAATCAAGACATGAACATCTAAGGGGGGAAAAAGCCAAAAAAAGAACTGCTATTAGAATCTCATTAGATCTAAAGTACAAAGTAAGCCCCATTTATGGAGTGATCAGTGCCCTATTTTTAAAAAAGGTAAATGCCTGTAACTCAAAGAACTATCTTTCTGAGTACTTCTTGCTACTGCCTTCTAAAAGTAAGTGGAGAAAACAAAAATGTCCACTTCAGGATGCTGTAAGAAAGGGAGGGAAGGAGCAAATTAACAAAACTAGAGACTTCCATCACCAGAGTCAACAGCCCAAAATGAACTTGGGGGACCCTGTAGTAGGTAAAAGTTAATGTCAAAGTTCAGTCTGCAGTTTTCACATTAAAAAAAATAAAATTACCTGCTTAAAAAAACCCCACACAATCTATAATTTAACCTCAGATTACATTTCCTGACTTTAATGTGAAAACAGCAGATAAAGCACATGAGAAATTGGTGTGTCTGCCAACAATGAGAAAAGACTTCTATTATGAAAGGGAAGAAAATGTACCATTGCCAGTTCTTATGTGCCTAAATCTGGCTTCCAGCCCTACAATACAGCAGGGCTGTACAAAGCTTCCTTTCAAAAGAAAATTTAAAAGTGAGAAAAATCACGTACTTTTCAGGAAAATCATTTTCAATCAAGAAAGGCTTAGGCATATAAAATGGCACCTACCTTTCTGAAATGTGCAAGCATGTCTGGGCTTCGCTCACACATTTCTGTGAGGAGGACTACAGATGTGTGAAGGACACCTGAAAGAAAAGAGCAAATGAAAACTAAAAACGAGGCTGTATTAGTCAACTTCGCAGAACAGGACTTTTGAGTTCTGAAGGTCACTTCCAAAAGGATAGTTGCTACTTTTGCTGTTTAATCTCCCAAAAAATCTAAGCATTGAGGTGAATACAAAGGAAGTATTTAACAGATGCTTAACTGCTTTAACACTGGTGAAGTCAGTCAAATTAGAGTGTTTTAAACAACTATATGACCAAAATAACTGCTAAAAATGACAACCAGTGCACGTGTCTCTTCATCTGAGAATACCCGTAAAGGCAGGCTCATAGTCAATATAAGCTACGTATCATCTGCTCCATACTTGAGCTCTCAGCTGAGTTCTGATAGACAATTCAAGATGTAAAAATATCAGTAAGAGGTTAAATTTCCAGATAAAATGTATCAAAACTTCCAGGTACAGTAATGTGGATGACGAAGTGAATTTGCTTGTTCCAGAATGAGTGAAAAGCAGCTCACAGTATTTTCCACTAAATAATAAGTGCCCTAAACATTCATTTGTTCAACAAGTATTTGTTGAGCCTTCTAGTTGTGGAATTGAATTAATCAAATTAAATACACCCTACCATTTTTTTTCTCTTTGTCTTTAGGACACATACAATTTCTTTACTCAGAACTTGTTTCACTGACTTCAAAATAAAAGCAAAATGTTTGGAAAAGTATAGTCACATTCTATTTATTAATTCCTCTCAACTTTTATATAAACATAGCTGAGTACTCATTACAAACTCCTGTTACAGGTAACCTAAAAGGATTTTCACAAATCTTACACTCCTACCACAAGCAATAAAAAAATAATTTTTTCTTCTAACCAAAGATAGCCAGGAAATCCAAGGATTTTTACACATGAAAATTGAGGCTAGGATCATTTGTATATTACACTGAATATTAGTATTTAACACAGTACTTTTAGTATGGTAAAAGAGGACCAGAAATGAAAAACAAATTTACTATGAAGGAATCAATCTCCAATTATAAAAGTGGAATATGAGAGTGGAAGAGAGATTAGACTGATCAGCCCTTCCTGGAAGAGTGTCCAGCCCAGTAGAAAGGCAACTAACTCCACTGCGCTGAGACAGAAGGCCAACACTGCCTGAAGCTTTTCCTCTTTCCCCTTCCCCCTCAGTACTTTACCAAGTGCACTCAAATCACATTACCATGGTTCTTTTCATTCAATAAGTTTTTTGTTGCTGGTAAAAACATCTCCATAAGTTCAGGAACCTTCCTGATGACATGAACAGCACACAGTGCTGCCTATAAAAAAAATTAAAAAAAAAACAAAAAATTTATTTCAATTAGTCAGGGCAACCAATCTTATAAACAACATCAAAAAAACCTTATCCACTAGTTCATCTACTAGAAAAATGAAGAAGAAAAAAGATATCAGATTTATTATTAACAGATTAGGGCTTTCTAATTTATACTGTTTCATCAGTGAGAACTTCTAGCTCACCTGTCCCTTTGTTCATATATTACAAAATAAGTGTATAAAAAGTTTCTAAACTAGACCACTGTTAACATGAATTTATCAAGTAAAACATAATTTATGTGGAGTTGCAAAGTAAAAAATAAAGACTTACATCTGTGATCATCATTCCTCTGAATAAGATGACCAAACAAGGATTTTATAAAAACACCATGCAATTGAAAGATATATGCTGCAGGTGCTTGAAATCTGCTGTTACTTTGTTTTTTAATCCTTACCCAAGGATATTTTTTCCATTGCTTTTCAGAGAGAGTAAGGGGGGGGGAGAGGGGGGGAAGAGAGAGAGAGAGAGAAACATCGATGTGAGAGAGACACATCGACTGCTTGCCTCCTGCAAGCAGGGATCGAGCCTGCAAACGAGGTACATGTGTGCCCTTGGCCGCAATCAAACCTGGGACCCTTTAGTCCGCAGGCCAACGCTCTAACCACTGAGCAAAACCAGCTAGGGCCTGCTATTACTTTAATAATACCTATACCTTCCTCAATTCACTCTGCTGATATCAAGAAAATCACTTGAAAGACAGTTTCTACTGAAGAGAAGGTGGTCATAGTGTGCTCACTGGAAAGAAAGGTACATACAAAGACTGATTTTGGTTACCCCCCAAAGCAACCGTATTTGTGGGAGTTGAATACTATAAAAGTTTAAATACACTAACAAGAAAATATTTTAGCTAATTCTTCCCATGTTATATCTAGGAGAAAAAAGATTTTTTTTCTCATTTGCAGGAATGTTCTATTTAATGTTCTTTCTGAACAAGGTCAGCTCACACACTCTAAGAGAAAGGACTGGCTTTCTCAATGGTTTGCAGCCATCGTTAACAGCATATGATCCTGGAAAACAGCTTGGCCCTTTCAATACCTCTGCCTCACGCCATTAATATCGAGAGGCACAGTAAATGCCAACCACACAATAGCAAGTGTTCATTTATTAGAGTTCTACATTGTATAACCTTTGTTTACGAACATTTTAGGGTTCAAGCACAATAAAGTAACAAAATGTTTACATCAACAAATAAAAGCAAGTAAGAGAATAAGATCATTGTCTTCCATTACTATTCCATTCAGATGTACCAATTTTAGAAAGTGTGTTCTTTATCATTCCCTGATAATTATCTAGGTCCCAATGGAACTGCACTTCCAGAGACTCAAATGCACTAATACAAAGACATGGGCACTAATTATTAGGATAAAAGTAAATTTGTAAGTATTTGTTCGTTATCACTTTAATACTGTTTAGAATCAGGTAATTTAGGAAGTAATTAAACATGCCATCTAGGATATCTAGTAATGTTTGTTTATAAATCATTTCCCTGAAAAAGGGGAATTAAAAGAATCAAAGTATTTACCATCACTTATCAAGTGGAGAGTTAATTAGTAACAAAAAAAAATCACCTCCAAAAATTAGTATAAAAAATATTTTGATTTATAAACACCTGATTCATATGTAATCATTTTAAAATACACCTAATGCACAGAGAAAAGTATGTTATATATTAACATCAGAGCTTTCAAAACTAAATAATTTGCCAGGCCAGTGTGACTCAGTAATTGAGCGTTGACCCATGAACCAGGAGGTCATAGTTCCGATTTCCGGTCAGGGCCCACGCCCAGGTTTAAGGCTCTATTCCCAGTAGGGGGCGTGCAGAAGACAGCTGATCAATGAGTCTCTCTCATCATTGGTGTTTCTATCACTATCTCTCTCCCTCTCCCTTCCCCTATCTGAAATCAATAAAAACTTTTTTTTTTTTAAATGAATAATTTGCCTTCTCACCTCCATAATACTCCCTAATCCAAAAGCAGAAATTTGTTTTTATTAACAGTTACCTTTTTTCTTAAGTAAGAGTTGGAGGTTTTCAGGAGTTTCTCTACCTCTCCTGCAAGATCTCTGCACATCTCTGAGGAGCCCATACAGCCGAGGGTACAAAGTGCTAGCCCCTGTACATACTGCGTGCTATGATTAAGATCACTGCAAAAGAAAGGAAAGAGGGAGAAATGAATGTGTTGTGCCCATGAAGAAGCTTCACAATCTAATGAGGTAGCTCTAAATAATTCATAATTTCTCTAATAAGGAAAATAATAGGATTGTATGTTGCAAAAACTAATTATTCTAACTTTATTAAATATTATCAATACAACAACCTGACTGAGTGTCCCTCCTACAGGCTAACAATTTGACATTTCCAAATATCACAGCAACAGAAATTGGATGTTATCTGTTGGATTTTAAAGGCAACCCACTTTAGAAAACTCAGCAAACCACTGGAAGTAAAAACTGGTAATGGTAGACATATGAAGGACAACTGTATCTTTAAAAGATTTTTAATATGCTCTACTACTAACAAAAATAGTTCAATATACATTAACCAAAAGCTTTTTCAAAAAAAAAATTAGAAAACACAATCTCTACTGCTAAAGCATTTAAGATGATCTAAACATACAGAAACACTGAAACCCTCTGATCTTGTATGGTATAAACCTTAATGTGACATTATTCTATCCACTTTTATTTATTCAAAAGAAGAAAAAATAGTAACTGAAAAAATTGGCTAATTAAACCACCTTTAACAAACTGAGCTAGATATTTATAGCGGCCCAGTATCTGAGGATACAGACACACAAAATCCTATTTCTAACAGGCAAAATTATTTTCAAACCAGCCAGTTTTTACGTACAGAAAGCTGAAATATTTATAAGCCTGTGCCAGTAAACTCATCCGTGTATTATAATCAACTCAACTATTCAGAAGCTGAATTATTATATGAGTTATGCTACTTCTACCTGCTTTAAAAGCATTTTAGTATCCTTTAATCCAGTGGTTCTCAAAGTGTGGTTAACAGATCTCTGGGAGTCCCCAAGACTGTTTTAGGGAGTCCATGAGATCCAAACTATTTCCACAATATTAACTCATTTGTCGACTGTATTGGCATTTGCACTGATGGTGCAAAAGCAGTGGTGGGAAAAACTACTGAGACATTAACACAACTGAGAGCAGCAGCACCAAACTGTACTAGTGGTCACTGTATTCACTGGCACACACTCGTGGTGGAAGGAAAGAAGGAAGGGAGGGAGGAAGGAAAGAAGTTACTTACATTTCACTTAAGACTGCTTATGACAAAGCACTAAAAATAATTAATTTTATTAAATCTTGACTTCTGAGTACACATTAAAAAAAAATTTTTTTTAATTTTAGAGAGAGAGGAAGGGAGGGAGAGGGAGGGAGGGAGGAACATTGATTTGTTGTTCCACTTATTTATGCATTCATTGATTGCCTGACCAGAGATCAAATTCGCAACCCTGGCGCATCAGGACGACACTCTAACCAACTGAGCAACCCAGCCAGTGCCTGAGCACACATTTTTTAATATTCTGTGTGACAAAATGGGAAGTAGCATAAAGTACTCCTGCTACATACTGTGGCAATCTCAGATAAAAGCACCTGTGCCCTTATTTCATTTGCAAGCTAAACTATGAACTAGCTGCTTTTAAAATGGACATTATTTTCACTTGAAAAATAACTGACAGACAACTACAATTATTAAGATTTGGACATTTGGTAGACTTTTTCTAGAAAAAGGAGCCAAGTAAGCCTATCACTTAAGAGCAACAATTGATATTTGTTGCCAATAACAGAGTTAAGGTATTGGAAGACAGTCCAGTTCATGGTGGCAATACAACTTTGGAAAACTTGTACTGCGACCATGAACTTGACTTGACTGTCTACCAATACTTGAACTGGGTGAACCAACTTTTTTCCAAATGCCTGAGGCATGATAAAAAGTATCAAACTTTATTGATATGGTTTCAGATTCCACATTGTAACTAACCCTTAAGAAATTACCACTTGTGGAGTTTTGGTATAGTATAAGAGAAAGTACTAACTATGACTTTACTATTTAGGCTCCCAGTTCCCAAGAATATTTACTTGACATTTCATTCCTTTTTCAACAATTAATTTGCATAATGCAAGCTCTTAAAAATTATATCCAATTTTTAAAGATTTAATGTCTTAGAGTTTTTCTAGGCCAGTGAACAATGAGGTAAACATCCATTAATAAACAAAAACTGCTGGTACACTATGATGTCCTATAATACAAACAAAAAGTAAAAAAAAAAAAAAAAGAAAGAAAAAGAAAAGAAACAAAAGCACATACACACAAAAAGGCAAACAAAAAAACCCCACTCAGCCCAGCCGGGCGTGGCTCAGCAGTTGAGCCCTGACTAGGATCCAGGAAATCGAGGTTCAATTCCAGGTCAGGGCACATGCCCAGGTTGTGGGCTCGATCCCCAGTAGGGGGCGTGCAGGAGGCAGCCGATCAATGACTCTCTCATCATTGATGCTTCTCTCTCTCTCTACCTCTCCCTTCCTCTCTGAAATCAATAAAGATATATATTTTTTTAAAAACACAAAACCACTCATTAACAGGTTAAAAAAAAACAAACTAATGATGCAAAGTCCTTTAAGAGAGCTTAGATTGAAAGTGCCAGATCCATTTCCAACTATTAGTAGCTCTCTCCTAAATGCGCTTGGGGCTTGGCTGGGTCTCATTAAAATTAAACACAAAGATTTCTTCTTTGCCTATGTGCCTAATTCTTCCACTTTTATCAAGCTACAAACCTATACTGGAGTTTGGTATTAACTCTCTAATATGAACCTGCTGCTAGGCAGAACTGCCAAATTATCAGCATGTGATTGAAGGCTTGGGTAATAAGGGCAACAGAGCATGAAAGAACAAAAATTAAAGAAATTCTCAGAGGCCAGTCCAGAGTAAATGTATAAAAGAGTCATGCTGAACATCTAAAATGTAACCTCCATGATACCAAGAATTTGTCCCATTTTTTTCACTCTCCATCCCCACAGCTTATAACAGCTCCCGGCATGCAACAGGTATATAATAAATACTGGTTGAATAAATGAATCAACTTAGTATTTTCATTATTAATATGTATTTCAAGACCAAAAAACAAGATTCTCCCAAAATTAAGTTCACAGACTCGATGTATTTACATGATACACTCAATATTTACAACCAAATCATAATTCTTATTTTGGAATTTTCCATTGTCCATTGGGAAATTTTAAAATAGAACATTATTTATCACAGAGAAGTATAAGAGTTCAATATCTAGCCCTGGCCGGTGTGGCTCAGTGGCCAGAGCATCAGCCCACGTGGTGCGTTCAATTCCAGTCAAGGGCACGTACCTGGGGTTTGGGTTTGCTCCCCGCCCCCGGTCAAGGTGTGGAAGGGAGTCAACCAATTGATGTGTCTCTCTCACATCGATGTTTCTCTCCCTCCCCCAATATCCTCAGGTGAGGATTAACAAAAAAAACCTTAAAAAAAAAAAGAGTTCAGTATCTACAAATTTGATCACCTATATCCCCGATTCTATTTTCTGTCAAATATACAAATACTGCAAATGAAATAGAAATCTAAAAAAGGAGATTAAACAGACAAACCAAAACCAAATGAAAACCAACCAGAAAGTCCCTTTAACCAATAGGCTGTCAGGACTTCCATGCCTTTCTAACAGAAACTTGTTATAAAAGGGACGCTGGGAAGAACTGTTAAATTCCCTGCTTGGGTCCTCTAATTTCTCCATAACATGACTGGACTAGTAAATCAGTAAAGAACCCATTAGAAAGGGAAAAAAAGACACACAAATATTCACAGGGCTAAGTATAATTCTACGTAATGATATCTTGGATTAGACTACAGACTAGATTTCTTTTTTTACTTTTAAATGGTATTTATTCAGAATACACACTGGTAATTCTTTAGTAAATGTAACATTTCATTATTTATGGTATTCAAAGTCCTGGAAATATAAGATAAGAAAGCTCAGATTTACCAATGCCTTTTCTATTCTATGAAGGCATTGCTAAATTGTGGTCTTATGCCTAAAGATGCATAGCAATACTTTTATTTAATTAACCACAGAAAATTAGAAGTTTTAATCCTTTGCTAAGTCTCTTTACATATAAGCTACAGAATGAAAAAGCAATTCAGATATATTCTAGACAGCAAATATAAAATCAGTAAATAGAAGATGTCAAGATTTACTGATGTCATATTATAGGAAAGACCTAAAATTACAAAGTAGTTCTTAGAAGGAAAGGTTAAGACTTACTTCTTACTCACAGACATGGACAACAGTGTGGTGGCTGTAGGGGAAGGGGGTGGGTAGAAGACGGTAGAGTGTGGATAAATGGTGATGGAGAAAAAATAAAATAAAGAAAAATATATATATAAAGAGACAATAAACTATGAAAAAAACAAGTGATATTTAATACCAAATAAATTAATCAATTATATAACTTAAAAAAAAAGACTTACTTCTTGATACAGTTGGTCATGAGAAGATGGACATCTTGTCTTTCGTCTAACAACAGCATTGCCCCTAAATAGCCAATGCGTTTGTCTGTGAATTTTTGAGAGGCAATAAGCTTGAGGCACTCCAACTGCAAATTTAAAAAAAGAATGAAATTAAGAAATTGCTGCCACAATCAGGAAAGCAATGTTTTTATCCCAGAGCCAATGAATGATTAAAGTAAATGGATATAACCTGTATCATCAAGCCACCTCAAAGACAAAGATTTAAGATCTTTGGGTATCTTGATAGCAATAAAGTTCTGAAATAGATCATCTCTGTCAAGCTCCTATGATATGTGCCATCCAAATAATCTGTGACATGTATCTTAGTACTACAGATTCATACAAATACAAAGTAGAAAAGTATTATAAAACATTAATAAACCCAACTCCTAATTTAATCCCCAGGTTACATTAAATGAGCACTTAACTCATTTGTGTATTTAAGGTCTGGTTCCTGTTCTGAATATCAAAAAACTCAACAACTGGAAATACATCAAAGTGCCAAACACTGTCCTAAACATCAGGAATGTACAACTGAAGAAGAGACAGACAATAACTAACTTTAATATAATGTGGGAAGTGCTACATTTAGGGCTTAAACCAAGTACCATGGGAGAAATGAGGGTTTAGAAATCAAATACAGAAGAAAGAAAAAAAGCCAGAGGAGAACTCAGTAGTGGAATTAACCTAAAGTATTTTACACAACTTTTTTCTTTATATAATTATTAGAAATCTTCAGAGCTTAAGAGTCTTTTTGTAGTTAAATAGTTTGTTTCTCTACTTAGCTTTTCTTGAATGCCACAACCACTATGCTGTACTCTATCATTTCCTCTTGACTAACATGGAAAAGGTCAAACACACTCTCCACAGGAGTCATTTTCAAAGGGTGTACACAAGTTAGAAGAGTTTTTCAAACTATGCTCCCCCATTTAGAATCACCACATTCCCAAAGGAAGGGGCTCAAATGCAGATCCATGTACAAAGGAATCTAAGATCATGTGAGACTACTTCCCACCTGAATTTGCCCATAAGTTCAGAAGTAAAATTAAGGAAAGAGTTTACAAATAAAATTGTCCCGAGCTGTTTAAAAATTGTTCTCTAAATGTACCTGTATTAAAAACACCGAAAGGTAGCAGAAACTATCATGAGCAAGTCAAAGAAGCCTCCAAAGGAACCACCAGGATCCAAAACAAAAACTACAACGTCTTCTGAGATTGACAAAAATTAGGTAACAACCCTTTCATTTCTTCTATACATTCAAGTTAAATTTTTTTAAATTTCTGAAATAGAAGATGATGAAAGTCATTTTTACAACGTCAGCAGAAAAATTACTGAAGTGAATGAGAAAAATCAGAAGCTAAAATGTTATTAGAAAAATCTTACCCTTTAAACTGAAGGTTTTTAAATCTTTCCATTTAGTCTATGAATAAACATTTTAGAAGTGAAAGGAAATGTTTTTAGAATCAGGTATCACTGAAATTTTTATCATCCTCATTGAATCATGCTTCCAGCGAACTCCAGGCATTACACAAATAAATTGTCCAAAAATATTTTACTAAGATGAACTGATGAGGAGGACATACTCTTCGGCGTTAACATTACTTTGTACTTTTCAGGCCAAATTTTAAAATAGTCACACTAAAAGTCATCAGTGACTGGGGAGTAGAATTTGTTGCTTTTGTAATACTCATTTAAAACTTACCTAAAAACTAAACAGCAAAAAGATAAACTAAAATTTAAAAGAATACTAAATTAATTCTTTTTAATATTCCCACCAGTACCATGGCTTTGCTTTAATAATAAGCATTTATTTTTTTAAGGTGACAAATCTGAGGGGAAACATAAGATTATATAGCTGGAAGTGGCATCTGAAATACACCCTCCAGTGAGGGATTCACTCTGACCACACTTTACACTTAGGTGGAGTAGCCAGCAATAGTGCTGAGAAGGTACCATGTTTCATCTTGAAGAATGTTACCAAAGTTTTCAACTGCTGAAAAAGAAAAAGGTTGGAGGGCAGTACAGTGGAGTATGGTAAATGTGGAGGGAGGATATCCATTTTTGAGCAGCAATCACTAAAACACAACTCAACATTTTGTGTGAGTTAAAAAAGAAATGTACTAATGAATTAAATGTATCCGCCCTAGTTAACAACCTCAAATGCATCCAGTACTATTACTCCTCACTTAAAGCTACTTGAAATCCCACCTGAAACACTGCCAACCCACAAATCCAGCAAATACTTTAAGACCCCAGTAAACAGGCCAGCTTTTATATCCACACCAGAAAAGTTTTGCTTTTACCCCAAACTCTGTGAGCAAAGTCAAAAGACAAATGACAATCTCAGAAAGAATATTTGTAATCTTTTCATAGTCATGAAATCCTATGTAGCAGGATCCTACAAATTGTTTGTTTTTTTAAGGACCAACAACTCAATATAAAAATGGAACAAAATATGGACAATTCAAAGAAAATAAAAATAATTCAAACATATGAAATGGACTTCAATCTCCTCACAAAACAAAAGCAAACCCAACTAGGTAAACTTACTAAAGGAAAAAAATCACTGAATTGTACACTTGAAAAAGGTGAATTATATGATATACAAAATATGCCTTGAGGTTATTACAAAAAAAGAAATGCACATCAAAACCATACTGACATACTTTTAACCTACTGTCACATCAGTGCAAGGATGTTAATGATAGAAGTATAAACTAGCCCAAACTGTAGTAAGAAAGACCTGGCTTACCTAAATTATAAATACATACACCCTCTGACTCAACAATTGCACTCTTAGGAACTTATACTATATTTACATTCACACATGTGCAAAATAATGGAGCTTATTCAACTGTGGCATTAAACTGTAAGATTAGAAATAAATGTCCATTAATAAAGTATCAGTTTAATAAATTATGATTCATACATAATGGAATACTATGCTGTATTACACAAGCAAGTCAAAAAAGCTGGGGAAAAAGAATGAGAAAGCTTTTTATATATTGACATGGGCTAATCCTCAAGACTAACAGTGCAAACAGTATGTGACAATATGTGTTTTAAAGGAGAGGGCGGGGGAACATATATATCCATTGCCTGAAGATGTATAAAATATCTCTGAAAGGATAGCCAAGAAATGGATGCCACCAGTTGCCTACAAAGAGGGAAACTAAGTGATTAGAAAGCAGTTTTCATCATATACCCTTTTGTAGCTTTTAAATTTTGCATCAATGAACTGTCATTGTCTATTCCAAAGAAATCAATAAAACTGGCCTAGGTGGAAAAAAAAAACAAAACTGCAGGATAAAGGGAACTTATACCTAACTTGTGGTTAGAAAAATTAATATAATTAAAAACCAAAAAAAACTTAGGAAATCATTTGTACCCCTTCCAAACTTGAACAACATATATTTCAAAAATAACAAAAAAGCATTTGAGTCTTGGAATTTTTTTGAAAAGGACTTTGAAAATTTAACACCAGTATCTTATAAAAATACAACTCAGTAAAGGGAAAAAATCTGGTTTTTTTAGATAACTTAAATTCACAATGAACAATTACTGTCCTATTCTATTATACCTGTGATGCTACAGGAGCTTAAGAAGTATGTTCATTCCTTATCCCTAATCCCCAGGATGGCTGTGCTTTTCCTGCTGAAGTTTATTTTGTATTCTTCACCTACTATCAATTTCTCCCTTTTCAACAACACTCTTAATATACTTGCTTTTCCACAGCAACCTTCTCCCTCCAGCCCCTCTTTCATCCCAAAGGTCTGACTGTAATAATTCTTTGCTGTTCACTGATTTTTTAATATTTACTTTCCAATTGTTTTGAAACATTGTGGTTTTGCTTTAATTTAGTAAACTCCTGTTGTACACAAACCAATGCACTAGACATTGTCACTGATACACAGGACACATAAAAGACCAACAGTTGGATATGCATCATAAAGTATGATATGTATTCTGTTACAGTTATGCACAAACTACTGTGAAAATGAGTCAAGAAGGGCACCCAATTCAGGTGAGAAACAGTAAGAAAACATCAGAGAAAGGTTTTCTCTTTACATAACATGCAGTGGAATAGGAAAAAAACAATCTGAGTTAGGGGCTGTGCCTCCCTAATCCTATTTCTAGCTAAATTATTTCAACAACCTGAACCTGAGGTTTCTTCATCACTAAGGTAACAAAGCCACGTTGTGGAAGACACAGCCCGAAGAGTTCTCCACTCCCTACCTAATTCTTGCCAGCTGATCCCTGAAGTGGCCTCAGATTTTTTCTCAGAAGCATTCCAGGCAGCCATTAGCAACAAGCCTAAGAGATTGAAGTTATCAGCCCGCCCCACTTTGGAACAAATAGTGCCTTAAGAAGTGGTTCCCAAACCTAACTGATCAAAATCACCTGGGAGAGTTTTGAAATATAAGTCACCCCAAAGATAATCAGGTGCAGATCTGAGGTAGAGCCTGACAATTTAATGTTTACCAAGTTATTCTAGATGACTCAATGTTCTAATTTTCTTTGAATTTCAAAGCAATTTTTTAAAAAGAGAATTTAACCAGGTTTCTGGCCTTGTTCCATTTTTCTGAATAAAGTACAAACCATTGCCTTTTATCAAACATTTAATCTGATTACCCTTTAGAAAAAAGCTGCACCCATTTTGTTAGCTTTTAGAACAATTCCCCACAAGGTCAAAATGCACATATACATTTGCTTTCCAATGTAACATTTGGGTTTTATGACATGAACAATCATCTTGATGAAGGGATGCAATTAAAATATTATAAACATTAATGGATCTGCAACTGATCGGTTAGGTATTGTTAAGTTACCTTTACTTCATTTGAATACTCATAAATAATTTTCTAGTTTACACAAATATGCACACACACACACCTGAAGAACAAGCTATAGCCTGGCAACATAAATCTTTAAAGACCAGAGCCTGTTTTTTCACTGTGGTGCCAGAAGGAGAAAGAAAACAAAACAAGACAAAACACTAATACTACTATCACATACCATTTTTTTCTCTTGAAAAAATTTATTATGAAATATTTCACTCAAAAATACCCAAAAATCACATCACACTCACTGACCCACCAACAAGCTTTATCAAAACTTTCTACCCTACTTACTTAATTTAAAACTTTTAGTATTACAAATTCAACTGAAGCCCTCTGTACACTCTGCCTCAATCCCATTTTCCTTTTCTCTACCCTCAGGAGTAACCAAAACCCGAAATTTCTGTTCATCTTTGCCATGCTGCATGTCCTTACTAGACATGTAAAGACAATTGTTTCTGAATATTTTAAACTTTATATAAGTATATCATATTCCTGCTCTTTTCACTCAACATTTTTGAGTATTACATCCAGACAACAAGCTCTGATTCACTCATATGCGTTGCTATATAGTGTCCCACTTATGAATACACAGCTTACTTATTCTTTTTGTGGATATATATAGATTGTTCACAATGTATCTCTATTAGAAACAATGCTACAACGAATACTCTTATAAGTGTCTCTTCTTAAAACTGACAAGGAGGCTTGATCACATTCAGGTTTTTCAGTTTTTGTTTTGATTTAGCAAATATACTTCATAGGTGATGGTATGAACTTTCATCAGGAGGCATTTAGTTATTTCTGGTGGTTGTCTCTTTTGTGACAGTAGCAGCAGTGATCATCAGGGGTTACAAAATGGCAACATGATTCTTACATTCCTTCTTCATTTACTTGCCGGATTAGTCCTCTCAGGAGCAACTTCTCTATATATATCATTCATTGGTTTACCAATAGTTCCTTCAGAGTAACTACTGGTGAGGAAGAGCAGGATCAATGTTTGTTTCTTTCCTTTATTTACCAGTTTTCAAAAATAATGAGTTGGTTTCCTAGGATCCTCCAAAGATAACCAGTGGAGTTTTGTTGTTGTTGTTATTAATTATTATGAACTCACTGATATAAAATTACTTGGTTTCACTTACAATAATTATTCTTATTAATGCTCAAATTTTCTCATTTTGAGGCATGACAGCCTCTCCTGGTGGACACTGAATATTTTTAACATAACTTCTGTAGTCTTTCTTGCTTTATGGCATAATAATATAGTTCAAGCTTATTTTGTACATTTCCTGTCCCAGATTTGGGATCAGCCATCTCTCCAATTGGCCCTAGTCTTTTTAGAGTAAAATGGTATTTAGAGACTACAATTTTGGGCTTAAGGGTGCTCAAGAAAAGGATGCCTATTATCACTGCTTCTTTTCCATAGTGTACTACATGTATGTACACTAAGAACATAAGAAAAAAGAAACTGTTTAAGGATGGAAAAGGGAATTGTCATTATTTGTAGACAAAAGTATTGACTATATGGAAACAATGGACTCTTACAACCAAGTTCAGTAATGTTGTGAAGTAGATAAAAATCAATTAGATTTCTACATATCTACAACATAATTAATGTTTAAGGATGCTATTTGCAATAGGAACAAGAGCTCTAAGGAACCTATGAATAAATTTCACCAACTATGTGTACGGAGAACATGTAAAACTTTAGAGAACCTAAGGCAGTGTAGTGCTATATTATACTGATAGAAGACTGCTGTAGACAGGCCAAGTTGGAACTGGGAAGAAACAGAGAATGCATGCCCAGTGTGGAAAAGGTGGTCACTAGTCTACTATTGCCATGTGAAAATGTGGATCCAGCATTGTCAAACCCTCTGATTTTCTAAGAGAAACTGGAAATCCAGATTTCTAAGAGAAGTTCCTTGATTTTTATATGTTGGCAGCAAATTCAAACAACTTAAATACTGTGCAAGACAAACAAAATACATTTGTGAAAGAATATGGCCCCTGAGTCATTTTCTACCAACTTCTTTAGATATTCAACTTTATCTCTGGGTTGTGTTTAAGCCATACGTGAAAAGTTACAAACCCTAAAGGAAATCTATCACTGCTTTTATTGGAAAAATGCTGAGAATACGGTCTCTCAATTTCTAAGAGACTCTTGGACAAAAGACACACATTAAGAAAATCTCTGCTGGAATTCAGTGCTTTTTCAAAAAATTTTGCTGTCATTGAGGAAATGGTAAAATGAGTAATATTTTATTTATGTGCAAAATATAAATGCTTAACATTAATTTACTTAATCTTCATAATAACCCTACAAAGTAGTTTTAGGATTGTTCCCATTTTACAGATGAGGCAACTGAGACAGGAAAAGTTAAGGATCTTGCTAAAAAATAACACCAACAGTAAAGTAACAAAGCCAGAACTCACATCCAGGAAGCCTGGTTCCTGCAGCTGTGCTCTTAAATTCTGGTAATAACAACCACGTAACTGAATGGTTTTCTTCCTTGCCTTAGCGGCCTTGCCAACAGCAACTACACTGGCCTTATGCTCTGCATTCTCCCTTCTCCCAAGTCTTACTTTCTACCATTCTTTTTCTATTTTAAATAGATGCTGGTAACATATGCTGTCTCAAATCCTTTTATAGCAAAGCAGGACTAAAATAATTAAATAACTCAATAAACTTGATGCAAATAGCTATTTATAGATTTAAACTAAACCAAAGAGTGAATAGGTTTAGGGTTATACAAAGTTAAGTTCTAATCCTCTCCCTAATATTTACTAGCTGTGTGAAATTTTAAAAGTCATGTAAACTCTGAATTTCAGTTTCCCCATCTGTAATATGAGGATATTACCTACCTCATGGGTTTTGTTGTAAATTTTAAATAAGACTTTTTAAAATGTGACTACTAGGAATCTTTTAATTACACATTGGCTCATATTTTATTTCTGTTGGACAGCATCATGCTAAATACTGCAGTAGAAAGTAAAAAGAAACAATTAAATTTGCTTTAATAATATATTTTATTTAACCTAATATTTCTAAAATATTATTTCAATATATAATCAAAATAAAAATTATTAGATATTTTACATCTTTCTTTTGTACTAAGGCTTCTAAATACAATATGCATTTTACACTTATAGCACATCTCAATTTATACACTACATATCCATCAGAAATATTTGAACTGTATTTAGATTTCATAAAATTTACAATTAATAAAGAAGGTTCACATACTCAAGTTATCTAAAACATATTTTAAAGCTTCCCAAAAACTGCATCAAGAACCCCCCCAAAATATTTTATTCTCCTTTAATATTTGCCTCAACTGAACAAGCCACATCTCAAAAGACCAATGGCTACACAGCTAGGGGCTAGTATAATAAACAGTGCAGGTGTAAAAAATAAAATGCAATTAAAGGGTGGCTGTTTTTACACATAATTAAATGAAAATGGCACTGTGATTCATACATGCAAGTCAGAGACTCCAGATAGGAATCTTCTTATGGGTACTTTATAAAGGAAATTTCTATGGGTGGGGTACCAAATTACTGATATGCATAGAGCCATGATTTATTCAAAATAAAAGAAACAGAATAAGGGATTTAAAATTATGACTCCTATTCCCACTCAGAAAAATCTTTATTTTTTGTACCAAAATTTAGTACAATTATCCTAGAGCATTATGAACTCTTTCCACCTAAGAATCAAATGCTTTATCAAACAATTAAGTTCCAAAACACCCCCAAATGCCACCTGGATAGCGTATTTTATTTAAGCATGTTATAGAAGTAAATCCTAGAAATATATATACTTTTACAAAGTAAAATATCACCTAAGTCTTAAATCTATCTTATGATTTTAAGAGTTTACCTTCAAAGAACTCACTTGGAAGTATGTAAATCTACTGTGTCCATGGTGTTAACAGTGGTAATCTCTGAGTGGAGGGCTTAAGAGTTTTACCCTGCCTAGCTGGCATGGCCCAGCGGTTGAGCATCAATCTATGATCCAGGAGATCGTGGTTCAATTCCCAGTCAGGGCACATGCCCAGAGTTGCATGCTCAATCCCCAGTGGGGGACATGCAAGGAGGCAGGCATTCAATGACTCTCTCATCATTGATATTTCTCTCTCTCTCCCATTCCCTCCCTCTGAAGTCAATAAAGACATATAAAAAAAAAAAAAAAAGAGTTTTACCCTGACCTGACTTTTATAGTACAGCATATCAGATTTCTGTAAATCTAAACTAATGTGTCTACTTAAAATCAACTGGAAAGAATATCAATTTTTGATGTGCTAAAAGCATATTACATTTTTGTTCATAGATTACTGTTGTTTTTACCTGTCTAATATCTGGTCCTCCTTTCCTCTACTATTAACACCTCAATTTTCCTTTGAATTAATGCTCTTCCACTCTCAAGCATGTATTTCTAGAGAGGTTGATCTCATTCCCAGCCCCAAGATGAGCATAAAACTAACCCAAGTCAGTCTAATAAAATTCAATCCCATTACTTCTTTAACTCAGGGGTGGGGGAATCTGCTTCTACTGAAGTTATGAAGCTGAACAGAAGATAAACAGGTGGCCATCTTTCCTAATACATTAAATATATCACACATTAACAAGAGTTATCTTTGAATAATGGAAATATGGATGGTATTTTTCTCCTATCTAGTACTGCACATTCTTTTAATTTTGCACTCTTTTCCTTAAAAAGACTACTTAGCATAAAATACAATTCTTAAATTAGGTGAACTAAAATTTAATAGCATTAATAAGAATTACAAAACAACCCACTGTATCCTTCTCTGTGACTCAATCCCCCTTATTATGTATAAACATGAAAAGAAGAAAGCAGTTATAACAAGAATATCATGCTTAAAGCTGAGACTGGCTATGTTAATACGTATTTGTGTGTGAGAGAGGATCAGGAGGCACAGTGGTTGCAGCAATCAAAGCATGAGATAATTAGGACAAAATCTTTAATGCCATTATTTGGCAACCACCTAATTTCTTTTACTTAAAAACATTTGCCATGAGTGTTCCTCCTTATCATATGGTTCACAGAGAAAATAACTAAGGAAACATTTAGCAAACTTTTCTTAAATACTCACTATAGTCCAGGCCCTCTCACAGAACAATCACAATCTACTTGTTAATCCTAGTAAATTTTTAAGAAGCTAGCTGCTGCCACCATCAAAACATATTCTCTAATCCACATAATGAGAGATTCCCAATGGAAAGAACAATTGATGGCAATGTCACACCTTTCTAGGTCTGCAGATTTTCTCTCTCAATTCTACCCTACTTCCACAATGATGACAATTCAAGACTATCAAAAGTATCCTGTCCTGCCTGACAGGAAAAGACTGAAAGTCTCTGAGCTACTGTCATTCAAACAAGAGTACCCTTGCTAGATTTGGTCTCAGCCCAGCCTACCTGTCCAAAGTGAGCAGGATAGCCCAGCATGTGCATATATAGTAATTTTGCCACATTCCGACACCGGTATGTATTGTCTTCTTCTCTAAAAGATGACCGGATTGCAGCACATTCTTTCTGGATCATTTCTCGTTCTTCGGCTTGGGTTCGAGCTGTCCGGATGGTCCGGATCAGCTCCCGCAATCTGATGGGGGCTGGCATCCTCTGGATATGGAAAGACATTAAATAAAGATGTTTACATATTTTTACTACCAAAAATATTCACACAACTTTCCAAATAAATTTCTGATTTTTAAGAATTCAAGCCTCGCTAAGTCCAGTGATACAAAGCTTTAGCAAAGCTTTGTACACAAATCCCTCAACTCAGTTAATTTATGGGAAAAATACAAATCAAAAATGTTAAGTATTAAATTAAGCAAAATAAGACATAGGATACACTAATATGCAAAGCCCATTACTAATATCAAAATATCTTAGGAACTAACTCAACCCAAATTTTTACTCAATCATTAAAGTAATAAAGGTTTATGACTTAACCTTACAGAAGAGAGATATTTTCTGCTCAGCTGTTGTTGTTTTTAATATATCTTTATTGATTTCAGAGAGAGGAAGGGAGGGGAGAGAGGGATAGAAACATCAATGATGAGAGAGTCATGGATCAGCTGCCTCCCGCATGCCCCCCACTGGGGTCCGACCCCACAACCTGGGCATGTGCCCTGACCTGGAATTGAACCCCAATCTCCTAGATCCTAGGTCGATGCTCAACTGCTGAGCCACGCCTGGCCAGGCTGCTCAGCTGTTGTTAAACTCAACATAGTTCAACAAAGTATCAGATGAGTACTGAATATAATCATAATCAAACCTCAACTCAACAAAGTGAGATATTAGGAGAAAAGACCAATTGTCAGGTTAAATCACCTTTCCAAGAAACAGTAATCCTCTCAGAACACTGGATACTCTGAAAATGTGATGAGAAAAATAACAAACCAATCTCAGAAGATAAGACTATTAGTATTATATTCTCATGAGTATTTTGTTTTTATTAATCCTCATCAGAGGATATTATTTTTTCACTGTTTTTCATAGAGAGGAAGGGAGAAGGAGAGAAACATCAATGTGAGAGGGACACATCGATTGGTTGCCTCCCGCACACATCCGGACCAGGGCACCAGGAGGGAACCCACAACCCAGGTAATGCCCTTGACCGGGAATGAAACCGGTGACTCTTCGGTGTGCAAGCCGACAGTCTAACCACTGAGCCACACCAGCCAGGGCCATGAGTTGATTTTTTATAAAAAGGACCTAGCCCAGCCAGTATGGCTCAGTGGCTGAATGTTGGCCCATGAACCAGGAGGTCAGAGTTTGATTCCCTGTCAGGGCACATGCCCTGGTTGTGGGCTCGATCCCCAGTAGGATGCATGCAGGAGGCAGCAGATCAATGATTCTCTCATTAATGTTTCTATCTCTCTCTCCCTCCCCCTTCCCTCTCTCTGAATCAATAAAAACATATACGAAATAAATAAATAATTTTTAAAAAGGACCTATAATAGCCAAAACAATCAAAAAAAAAAAAGTTGGAAAACTTGAGCTACCTAATTCCAAGATATACTACAAAGCTACAGCAATCTGGACACTGTGGAACTAAATTTAAATAAAGACAGACTTAGAGACTAATGGAGCAAAATAGGAAGTCTGAGAATAGACCCACATAGGTATGTTAGATGGTTTTCAACAAAAGGGCCAAGGTTATTTATTAGGAGAAAGGTAGTCTTTCAACAAATGGTGCTAGCACAGATGGTTATATATTTGGGGGGGGAAATTAACCCTGGACCCTAATACACACAACACACAAAAATTAATTTGGGGCTTCCAGTCAAGATAGGTGTAGATAAACGCTGTCCTCTACACTTCCCATGATCACTTCAAAATCACAACGAAACTACAAAACCACCATCACTGAGAACCACCCAAAGTTTCCATGAACAGAAGAAGTCTTATCACTAAAGATATACAGAAGCTGCATAAAGAGTGGTAGGAACCTGAAACCTGTATGTTCATATTAACCATTGTCGCTCCAATAAATTTAATGAAGTGTTAATAAAACTGGTAGGAGGGGCAAAGGTGCAGATTGGGTTGGTCCCACACCCATGTGTGGTGGTTAAAAATTGGGAGGGGTATCTCTTGGCTTCAGAGATCCCCCCTGAGGAGCGAGGTGTCACAACCTCACATCAGGCTGGGAAGAGAAGTCCCCATAACTTCTGGCTGTGAAAACTAGCAGATATTATGGTGAAACAGAGGGCTGCTGGAATCCCAGGCATTCCCGTTAAGAGCCCATACACACACTTATGTGCTGACAGACTCACTCAGTGGCTTTAAGCTCCAGCTCCAAGACAGCAACTTGAAAGGCACCAAGGACAAACAGGGAGGAACTGAATAGCCTGGCTTCAGGGCAAGTGCTGGAGGGGCCACTTTCTCCCAGACAGAAATGCTGGCAGAAGCCATTGTTCCTTTGATGAGCCCTCCCCCTGCAAGAACAGCCTGGCACCATATCCTAGTTTCCTTCAACCTGGCTATCACTCTTCCCCTGCCCTGGTGATTCCCTGAGACCCCACCCAACTTGAAGGCCCACCCTGGCCATTTCCAGTGGCTTTTCCATACAAACAGCCTGTCTTAGCTCATGCTGTGGGCTTTCCTAAGATCTCCCAAAGGTTCACAAACCCCAAACAAGCAGCATCTGGCCTCAGTTTGAAGCTTAGCCTCTCCCAGGCACCTCTAAGCCAAGGATAAGTGGCAACCATTCACAGATCACTTTGTAGATCATACCAGGTAGCCCTGGGCAAGGCACAGGCAGCAGCTGACCTTGGTCTGCACCTCCCGAGAGGCCCCAGAACCAACATCCCTGGTGGCCAGCTTCAGGCCATACCAGAGTACCACCCGACCACCTCCACAAATGACACACTCAAAGGCAGACTCAGCAGGCACCAGAGAACTGCTAAAGCAAATGCTGTTACATAGGGTCAGGCCCTGCACAACAGCTCCTCCACTGTAGTCACTGCCAGTCCTCACAACCAATCAGCCTGAGACTCAATCCCTCCATACAGCCATCAAGGCTCAATTACAACAGGAGGGCACATACAACCTACACAAGGCACACACCTGGAGCATCCAGCTCAAGTGACTAGGGAGACTGCACCCTGGACCCCATAGGACACCTTGAAGGGGCTGCCTAGGGCTGGAAAGTAGAGTGTGGGTTCTTGGCTTTGTGCAGGAAAAATTTCACAACACGAGTTCAGGTGACTATTAAAGCTGCGGACAGTAAAACAAGAAAGGGCGTAGCACCGAAGGAGCAAAGCCCACAAAATAAAGGTGCATCAGCTGCTTACCAAGAGCTATGAGAAAGGTATCAGGACTCAACCCTGCTCAGCTAATGTTCTTTCTACTTCTGAGTTCACATGACCTGACTGTGAGCTGAGAGACTCAGCCATAAGTCAAGGACATATAACCAAAAAACTGGGGCTCCTGTTGCTATGTGGCCCTTCTTCCCCCAGACCTAAAGCTATTTTGAGCTCTAAATCTAAATAGAATCCTAAATTAAAAGCAATTTTTCAATATTAAAATTACCTCCTTTTCTATCCATCACAAAGACTGTACTTGAAGTCTTTCTTGCTAAACAATAAGACTCAAGAAAAGAAATTAGACTTCAATTAATTTTGCCACTGTTACTGTATAACATCTAGTCACAGATTTTTTAAGTATGGCTGAGAATGCTGAAGGGCCCTAAGTTAACACTAAGCAAAACCCTCAAAAAGAGGTTCCATGCTTTCTCACATTCTCCATACAGACTGTATTTTCATGTTATGCTCCACATAGAATATCTACTTCAGATTTTTCTTCCATAATATATATGTGTATATATATACACAAACATATATATATCTGAGTTTTTTATTCCATATATAGAGTTCCTTTAATCCTTTACAACTTGCAAAATACTATGACCAAAATAATAAGAACACTTAATAGTTAGAAAGCTTAAACCAAATTAATCAATAGTATTATGCTTCAATCAGACTTTTATTTTCTAATATTATCTTATAGATACCAGCTGTCATTAATCTGACTTAGCAGTAGTGCACATCTATTTCCTGTGTATGAAGAAACGTGTTCATAGAAGGGGAATGTTCTACAGAGTAAAGAAAAGGGAAGACCAGTGTTAGTGTATCACTGTTTGAATAAGAGAGATTAAATCTGGAGATAAGTATTTTGGTCACTGAAGAGGCAAACACCATAGCGGGACAGGGATAGTTCTTTCATCAGGTTTCACTATGGCCTAGAATGATGAAACACAGAAGACCATCCAACTTTTATGCTCTGGTTTCAGGCTCACAATGTAACTTTCTGATTATTAACAGGCTTCTCAAGTACCTTGCCTCCCAAGTACCTCTACACAAGGAAAAAGGTGCCCTGGAAAGTTGATACAGGTAATTCTGTAGAAATGCATAGCCCCTTGTGAATCACAACACTGTTATTCTAATTTTACACATCAGTGAGTCTTAGGCTGAATCATCCCTAGGTGAACTACTGATATGGAATTTCTGGATCTTCAAGGCCAAGGAATAGGCTGTGAAATGTTCCACCACATTCAGATACCACCATACTCTATCTAGGCAGCCAGCTGCCATCCTTCTAAAACAGGGGTGGGGAAATCATTTGGTCTGGTCCTGCCAAGGCAACTGTAGGCGGGACTCAAAATTCAACAAATCTAGGAGCTTTTTTCATAGTTAATTTTTAAGTTGATCATTTTGTATGGCCCTCGAATGCTGTTATAAATATCCAAATGGTCCTTGGCAGAAAAAAGGTTCTCCACCCCTGCCTAAAAGGTCTTAAGCGCAATTCACCCTAAAATACCACAGTAATTAATATGCTTAATTATCTATAACCAAAATTCACAAGCCTGAGATTTTAAAAATAGATGTACGTAAATGCAAATATGCCTGCTGAACAATTCAACTGCATTAAGATGCATGAAAAGCAGTAAAGGCCAAAAAAACAATGATATATAAATAAGATCAACATCTAACTTGACACTAATAAAATAAAATAAAAATTTTCACTTTCCCAACCTCAGCTGTCAAGAACTGTCACGAAATTCTCAAAACAAAATCTTAGTTTTTTTTAAAGATATTCCTGAAAGGGAATAATAATAAATGTTAAGGGAGATTATCAGTACCTAGTGTGAATATAGATACCGTTTTAATTTCTGTATATTTTCTGATATCTTTCAAATAATTAACATGTATAATGAGCAATAAATCTTGCTTTAAAAATTCAAAAAACTTTAACAAAACCACAAGAATGGATAAAGTGAAGCTGTCAACTTTCAAAATAATAAGATGGCATTCATCCTAAAAGAACAGTGTCACACTTATCTAAGGGTATTTTTCTACAGGATGACATTAGAAAGTTTATTAATAAGTGATTTAATACTAAGATAAATTTTCCCTAGCATATTCTTCACGTTAATTCTGGATACCAAGAAAGGGTTGGGGGAAGGAGGTCATGGGAAATTAAAGAACCATTTTTAACCCTTGTTTCTGACATTAGTTAGAAATGAAGGGAAAAAGTTCCATTGACAATAGTGTCAGAAACTATAAAATATCTAGGAATTTCGCAAGAAAGGTATAGGAACTACATGAAGAAAACTATTAAATTGATGAAACCTTTATTGAAGGTTCTAAAACTAAAACAGGACCTGAACAAATGGAAACTCATCATCATAAAGAGAAATTATTATTAAAAATGTCAGACCTCCCAAAATGAATGTAAGAATATAATGCAATTCCAAACAGTGGGCCTTTTGAGGTTTTCTGAACTCAACGGAATTATTTTCAATCAACATAGATATAAGAATAAACATTTAAGAATAGTCATCCACAGTCATCCTGGTTGCATAAAATGTCTATGTACTCAAGCAATAAAATCATTAATTGGGGGGGGGAAAGAATAGCCGAGAAATTTAAAAAGTATAGTGATAGGAGATTTTCTTAATGGAATGCAACTTTCTATAAAGTTGTTATATTCAAAATAGTAAAATAATACTACAGGAAGAGAAAAACAGAACATCCAGAAATAGAATAAATATATATGGGAATTTAACATGTGATATGGTGGAATTTAATTCATTGAGGAAAGAATGGCTTATTTAGCCCAGTCGGGCATGGCTCAGCGGTTGAGCGTCGACCTAGGATCCAGGCGATCGGGGTTCGATTCCCGGTCAGGGCACATGCCCGGGTTGTGGGCTGCAGCTGATCAATGACTCTCTCATCATTGATGTTTCTATCTCCCTCCCCCCCTCTCCCTTCCTCTTTCTGAAATCAATAAAGATATATTTAAAAAAAAAAAGAATGGTTTATTTAGTCCTGGCATAGGTAGTTCTCCATACAAACGAAAATCAGTAATATTTTAAACAAAAACAAAAAAATTTAAAAAAGACAGAAAATCACTTCACACCACATAGTTAATTCCAGATGAATAAATACATGTGTCATATGACAAAGAATTAACATACCTTAAGGTGTTTCTACAAGATGAGAAGAAAAACTTAAAAACAAACCAAGGACATGAACAGACAATTCTCAATAAAGGAAATCCAAATGGCCAAAACATATCAAAAAAAAAGCTAGCTCCAGTAACAGTCAGGGAAATCAAAATTAAAACAAAACTGAGAAACCATTTATCACAGCAGACCAGTAAAAATTAAATAATTACATCTAATGATGTGACAATATGGAAAACCTACTGCTCATGGAGGTGGAAATTATGACAACCTACTTAGAGAGTAATCTGGCAACAACTTACTTTAAATATACTTCCTTTAACCCACAAATCCCACCTTGGAGGCTCTAGTCTGTAGAAATAAAAGCATCAGGAAATAAGGTGATGGGTACAAGGATGTTCACTGTAACACTGTTTGTGGTAGCTAATCTAGAAACAACCCAAATGTCCACATAAAAATAGCTGAATAAATTATACATGGTACATCTATACTATGAGACATAATAAGGATGTTTAAAAGAACAAGGTGGAATTATATTTACTGACCATGATGTGTTAAGAAGGCCTGTTACAGAGGAATATAACAAAAAAGAAGCACTACATATGTACACTTATGTAAGTATATACAGTACTTGACCCAAGCATGGAGAGAAATAATGAAGTATATCTATAAACTGGTAAAATGGCTAGGAAGCAATAATAAAGGGGTTGAGGGAAATGAATAGCTTTCTTAAAACTATGTCTTTAAATTTTTTTCACTTATTACAACAGATACCTATTTTTTTATAAATGAAAAAGACAGATGAAAAAACAAAACCAAAACTCTCAGCACTATAAAAGTAGATTATTCAAACACAAGGGGAGAGTCAGTAACAAATCACTGAACCATCATCATAGTTCCATCCAGGGGGAAAAGACTAAAGTTCTCAATTTACTATTAGTTTCCTAAGCATAATAAATTATATAATAAGTATTCAAAAGAAAAAAAAAAGTGCCAGGAAGAGATTTCTTTGTTGCGCGCTTGAAGCTTTTGCATAAGAAAAAAATCTAAGCAAATCACAAAGAATAAAGAATAATATCAATTTCAGAATTAAACACCTAAATAATTTTGCAAAGACCTGAAGAGAAGGTTTTGTATATGTTTCTACATCTGAAAATAAACTTCATTGACATCAACTCTATCAGTCACAGGTAAATGACCAGCAGTAGAATGGCAGAATTCACTCAGGACCCTGACTACTTTTGGCTTTATCATCGACCAATTACCACATAACTAAGTACCTGAACAATTTTTTTCAATTATGTTCATTCATATAATCTATTCCGCAGAGTAGCTACTGTCAGGCACTGTGCTATGTACTAGAAATGCCACAAATAAGATAGTTCTTATCCTCTGGAAGAGCTGGGAAAGTAGACAATTCAACAAGCAGTAAAAAAGAACTACACCTCTTTGCTTGGGGCTAGAGAGAGAAGGAAGAATAGGTTCACTGGTGGAGGGAGAAAGGAAGGATTCCAGGTATAGGAAACAGATATAAGGAGAATGAAAGAACATCGGGTATTCAAGGAACAGCAAAAACTTCAGTATGTATAAATAAAAATAATACAACCAAATGCTAATAAAATCAAATTGTAAGCTACTTCCTCATTCCACTGTCTAAAATAATCAACACCATTTATTAAGCTTTCATCTTGGAAAGTTTCTAAAGAAAATACAGAGACCAAGTATTCACTGGTAGAGGTAAATATACATTTATAAACCACCACATATAGTAGGTACTACCATTATAAAAAAGGTTCTTTCTTCTTACAGTAGTTTTCCTTCAATGATCATACAAAAAAACTAATACCAACAAAGATTCAATTACTCTACACAGTGTGCCTAATTATTTTCAGTTTCCCCATTCACTTCAAACCAGTATTTTGGCCACATTTTTAAAGTATCATGTTTTCAAATTTTTCATAAAATGGGAAGGGAACCAAATCTGTTGTACAGGCTTCTAAAAAGGAGTAAGAAAAATTATCTTCCCTTCCTTTTCTTCAGCTTGAAACTGCACAATTTCCAATACTGAGGTTTAATAGTTTCACTAAATTGAGCTGTAAAAACACTAATGAAATTCCTTTTACTATGAGTTGTACAACTGTGTGATCATTTACAAAAGTTAGATCTTATAACCAAATACTGTACATCATCTAGTCTTAAATTTTAACCCAAAGACTTGTAAAAAGGGGTGTGCCAATATTTTACAGTTCCAAAGATTTAAGCTCATATCTTTCTCATATCTACTCTTCCCAAGAATACATAACATTAACCACAAAGCCAGACAAGCTGAAAAGCCTCGGATGCTGGTACAACACAAATACAGTCAGCTACAAGCAAGCTGGAGTGAGCAGAGAAACTGCCTATCAGGTTACACAGTGACTGTCACTCCATAACAACAGATAAAGGGGGCAAAAACTACTTGCCTTTAAGATGTCTTTAAATATTCATAAGGTACAAAACTCACATATATTTTCTCTATCTTTTAAAAAAAGAATTTTTTTCTTCTAATCCTATTTTCCACTGACATTTATAACACCATAATTTTCTCTCTCCAGTAGCTTGGGGGGAGGGGAAGCAAAACTTCTAAGTATCTCGAGGTGAAAAAAAACATTTCTCATTTCAATCATATTATCCTAAACCTTCTTGCCCTTTTACACAAGTGTTAGTTGATGCTGACTCAACAAGTTTGGCAAGTATATTTTTTATTTATTTACTTACTTACTTAATCTGGGCCCTTCGAACATTGATGAAATTGGCCCGGCCAGTGTGGTTCAGCAGTTGAGCATCAATCTATGATCCAGGAGATTGAGGTTCAACTCCCAGTCAGGGTACATGTCCTGGTTTCATGCAGGAGGCAGCCTATCAATGACTCTCTCATCATTGATGTTTCTCTCTCTCTCTCCCCTCCCCCACTTCTTCCTCTCTCTGAAATCAATAGATATATTTTTTTTAAATTGATGAAATTCTTCTAAATAACCAGAATTCATGCCAAATTAAGTGTTTTGTGCTACTCCTTCAGTGAAGAGAAAGACTTTACACATATTTTCAAGGTAGAAATGACTGTCTTTACTAAAATAAAATTTTCTACGCAAAAAGGCAAATGAAAATATCCTAAAAGTGTTTGACAAAGATGATTTTCAAGTCCTATAAGCCAAGAAATATAAGAGCTTAGATAAATCTTTATGTTCTCCTAATTTTAAAATTGCTTACTACTTTGAATATTATCCTGCATGAAGAAACTGAGTAAAAGTAACAAAGGGATGAAAGCCAAAATCAAGAACTGAAAACAATTCATAAAGAAAATAAAGATTGAATCACAAACACCAAAAACAGCTAAACAAGTTGCTGGAGTTTGAAGAAAAGTTATTGTTGTAGATTTTCTGAAGCTAAATCCAAATAATAATTTAAATTTTTTATATCAACTAAGTCTCTCTGTGTACACAAAGCATTTAAATCCTCATCAAATGTAAATTAAGCATTTCAAAAACCTGTTTTGGTAAGCAGTTTCCCAATTCAGCTTTTTAAATTAAAAATAACCTTTTAGAAAATACTTGTTCAGCTTTTTCAATTTGTATACGTTTTTATAAATCACAAAAACCTGGGTTATTGTTTCTGTACACCACTGATTTAAAGACTACTTTAAAAAATAAATAGTGGAATGAAGTATCACCGAAGCTTTGCTAACAATTTTTGTACTTTATAGTTTCACTCTAAAATTCACGCTCGAATCTAGAACTACTTGCTGTCAATGAAACACCAAAGAACAAGGAACTGCTCCCAAAAGAAAATGAATTAAGGTTTCAAGTATAATCCCAACAATTTAAGACAGATGAGACATTCAAATCTGTCTGTTCTGATCAATCAACAGTGCACTAAAGAGCACTTCGCTTAAAATTTGTAAGACAAAAAGACACTTTCTCCAATTGAATGCAAACCATTAGTAAATAGTTTTGAATGACATTTAAATACCAGTACGGTGAGTCAACAAATGAACTGAGTTAAATAACATTTATCTAATAGCTCTTTCAATACCTAGTTTTACACGTGTAAGTCAAAGATGGAACATTTCAGTAGCAACTATAAGGGGATATTTAGTAAATGAGTGAGCATTCCCCAGATGTTTGGTATTTGACAGTTACTTTAAACCAAAAGGGAAAAAAAACACAACTCCATAGCTTCAGAGTAAATCTACAAATAGTAACTAATATATTTTTGAAAAGTCTCCTTAAAACAAATGACAAGAACACTGGCTATTTACAATGAAAACATTCAGTCTTCTACTGAGACATCATATGACCAGTACAGGAATGTACCTTACCTACCAGATAACTTGACGATAAGAAAAATACATTTGTACATGAACAGGAAGTATTAAAAGATTTTATCCAGTTCAAGTGATAAATTTTAGCTTCAGCAGTCACTAGGCTGTAATCTCAAATAAGTTATTTCTGTTTTGAAAATGTAAAAACCCAGGCTATGATGAAATAGAGGTGATTCAATCACACTTACCTAACTTGAAATGTAGGAAATCATCAGTGAATTCCTGTGAAATGCTTTTTATTCAAGTATGCTACACTGCAAACATACGTTAAGAGTAGAATAAAAGCGGTGAGATTATGGGTACCTAGAGAGTCTGTATTTTTAAACCAAAAGTTAAGGTGTTTATAGTCTGACAAATATTACCGGTACAGAGGGAGTGAATATTTAAAATCCAGCTATCTCCAGAAAAACCCAACACTCGAAGTCGATCCAGGTATTTTTTAGAATCACTCAGCAAAGATCATTTCCGTACAAAACACCTGAAAGTTAAGATTACTAAGAAATCTTCATTCACTCCTCTCTTCTGTCAACTAATCCCTACATCAGCCAAAAAAGTTACTTCCCTTCCTACCTTAATCAGATTAAGATTCTTCTTCACAGGCAGATTTCCATGCCCAGGGATATGTAACACCAAGAAAAACACATAAGTGTCAGTAAGTACCAAAAAGCCAAGTGTTCACAGGAAGGGAATCCACAAATGAGAAAACACTTGACAGCCTCCTCCCTACCCTCCCCCCAAAAGCCATTTAATCGTCTTTATAAACATTTACTGCTGAAGTATACTCTGAGCGAGTGTTTCGACTGATCTCCTACACCAAACCCTAACAGGGGAACATAACCAACGGTCCCGACCCTTTCAGGCAGTCGGGAAGACCGGGAGAATTATTAGAAACTGACGTCCGCGGGGTCAGGAGTTGGAGAGAAGGGTAAGTAGTGTACTGGAAGGTGAGTTTTCATAAAAAGCAAAAAGCGGTAAATTGGGAAAGAAGTTGGTCGGAAGGTTAGAAGGAGGCGAGGCCGATGTCCGCTTCTGAGAGGATGGCACTGCAGGTGCAGACAGCAATTAACTTAGCATTTGGAAATGCTGAAGAGTACTACGAAAGACCTGACCCGAGTACAGGGTGCAAGAATGTTGATACGTGGCTCCCTGAATGAGCCCTCAAAGACCGGTCGCTGCCTGATAAAGTCAATGGGTCCAAGGAGGCCGGCACCGGCCTGGCAACTCCACAGCACGGAACGCAGTCGTGCGCGGAGCCTCCGGGTCCGAGGCCTCAGGGTCGGCCAGCAAGAAGTCAGAGCAGCCCCAGGCGCTCCGGGCCCCTCCTGAACCAGCCTCTGCCCTCTCTTCTCACCCCCCACAGCCTGGGACCGGACCCCTGAAAAGCTTCCGGCCGAGCGCTCCCGGCGGGCGTGGGGCAAAAGAAGCGATAAGCTCTTAGCGCTGTGAGTGACACTCACCGGCCCGAAACCTCGAATGAAACCAGCAGCTCCGGGGGCGGCGGCAGCAGTGGCAGCAGGAACCGAACATCCAAAATGGCGGCTCCCTCGGCCACACCACTGCCACTGCAGGCGGAGGGATCCTCAGGAGGAAGGGAGTTTTTAACAAAGTTCACACACTATCGCAAAAACCTCGCTCCCTATCCTCCCCTCCTTGTCGATTCCGCGTCCTCTGACTGCAACTTCTCGGGCCTCCCCTCTCCTATTATCCAAGAAAACTCGGACCCTGCCGAGGACTATTTGCCAAGGAGGAGGTGACTGCTCCTGCCCGAGCGACGCAAAAGCGTAGCAAAGATCGGGGCTGTCACTGATGACGCGAGACGCTGCTGCCGAGTCACCGCTGCGAAGAGTCTGAGCAAGAAAGATCCGGCTGACCCTGGAGCCGACGGACATTGGTTCCGCTTGAGTGGGGAGGGGCCGGGCTACCAGGAAGCGCCGGGGCCACCTGGAGAGGGCGGTGCTCCAAGGTAGCGAAGGACGTGCTGGAGGCGCGGCAGGTGCGGCGCGGGGACGCCGGGCTGAGCCGGGCCGAGCCGGTCCTGACCCCGGAGGATCCCAAACTCTCTCCTGTCACCTTGGACACCTTAGCTTTCCCTGTGGGTTAAAGTCCGGAACGTGCTCCAGGCGGTCTTGGATTCTGTGGTTTTATGGTATCGTTACAACATATTTTATTTAAAAAATTAGAGTATGACACGGAAGAATGGATTCCAAGCCCAGTTCAACTACCTGCATGGGACAAGTCATTTAAACTCTTAAGGCCTCAGTTTCCTCAGGCGTAAAAAGAGGGGACTTGGACTAGTGACAGCTAAAATCCTTCCAGAGTGGGCTTTCTGGCTCCATGAACTAATGACCTGAGCCAAAGACAGTCCAACCGGACAGTTACTGGCTTGATAAATAATTACTAGCGCCTGATAACGAATGTTTTCCATGTGAGCGTGAAGACGCCCATGCTCTCTTGGCCCATTTAAAGGAAAGGTGACCTACCTAAACTAAAACCCTTCGGGTATATTGGCAATCAGGTGTCCGCCGAAGTGCAGAAAGCCCTGGACCTTGTTCGATGCCAAGGTGAGCTGAACTGACCACCGACCTAGAGTTTAGGACCTGTCGTAGGAGGTTGCACCTTTCTCAGCCACACAATGCAGGAATGTCAAAAGGTTTTACAAAAAGCGAACTGAGTGGGCCCACCTGTACAATTTTGTCCTTGAACTTACTGGGGCATGCCAAGTGACTGGAAAAAAGAAGACCAAAAAAAAAAAAAAAAAAAGGCCAAGGGCATAATAATAGTAATTATTTATTATTATTGAATATTGATGTCACACACTGTTTATAAAAGCATTTTCATATGTATAAGCTAGTTTGACCTTCCAACAATCTGAATCAGACTAGATAAGCATATATAACTTAGTTTTACAAATAAGACTAAGGCTCAGAGAAACTGACATAGGGGAAGACTCTCCCTCTCCCCTCCCCCATGGGGTTCTGCTATACCTTGTCACTTCCACCCACACCCACACCCACAGGCAGGGTGGAATCAGCCCAGGGCAGTGGATGGGGGAGCAGAATGCTTATGGAATTCAGTCACCTCATACCCCCCTCCATGCACCACTATACAGTGCAGCCCTGGGTCACAAGGCTAGTAAATATGTACAGTTGTACAGCTGGCCCTCAGGATCCCCCAGTTCCTCACAGGAAGATTCAGCCAACCACAACTGGAAAAAAGTAGGGAATAAAAATGTCATGTTGTTGCTGATATGAGCTATGTAGTCAGGCCTACGGTGGTTGAGTCTGTACTAAATACGTGCAGACTTTTTTTGTGATTATTCCCTAAACAATACAGCATGACAACTAGTTATACAGCATTTACATTGTATTGGGTATTATAAGTACTCTAGAGATGATTTACAGCATATGGGAGGATATGCATAGGTTATAGGCAATTACTATGCTATTTTATATAAGGGATTTTAGCATCCTTTGATTTTGGCATCCATGGGGGTCCTGGAACCAATCCCCCACAGATACCAAGGGCTGACTGTAATAGTGTAAAACTAGAAGACCATAATTATGTCTTGGCATGGGTTCCTGTGAGGTATAGCTATGCATGAGCACATGCTAAAGTACTACAGCTTGGGGCTCCCATAAAAGTAAGAAGTTTGCAGGTTTCAAAGCAATTAGCTAAAGTATTCCATCTGCAAGGTCACAAAAATTTGCTTAGAAGTAGAATTTAAATGTTTACCATTGAGAACCACCAAAGAAAAGTTCAACCATCTTATTAAGAAAGAGGAAGGAGCTTTTTTCTGCCATGCCAAATGGCAGATCATTGAAGAGAAAATGGCAGGCATTATACACTGTAAACCCTCTTCATGTATTTTTTAACTTATATTTATCTTTATAATTACAAAGCCCCTCCTTTAATGCAATTAAAACTAAAAGCAATTAACCCAATACATAGCCTGGCCATCATTATGCTGGGGTCTTTGGTTTCTGTGGCTAGCAGTTGAAGTATGTGAAGACTTACTCATCTACTCAAACATAATCCCTAATTTCAGATAAACTTCAAATAAATTACAGCACACCAATGGAATGGAATACTATGCGGCCAATAAAAATGAAGCTAGAGCTCTATCTTTATCATGGTCTGACATATTTTTTAAACCGATTATAAAATGGAATGATAAAACGAGCTTGTAAAAAGTGTATACTACTGTATATACATAGGAAGAATAAAACTAAAGTATAAAAATTTTTGTGCCACCTCACAATTCAACTAAAGCATTTATTGATTGCCCACAACAACTAGCAGTAGTGCATTATGTCTTACAATTTACAAAAGTGTTTTCATATACATTGATTCATTTGCTTCCCACACACCATGAGCTTGTAAAACATACAGACGCTATAGCATAGAAGTTAAAAATGCTGGTTTCTGGTGCTCAGTTTTCTGGGTTTAAAACTCTTGCTCTTCCTCTCTTTATTGTGTGACCTACAGCAAGTTATTTAATCTCTGAGCACTTCTGAACCTCAGTGTACCCATCTGTAAAATGGAGTTAATAATAGCATTGACATCTTAAGGCTAGTGTGATAATTAAATAAGCTGATACACTTAAAAGTACTTAGGACAGCAGTTGGTACATAAGGGCTCAATAAATATTAGTTCTCTTTAGGATAAAAATTATCACCCCCACTTTAGACACGAGGAAATAGAAGCTCAGAGAAATTAAATGATATGTCACACCTACACAGAGCAGAGACCAGGCTCCAATCTAGGCCTTTTAACATTGAATACATCTTTTGGCCCACATAGTAATCATTCAGCCAACGTGCTGCCCGACTCTTTCCACTACACCACACTGTTCTAGGTGTACAGAATCTGTAATCGGCATTTTAAAAGACACTGTCCTTACTCTCTAGATAATAACAATCTCATTGAGGAAAGCCAGATTTTTTTAAAAACCTCAAATACAAAAGAAAAACCAGTGATGTTATTATTAGTAGATAAATCCTAATTACAAAAAAAAAACAAACAAAAAAACAACAGTGAAAGATCGCTAGGAGCCAGAGCAATGAAAGAGGGCTCTTGGAAGACATGACATACAGTTGGAATTTATAGTACTGGGAGTGGGAGGAAGACCCTCTCTCTTCAGTGGGGTTCTTTAAAAAAAAAATTATATATATTTGTTTTTATTGGACATCTGTAATACTTTCAACAATAAAGATGAATTTTTAAAGAAAGGTTTTCATTGATTTCAGAGAAAGGAAGGGAGAGGGAGAGAGAGACAGAAACATCAGTTTGCTGCTGCCTGCAGTCCCCACTGGGGATCAAGCCTGCAACCCCAGCATGTGCCCTGATCAGGGATGGAACCCATGACCTCATGGTGCATGGACAACACTCAACCAGCGGAACCACACTGACAGAGCTTCAGTGGGCTTCTTAAGTGGCTCAGTATCATCAGTGGAAGCCATATGACCTTTACAGCAGATGACCTCTCTGCAGAAATGTGGTCAACGTCTCTATGTGCCAGAGACCTCAGCCAAGAAAGGAAAGTGAAGAGGGGACACAACCCTGTAGGAAATATGGGAACAGGAGTCAAAGAGGCAGTTCCTTGGGCCTGTTTTGTTATGGTATGAGTCACCCGAATCTCTAAATAAGCCTGAAAGTCAGAAAGATATTAGTCCCTCTGTTGTTTATGTAATGCTCTTGCAAAAAGGATTTTTACAATTCTTTTAAGCGTGGTGCCTAATCGCAGTTTATCCTGGCCTGAGAAAAGGGTTTAGGAATTAATCCTTCAGGTATGACAAAAGCCAGTAGTGAAGTAAAAATTAAAATTCCATACACTCCATACACTCTTTGACCTCCTACCAAGAACATTAGGAAATGTATTACATGTTCCTTCAAAGTAAAGACCAAAACCCAGAGGATATCAGGCTCATCCAAGTGCTTGATTTGCTTTAGAGATATTTTTAAAGAGGTATCCCAAAGTGCCGCCTGAGATGTCTTGTGTCATATTTATGTTCTAGTATCTTTTTTGTGGAGTAGTTCGATTCCTGATCAAGGGCATGTACCTGGGTTGTGGGTTCACTCCTCTGTTCCAGGTTGGGGCATGTGGGGGAGGCAACCAGTCAATGTGTCTCTTTCACATCAATGTTTCTCTCTTTCTTTTCCCCACCCACCCTCCCCCATTCTCTCTGAAAAGCAATGAAAAAAATATCAAGTGAGGATTAACAAAAAATAAAAATTAATTAATTTTGCATTTTTCTTTTCTTTTAAAAAATATATCTTTACTGACTTCAGAGAGAGGAAGGGGGAGAGAGAGACAGAAACATCAATGATGAGAGTCATTGATTGGCTGCCTCCTGCACACCCCCGACTGGGGATCGAGCCCGCAACCCGGGCATGTGGGAATCGAAACTCGATCTCCTGGATTCTAGGTCAATGCTCAACAGCTAAGCCACGCCGGCTGGGCTTTTTAAATTTTTTTGAGGTTCAATGTTTGTTCCTATTTATTTGTTCCTCTTAGAAAATCTCATTTTTTTACTGGAATCAGACTTAGAGGTAGAAACTCTCAGAGAGGGCAGCCTAAGTGTCAACAATAAGTGAAAGAAAAAAAGAAAAAAGGAAAAACAAATAAAAAATGCTACTTACACAAGACACAAACAAAAATATAATTAATTTGGCCATCTTGTTTTCTTAGCCTCTCCTTTATCCAGTTTCATAGAATCACTAATATTTAGTCCAATAGAACTTAGCAAGTAATAGAAACCAGAAAGAAAATAAATATTTATTGAGCACCTACTAAGTGCTAAAAAGCTTTACATACATTATTTCTTTTAATCCTCATTATGTTCCCCATTTTACAGGTGAGAAAAAGGAAGTTTACTTCTGGTTCGTGACAGAGTCTAAATTTGAGCCCAGGCATACAGGATTCCACTGATTTCTCATGTTCACCCTTTTGTTTGCGCATTCCTTAAGATACTCTTTTTAAAAAGACACACATTCCTCTAGTTCCTTAGCTCTCTCATGCACATCTAATGGGAGGCACCATTTGCCAAATGTCTTATTTATAGCTAGTAAGTACAGGGATGAGATTTAAATACACACCATTCTGTTTCCCTGGAAAAAAATGATAATTATGAGAGAAATAAGAATCTTGGAGAAAATAAAAGTTTATTGACGCTAATTAATACAATTCTGTAGGTCAGGAATCTTCACCTAAGAATTACATTATTTTAAGGAAAAGAATTATACAAGTTTAGAATTTTAGAATTCTATAGAATTATAGAATTTTAAGAAACAGGAATAATTATATGATTACATGTATATGCACACAAACAGAAACATACACAAACATTATTACAGACAGAGAACCATAGAATTTAAGGGATGGAAGGAATTGTAAATGAGAAAACTTCACACCCACACATCGGTGGCCATATTAAAATTTGTGCCCAGGGATTCCAAGTCCCAGGCAAATACTCAATCCAGGACTAAGGAATTATGTGGCTTTCTTCAGCATTTCAAGTCTCCGGTCAAGGTCTTCAAAATCAACCTCCTCACAATCATAAGGGTCAATGGAAAGGCTTGCTTGAGGTTTTACATCAGGCAAATCAGGCAGCATAAAGTTATCAAAACCAATCTTGGCTCTTGATGCTGGCTTTGGAGAAGTTTGGGGGTTGAATTCCGAACCTGTTTATTTCAATAAATGTAATTAAAAGTCACAACAATATGTCCTCCAGAATGAAATCCCAGCCTCAAAGACAGTAGGCTATTATTGCTCTTGAGAGAACAGTATATAATATGGCTGGAAAACTGGACAATTCCCCCAACATGGAAATGGTGATAGTGGTTAGATTGTGTTGGCAATCTTCTTCAAGGGCAATCTGGATTTGTTTTTAAAAGGGACAATTTTTCAAAACATGTGACAGGATGATTTAGTACAGTAGTGGTTTTAAAACTTGTTCTGCGTTAAAGATCTGTTTGAGATCCATATCCACTTTGAAAACTGTTAGCTACTATAAGGGAACACACTGTACTCCCAGGAAATCACTAATAAACTTCTCTCACCAATGGAGGAATGAATAGTCTTATAACAACTGGAATATCTTCAATGAATATTAAGCAATTCCAACTACTACCAACATTCTCTGTACTTACCAGGAACCAGTACAGGAAGCAAATCATTTTTGTAGGAGTCATTCTGAAAGAAAAAAAGATCACTGGGAAGAAACTGGTTTGAGTTCCAAACACATATTTTGTTCATAGTAAACCTTCAATAAATATTTCTTAAAATTAACTTAAGTGAACTTGATCACAGTCAATCTTCCTTCCTGCCTGAGGTGAAGTGTTTTAATGCCTTCTGGACGTCAGCCTTAGGAATGACTGGATTTTGCTCCTTCTGTCACCTGTGGCCTCAAACAAGAATCGGGAAATCTTTGATCTCTGAGCCTAGAGATGCTACTTGTGAAAAATGATTCAGTTTAATAAAATCAGAGGACTCTTTCTCCAACAAATAAGTGGCAAGAAAAAAGAAGAGGTGGGAAGAAGTGTCAGAGATTAAAAGATTTAAGAGACTTATCAACTCATTACAACGAGTGGATCTTTTTGGATCCTGATTTCAATGAAATAACTAAAAAACGCATTTTTGAGACAATCAGAAATTTAATGAGAATTGAGTATTATATGATATTAAGGAATTGTTTTTCATTATGTTGAGTATTATAATGACATTGTTTTATATTATAAAACAAAGGGTATGTGTTAGAAATATATATTGAAGTACTCATGGACGAAGTTATGTAATGTCTGAGATTTGCTTTAATTTCTTCTCTCAAAAAAAAAGTTAGGAAGAAATAAATAGAAGAAGTAAGAGCAGCATAATGTTGATAACTGTCAAAAATGAGGAATGGATACACAAAAGGTCATCATATTATTCTAATTTTAAATATGTTTACATTTTCCATAAGGTAGTCTTTGTTTAATTTTTAAATCAGAGGACTTACATTCCAAAAGTAGAAGCTGAGCAATAAACAAGGTGTAATTCAGACAAATAATTTCAACATGGAAAATCAGAATTAAATTATGCCTAAAATATAGAATTTCAAAAAAAGAGCTTCATGGGGTCAGAAATGAAAGAATAAAACAATTTCTTTTTACTTTATAATGAAGGAACAAAGAGTAAAGAAAATTAATGCCCATGGCTCTTTAGTTTTTACTTATTTGACTTCTCTAGATTTGTAAATGTACACAGTTATGAGACTTTTACCCTGTTTTCAGCATCAGAGTAAACTGTTTTCACTACATACAAATTGAATATATCTAATATGAAACTTGAGTCTAAATCACTGTACATTAAAGACTTTCAAATTTATCCAGCTCATACAAATGTTCTTTGCAGTCTATCCGATGGTATTTATCAAGAGGTCGATGAAAGGCTGTATGTAGCCATATTTTCTCATGAGTTCAGCATAAAAACACATCAAATATAAGCTAAATTATTGCAAATATACTCCCTGGCCTTAAAGACTTCACAAAAATTATTTTATCATTCAAAAGGCTCATTTTGACATATATTCTTGCGGTACTTACAGTCTCCTTTCAGATTCAATTGCCTTATCCATACTGACCTGTCTTTCAGGAGGAAGGGATGAGAAACCAGGGCCTGGGGATGGCACAGGTAAGGGCCCTGATGTAGATACTGTCGATGCCAGAAGTGGGTCATCAGGTCCGGCTGCAGTTCCACCTCCACTGCCAATGGCACCTTTCTTGACATCCTCGGTAAATCCAACACTAACCAGGTCTCCCGGGGCTTCAGCCTGAAGCAAGAGGGTGAGAATAATATTGGGTTCTTAATTTATTACACATTTGTTTATTGCATATCTACTACATGCCAAACTCTCTTGGAAAATGCTGGGGAAGAAACAGTGAGCGAAAAGACATGGTGCCTGCCCCCTGAAGCTTAAGAGTCTAGTGTAAGTCAATGACAGTTAAAAGCAACCTCCAGGCTTTCTGGCCCACACAATTCTTTCTCTCTCTTTCAATGACTATGTTTTGAGTACCTATGAGGTCAGACACTGTGGTACACCAGTGATTTAGAGGGAGGCATAAATATGCATATAGATGTCTACAAGAAAGTTCAGCAAATCCTAACAGTGGTAAACTCTGGATTTATTCATTCATTTGACAAATTCCATTGACTACTTAATATAAACCAGGGACAGTGCTGGGGATGCCACAGTGAACAAAACAGACAAACATCCCTGTCCTCTTAGAGCTGATGATATTCCAGCGGGAGAGACAGATAATAAACAAGATCACTAAATGAGCTATACAGTGTGTTAGATAAAGACAGGAGTGATAGAGAAAAAATATAGAGCAGAGAAGAGGGAAGATGTTGACATTTTAGAGAAGGTGGCCAATTAGGGCCTCACACTGAGAGTGGGTGTGGACAGTCTCTTCAGTCATAGGAAAGCTGTTGTCTGTTATTCTAAGTGAAATAAAAAGCCATTGGGGGAGACTTAAAAGCAGAGGTGTGACAGGATCTGACTTAGGTGCTGACCAGATCTCTGAAGGCTACATTGAACATCAATTAATGAGGAAGAAGAGTAGAGAAGCAAGAAAACCAGTTAAGAGGCTCTTGCAGTCATCCAGGGAAGAGATTATTGCAGGTCAGACCAGGTTACTGTCCGCGGAGATGGTGAGAAGTAGCAGAATTCTGGGTATATTTAGAAGGTAGAAAAACCAGGACTTGCTGAAGATTGATTGGGGGTTAGCGATTGACAGCAAGGGAGGAGTCAAGAAAGATATCAAGGTTTCTGCCCTAGCACAGAATTACCATTAACTGTAGAATGAATGGGTTCTTGAGAGGGGTAAGAGCACTCTTTTAGACATGTTAAGTTTGAGATGTCTCTGAAATATCCAACTAAAGATTTCAAGAAGGTAGGTGGATACATCAGGATGGAGTTCCTATCAGCCTAGAGGCCTTGGCTAGTGATATATGTGTAGAAGTCCTCAGCATAGAAATGGTATTGAAAACCATGACATTGGATAAAATCACCTAGAGAGTAGAGAAGAAAGAGAAGAGATCCAAGGCTGAGCCCTTGGGCACATCTCTGGTAGCATTTCATGTGGCTTTAACTTCTTCACAGTCCCTTTTGGTATTATCTAAATTTTTACGTTGTGTCATTTTTCAACAAACCATATAATTTTTTGAAAGAGAAAAAATGGGGAAAAGAGTCCCTATCAGGAAACCATCAGGAGCAAAGCATCAGAAAAGACAAGTGTGCCCTTTACCTACAACCCAGCATGGTACATGCTGCCCATCAACTGGAAGGCAGCACAGTGGGAACACAGAGGATGGAACAGACGTCCCTGGTGGCCTCATGCCTGCACTAAAAACAAGTTTGACACCTGAGTACAAGGCCATCTTTTATAAAGAAGTTACCAGGGACAACTTTATCAGTTGCTAAAATAAGTCGCTCCCCATATGAGATGATTTGAGAGGCATTAGGGAGAAATCCCTAAAACAGTCTATGACCAGCTTTTGGAAGCTTAATTCACCTTCCATGATAATAATGATGATGATAAAAAGCAAAATGTGATTACATTTGTAATGGACCACGCAATGCATTTAAATCCTTATATGTATTAGCTCATTTAATCATATCAACAAACTTATGAGATTTGTTAATAACCACTAACTATTATTGTCCCCCTTCTTACAATCCAGAGAACTGAGTCTTTGAGAAGGTAAGTCACTTGCCTGAGGTTTCATGATTAATAAATGGTGGAGCTAGGATCTGAATATGGGTCATTTCACTACTGAACTCATACTCTTAACCAAGACTAAATGATAGTGCCCTGTGCCTTTGGATCTTGTAGCCTTTATTCCAGATCTTTAATAAACACCTCTTTATTAAAATGCAACATATCCCAGGGACAAAATTGAGGTCTTAAAAACTAAAAATGTTTTGCACACTTCTAGGTATAAAACATTAGGTACCTTCATCTTTGTTTTCCATTCTATTGTTAAAAACTTAGAAGGGTCATCTAACAGTTATCAGAAGCCATCATCTGTTGGGAAAAGTATGTGGGCAGAGAAAAGGTACAAATTTCACCTGATTTACAGTCCTGACAGAGCTACCATGAGAGCCACATTTGTAAGTAGGAAAAAATATTCAAGTGCACAAAAATCTCAGCTTTAAATCAATTCTCTGTTCTTTAAAGTACTCACCATAATGGGTGCCTTGGGTTTATATGGCACATTATAGTTCTTAGCAATTTCGATCAGATACTGTTCCACTAGAACCTGGGGTAGAGTGTTCACATTTAATTTACACGTTAGCTGCAAAATAAAGAACATAACAGAGTTGGTCACACACACCCCTACAAAAAAAGAAACAAAAAGAGTTTAAGAGGTCTTTCACCTTTGCATCATTGCTCTTCATCTTTCTAGTCACTGTTATTTAAGATGTAGGATTTTAAAAAGATATATAACTTAGCACCCTGGCCAGTGTGGCTCAGTTGGTTAAAGCGTCATCATGTGCGCCAAAGGGTCTTGGGTTTGATTCCCAGTCAGGGCACATACCCAGGTTGTGGGTTTAATCCCCAGTTGGACACATATGGGAGACAACCAATCGATATTTCTCTTTCACATCGATGTGTGTCTCTCTCTCTTTCTCTCCCTTCCTCTCTCTATAGAATCAATGAAAAACATATCCTTGGGTGAGGATTTAAAAAAAAGAAAGATATATAACTTAGCAACAACAAGGAGGGGCCCCACTTATAATATAAGAGAGCCCTTTCCTGGGGTGAAGGAATCTCAAACCAAGTAGAATAAGAGGAAAAAATAAACATAAAAATATTTTGAATCAAGAATTCTGATTTTATGACAAGTATTTGAATTATGTCAGAGGTGATAGTCAACATACACAACAACCAACACAGCAAGGCACTAACCAATCAGAACAGATGCCCTGAATGATAAGAATGTGCAATGGCCTGAAACAACTACTTTGGCCAGATTCCTATGTCCAGCTGAATGTCAGTCCTGAATTAGGTAAGATGTTCCAGTTGAAACTTCAAAGTTTCATTAACTTCGTTTGTATTACTAGGCCAGTTACATTTAGGAAAATGTAACTATGAAAATGTATGTTTTCTTAATAAAGAATCAGCTCAGATTTCTTGACTTTAGTTTTTGTTTGTTTTTTAATTGAGGTGACATTGTTTAATAACATATATAAGTTTCAGGTGTAGAATATTATCATTTGATATCTGTATATACTCTAGATTGCTGACCACCAAAAGTCTAGTTTACATCTGTCACCATATATTTGACCCCCTTTAAAATATCTGAGTTTCTGTCCTGGCTCCCATGCACTGGAAGGTTGTCAGTTTGATTCCTGGTGCACATGCCCAGGTTCCAGGCTCAATCCCCAGTGGTGGGCCTGCAGAAGGCAGCTGATCCATGTTTCGCTCTTTCATCGATGTTTCTCTCTCTCTCCCTCTCCTTTCCTCTCTAAAAATCAATAAAAATATGTTTTTTAAAAAAGATCTGAGTTCCCTAATCCAAGATCTTTATCCAAGTTCCTCTGCCTCCAATGAAAAAAGTACTTCTACACAACTTTCATTCTGCACAGAATTATATGTTAGGAGTTTGCTCAGCTTTTCCCAGACTTCTTGGTTTAGAAAAACATGTGTCTCTGGAAATGGTACTACCCGAGAGCTGACAGTTGCAGTCTCATTGGTTCGACACAGTTGACCATATTCTTGGCTGTACTTTGCACACAGCTGATTAGATACCTGCAGCAAACCATCACCAAGAAAGAAAGAAAGGCAAAAGTCATCAAGTTATGGCAGATTTGTTTTAGATAAAGAACCACCGAAAAAGCAAAAATCAGTTTCATGTTACCTCATTGGAATTATGTTCTTTTAGCATCAAATAGCAATAACAACAAAATAAGCACTTTGCTTTATTTTTAAGCATCTAATAAATGTGAAACTTAAACCCTCTAATTCTAAACACCTTATAAATCATGATACCCCTTCCTCACAAAAGAAACTCAGTTTAATTTTTTATGAAAGGTTTTCCTCCTACCATTGTCATTAAAAACATTATTTACTTTTCATTTAAAGACTAACAGAGGAAAATACTTTTTTTGGCTATCCTTTAAGGGAAGAAAAGGTTCTTCAAGTAATCCTGCAAGTCTAAACGAACAACATTATTGATAACCTCACTTACAATCATGGCATGGGCAGTTAAAACTCATCAAACTTACTATTTTCAACTCAGGCACCTCTGACTGGAGTCGAGTTGCTGCCCATATTAGTGTAGACACACATTCAGCCAAACCAGAATCCAGTTCCCTAAGGAAAGCACAAAAATTATGAAACTCAGGGCTTTGTTTCCCTCTTCTCCCTACTTCAAAGGTAGCCCATGGACAATATTCAAAATATAATGTTAAAATAAAAAGTTATAAACTGAAATTAGAATATAAACTTTCATGTACATATATGTGTGCCAAAGTATATACACACATATATATGTTTATAAACGCATAGACACATATAAATATATGTATGTAAACTGAAAGGAAATATACCAAAATCCTTATCTCCAGATTTGGTGATTATGGATTCTTTTTGTCTGTATTTTCCAACTTTTCTACTACAAGTTTATACTATATTTTTACAGTTCGGGGGGGGGACGACACCTATTTGGTTTTTAAAAATGGCTCTTTGGATTGGCACATACCCTTCAAGCAGAGGCCAAGTTCTCTGACACAGTCCCAATAAGTTAGAGCCCACCAGCTCCCTCACTAGGTGGCAGGGAGCCTAAGCAACAATGCAAGTTCAGTAGGTCTCACTTTGTGGTCTGGATCAAGCTAAACCGAGCCAGGAGCAGGTTACAATACAGCTCCAGGATCTCCATGGCCTCCACCAGGTAGTCTTCTCGTATAATGTGCTCCACTCGGATCCGAGCTCGTTCATCCTTCCCAGCAGCCAGATGGTCAGCAACCTCCTTCCTTGCTTTCTGGGCCTGCTCGGCTGCAGCACAAAGGGCACATATAGAAAAACGAATGTGTTTCAGATAAATGCTAAACTGCTGTTACACCAACATTGATATCAACAAACATTTATTGTGTGTCCAAGTTATAGTCTATGTTACAAATAGAACCCTGGAAGGTCAAGATTATCTCCTTTTAAACAGGAATCAAGCCTGGCCAGCCATGGCTCAGGGGTTGAGCATCAACCAAGGTTTGATTCCCGGTCAGGGCACATCCGGGTTTGCAGACTCGATTCCCAGTAGGAGGTATGCAGGAGGCAGCCCATCATTGACTCTCTCATCATTGATGTTTCTCTCTCTCTGTCTCCCTCTCCCTTTCTCTCTCTGAAATCATTGATACAGGGCTAATTTGTTTTATGCATCTCAAATCACTCAGGCACTTCATGTTTAAATTTCTTCATTTGTAAGAAGAGTATAAAATTTATCTGGATAATAATATGTATCACTGGATTATCGGGATCAAATAAAAGAACATGTGGGCATGCATTTTAAAATTCACAAGTTCTATGTACATCATCAATGTCATCCTCACTGTTCATGGTAACAAAATGGGAACCACTGGGTTTGCCCAAATTTCATTTATTTTGGGTACTTTCCCTAGGCTCCTATTATCTCAATAATGCCCAAACACCCTCTGCCAAGATTTGGCTAAGTAATGCCCAAATATCAATTTGGAATTTTGAGTAATCACTGCCTCTCTACCAATAACAGATTATAGTAATTCAATAGTAAGTAGTACTATTTACAGAGCACTCAGAAAACTGCATTTACATGCAATACTTATTTCACCTGAACCCTCCTCATAATCACAGATCATCAGTTTTTCAGTTTATTGAGGGGTTAATCACTCATGTGACCCACTGGGATGAGGAGAGAGCAAAGGCAACAGAAAATGAGTTGGACTTAACGAAAGAAGATAACACATATTACCTCTATGTGTGAGTGTAAATACTGCTTGAGCTGTCACCTGATAGAAGAAATAGCACTGGGGGCAAGGAGGGGTTAATGTCTGAAAAAGGGTAAGGAAGCCTTTAAAGAAAAATGTGCCTGGAAGCTCAAACTTAACAGCTACTGCACATGTAAAAGGGTCTGACTAGATAAATTTCTCTGCCTTGATGGAGAGAAGTCCAGTAATTGGGACATTGTTTTACATTTTAAACCTTTGGAAACATGTTTTAAAAATTACACTTTTCCCCAGAGGCATGGATGCATGGAACAGACTGACAGACCTCAGAAGGGAAGAGGGGGAGGGGAGAGATTAACCAAAGAACATACATGCATAACCCATGGACACACGCAATAGTGTGGTGGAGGCCTGGGAAGAGGTGGGAACTGGGGGAAGGGGGGTAAAGGGGGGGGACAGGGAACCTCTGTAATACTGTCAACAATAAATTTTTAAAAATTAAATTTTTTATTTTGCGATCATTGTAGAGTCACTTGAAGTTTATAAGAAGTAATACAGAGAGATCCAAGGTACACTTTACTGAGTTTTCCCCAGTGACAGCATCTTGCAAAACCAAGGTATCAATATTGATATAGTCAAGATACAGAACCGTCTTTGGAAATTTTTAAATGATTTGATCACTGTAATAGTCATTCCCACCAGTCATAAATGTTATTTTGAGTTTCAAAGTTGGTGGCGGCTCTCTCTAGGGAGCACGCCCTTGCCTTTCCCCACCACCTTCCCCCCAGGCCCGCTTTCCTAGCCTCTCTCCTAAGCTCCAAGGGTCCTTCTTTTGCCTCTGTAACTTGTTTCCTGAGCCCATTTCTTCTATACAGCTCACTTCTACCTCTGTGACTTTCTAAACAAACTTTCTCTGATAGTTTGAAACTAAATAAATAAATTCCAAAGTTGGTAAATAAGACCTTAGGAGATGTAGCAGTGGGCAGGGGGGAGTTGAGGGGATCTGAGACACAGTTGGCTGGGCTGCCTGGAGTATTACCCACCTTTCTTTCTTTCCAGGAGTTTTAGGCGATTGACAGCCAGTTGCAAGTTGACCCGAAGGCGATCGGCTTTGAAGACAGGGCTGAACATGATTTCACCACCAGGCACAGCAACTCTGAGCAAGTTTCCCAGAGAAAGAGAGAGCGATCAGCGTCATGGACTCCAGTTTTTCAACATCCACTTGATTCATTCAACAAGCCCCATGTAATGAATTCCTGACTGCTCAGTAATGGCCTGGCTAAACTTGCTTCTCTGTGGACCAATACCCCAGATATGACTCTTGCAACTCAAACAGGGGTTAGGTTTCCTCCAGTTTATTCCAACAGTCAGTGTTTTGACTGAAACTTTTGAGAGTTCTGCAGGAAGTTTCTGACAAACGTGAAAGTCTTTGGCAAGTGTCTGAGGAAGTAGACAACAGAGGGAGATTCCCCTCCCCAAAGGACAGATTAGTCACTTATGGAGAAGTTATAAGACAGCCTTCTAAATAAAATATTAATGAATTTGAAAGGGAAATCCCCATTGGAAGAGATCACATAAAATTAAAAGCATGTGAAAATGAGGACATAGAATTCAGAGAAGTAGCTAAAACACAAGCTTAAAAATTGCACACTTCTACATTTGGACATCTAGAAAAGCTGTCGAAAAAATGATCTAGTGCGAGGCCCCAACATGTTCCTAGGAAAAGCTCAATCTACTAAGTTTTTCAATAATTTCAATGTAGGCTCAAGGTTAGTTGTTTTCTGCCACTGGCTTTCAAAAACAAAGTTCCTTTCCTAAAATGACACCCTTACACGCTGAAGCATAGAAGCGGGAAGATATGACAGGACAGTATGAAAAATGCCACCCCCTCCCCTTGTCACGGCACATGTGGTTTCCCAAGTTACAAGTACTTCTCTCTGGTTTGATCCCTTAACGTCAAAAAAAAAAAAAAAAAAAAAAAAAAAGCTGGGATAGTTGTCTGAGCTTTCCCTGCCTGTAGTACAGGTTTAGAAAAACCACAGGGAGGACCCAGGTGACACGCCGAGAGCTGGTGTGAAACTCCTGTCTGCTTAGGGAAGGGAATAACAGCACGGCAGGCTTGTGCTGTTGTTTTCCTGCCAGCAGGGTAGCCCAAGCTCTCCCATCACACAAATTCAATCTATGCACATCGCAGGAATCCAGCAGGAATTCAGGGAAAGAGAAGAAGTGGAAAAAACATTGAAGTGTAACTCCTTAGTCCCCAAATACCCCAAATACCTTTAAAAATCTCCTTTCAGTTCATCAGTTCTTAAAACTCTGTTGGGGGGAATAAACCTCAGGGAAATAAAACGGAGGACTTGAAAACAGATAGCAAACAGGTTAACTCGTTAAGAGGACAAATGAGGAAACGGGGCAAAGGAATTAGCAAGTAAGTTATCCAGAGTGGCACAGCTATGTGAAATTTCATTCAACGACTGTTTATTGAGCCAGTTACAGTGTTTAAGACCCCGGGTGTACTTAATATATAAATAACTTAAAGAATTATCCAGATACCAGAGAATAATACAGATTTTTAGAGAAATAAAGTAACTTTTGGTTATTTTAGTGCCTTAAATCTAAAAACTATGTTAGTTATCACTAATATTCCTGTCAAACACACTACAGAGCTTCCTACCATCAATATGTACGACCAAAGAAATCAGGATTGCTTAGAGTAAAGATTTCTAAAACAGGATACAGCAGAGATCTGACCCACCCTTTTCGGACTGCAGCGCCAAACCAGGAAATCACCTGTGTTCCACCAATGGGAACATCCTGTTTTTTTAACCAGACACGCCTTTGCACCAAGTAATTGTGTTAATGGCTGGTAGTCAAAACACTTTTTTTTTTTTTGCTTGCATCTACCTGTGTCTGCTCTTTCAACTTTGAAAAACAGATCTCTGAGTGTATATCTTGACCTGGGAGAAATGAGCTACCCTTGAATACACCTGGATGGTTCAAGGGTGTCTATTTGTTTTAGTTTTAATGCCAGTTTAGTGAGCCAAGCAATGAACCTAGAACCCAGGATGCCAGCCAATGCTAAAATGGAATCACCGAGTGACCGCAGGACTTCCTTCTTGGCCAGAGAGATCACTATCATGGATAATATATTCATAAAGCAAAGCCCTCTCATTTAGATGGCTATGGATCAGTAGCTTCACTATGTTTTACCCACTGGTGAAAGATGCGTGTGTGTGTGTGTGTGTGTGTGTGTGTGTGTGTGTAGTTTAATAATTTTGACGATTCTTTGTGCCCATCAAGGTGAGAAAATATCAAAATTGAGATCTAAGGATTCTCTTGAAAGGATCTTAGAGGTCATATACTTTATTTGTATTTTAACTTATTTTAATATTTCTAAGGTAATATTCTCATAAAAAATATCCAAACAGTAACGTAAGTCCCTTTTGCTCCTTTTGGCCACTACCCAATTCCACTTTTTTCTCCCAAGATAAACAATGTTAACTAGTTGTTACACATCCTTTCATTCCTTTTCTGTTAGATACATAAATATATGCAACTAGAATACTATGTCTTTTAACCTTAAATACATATCGCACTGTACATGTTTGCTTATTTTTTCATTTAAAATGTTTAGAGAGCCCTTCTATCTACATTTTACTCCCACCCCTTCGTTTAGTTTAAACTTCTCACTTTGCAGAAGTGCAAACCCAAGTCTAAAATAGTCAAATGACTTTCCTAAGGCCGGATAGCGACAGAGTAAGGGACCCGAGCACAGTCAGTACTTTTAAAATCACACGGAAAGCAATTATTAGTTACTGAACAAAGTTTGCAGAAACTGAAAGCGGGGGAAAAAAACCACTCAGAATCCAATCTCTCCAACAGGGAAACTTATTTTTTCCTCAGTTTCGTTGGGTTTTGTCTGTATGCACAACTACTTTAAAAAAAAAATTTTTTTTTTACACAGATATACTGTAATCGAAGCACGAATTCAAACGCTGTCCACTTTGGGGTTAAGTCCATCACAAGTTGATGTTACTGCGAAGCTGACTCGCAGCGAGTGGGCCTGGACCGGCGACCGGACGCCTCGCCACGCAGCCAAGCCCGCGTCCCACTCAAGCTCGGCTGCTTCCCCCGCGCGACGCCCCTTCCTCTCATTTCTCAGGGGCTCCCACGTCTCCCGCGGCGGTTTCCCTTCCCCCCGAGACCCCGGCGGGCCTCTCGCCCCCCCCGCGGCGACATTTCTCTGCCCTTCAGAGCTCCCGGCGCCACCCCGGGCCTCCCGGGGCTCTCCTTCTTCTCCCGCGCCCGGGTGGCCTCGGGGTTCCCCGAGGTTCCCACGAGGAGGCTTCAGGAATCAGTCCCAGAAAGTCCTGGCAATGAGGGGCGCTGCTGGCCGCGCCCCGGGGCTCTGCTTAGAAACCCCGAGGCTTCCCTGAGCGCCCGGAGACGGAGGGGTCATTGCGGGGTCAAGGCGAGGGGGCCCGGCCCAGCCCCCTCCGCGTGACGCAGCCCCCGGGGGACCGTTTCCTTTTCCCACCGGAGCGGGCGCCGGGGGGCGGGGGGCGGGGGGCGCCGGGCGAGGGGCCCGCCCCTGGCCTCGGGGCGGCGGGGCGGGGCGCAGGGGGGGACTCCTGGGCGTCCCTCTCGAGCCCGGGAGTGGCGCCATCTCCCCGCGCCGGGGGCGGGACGAGCCTTACGCCATCTCCGGGCGCCCGCTTTGGGGGGGGGGCGCTGGGTGTGGGGCGGCTCCGGGGCCGGGGATGGCGGCGGCCGCGGCGGCGGCGGCTCCGGGACGAGCGGGAGGAGCCCGCAGAGCGCCGTGAGATGGGCCGGTGAGTGTGGCCGGGAGCGGGGGCCGCCGCGCCGGCCTCGCGGAGGCCGAGCGGGCCTGGGCTCGGCGCCCCGGAGGAAGTGGCCCCCGGAGCCTGTTGCCCGGTCGAACCGCGCGGACCCGGGGAGCGAGAGAGGCCGCGCGTCGACCCCCGCGCGCTCCCCTCCGACCCAGCCCAGAAGACGGGCTCGGGCTCCAGCGACCCCGCGGCTGTGTCCCCACTGGCCGGGGTGTCCGAGTCCTTGGGGGCGGGAAGGGGCCCCCAAACAAGGAAGCATCACCTGCGGGCCCCAGCCCCCTGCCCCTCGGTTCGAGGGGTCGACCCCCCACCCCAGCCCACCCCACCCCCTCTCTAGACGTTGAATTTCCCATTTCGGGCCCTACCCTTTCTGGAGGAAGGACTGCAGGGATCACAGGAAGCCATCGCCCCTGGTGTCTTCCCAGCGCCTCTCTTTCTGGCGGGCGCACCTCTCGCCCTCAGCGGACGCTGGTCTCTGGCAGGGCTCAGCCTCTCGGTTCCTCGGCTCTGCTGGCAGCGTTGGCAACTCTCTGGAACAGCCCCCCCCTCCTTCCCCGTGAGCTCGGTTCGGGGAGCAGCTACGTCTCCCCCTTTTGAAACCTTCACCGAGCCGCTCCGGAGGCCGAGGTTTCCGATTCCGAAATGCGTTTTGCGCTGTGGGAACCTGGTACGCAGGCTTGGCTCTTTGTTGTCATTCCCACGGACCTTTTGCCTCTTTCAGCCCTTCTCTGAGCTTCTGTGTGGCTGACCCCGCAGTGACCTAGAGGCAGGTTTTCTTCCCTGTTTTAGTTTGCAGGGAGCAAGGATCATTCTGAGGTTGAGGAGGTGACCCCAGTTTTTGTTGGGAACGAAGGAGAGAGAGCTACAGTTGCTTTTCAGTTACTGGAAAGAAGGGATCCACGACTTGCGCCCATTCTTAAGAGACAAACGTTGCCTGCAGTTTGGTTGGAGGCCTGCGGTGCTCTGTAGGACCCCGACCCGACAATGGGTAGTTTCTCAGAGTACTGGTCAGTGCCACTTTCTCTGTTTTCAGAGATGAAGGCTCCGTTCTCCAGTGCTTGATGTTCCTGGCATGGGTAGATTCAGATACTGACAGTTTCGCGCCAGTTTGTTTGCCCGTTGTTAGCTACATGAGGACCAAGGAGGTGTTTTTCATTTCCATCCTACCTGATTCAGCACTTGGTACAAAGTTGTCACTCAGAAAATTTTACGCACACACACACACACAGATTTTTTTTTTTAACCCTGAAAATCTGTTAATAAGGCTTCCCCTTGAGTAACTCCCCCTTGACCTCTTTTTCTGCCCCAGAAACATAAATAATTGTTCTTTTTTTCTCTAGTGCCACTTTTCTCATTTCAATAACCTCCACAACCGTGTTTTCATCAGCTCCGAATAAAAGCGAAATCTGTGAAGTTGATTTTTCCCATTTCCCATTGTTCACGTGGGAGCAGCGTCAAGTCTTCCACGTTTATTTGTGCATCTGCCTGAAATGGGGATTGGAAGTAAAGTTAACCTTTGGGGAATGGGTACAGGTAGAAGATGAAGAATACAACTTTAAGGAAAACAATGAGATGTGACGTGGAAATTTTACAAATTCGATACCTTCCTACAAATTAGAGCTTAAGAGGTGGCTTTTTCTCTATTTAACTGCCTGGGCACTCTGGATGAATGTGCTGTTACCTCTAGAGAAGAGCATGAGGCAGGGATTCATGGAGTTTAAGTTCTTTGTGGCTTTGGAATTACTGTTCTTGATGACCCTGTATAGGGGTCAGGCGAGACTCCTGCTTACTTTTCCCCTATGTCTGTCTTCTAGGCTCCCACACCAGCGGCGAGAACACTGCTTCTTATTACAGCTGCGCAGAAACACCACTGGAAGCTCAGGTATTACAGGAGCTTTGGATACCTTGTTAAAAAAAAAAAAATCTGGGATTCAACAGTGGAAAACAGAACAGAGTGTAATGTAGAAATCTCTTTTCAGATCCAAAGAACGGGAGCCTGATTGGAAGAAATAGGTGACAAAGTTCATATGCATTGAAGTGTTCAGACCAAAAAGATACTTTATGACAATGGACAAAAGCATGTATGAAAGGTGACAACAAGAGAAAGGGGAGAAAAGCACTTTCTTACCAATCATACAGCCCTAAGATAGTAACAAACAGGCATGTTCGGAGGAGTGGAATCAGAATTTTAGGAGGTGGTGCCTAGAGCAGACCTCCAGTGGAAAAGGAGCCATTGACAAAGAAAAAGGCGAGGGAATGGATGAAGAAAGCAAACTGAAGGTGGTCAATGAGAAGAAAAGAAGCCTTGCCAGGCTAGGGAGCGAGAAGTCTCTGTGAGATCAGAAGAGTTTTGTTGCTCTTTGGGGAGGAGGGGAAACGAATAAATTGCAGAACACTAGTACAGCCACTCTCCCCGCACAGCCCAAGTTTGAATGTAGTATTTCATGGGGCAAAGAAGAGACTAAAGTTCGTAACAGGTTTAGGGAGCAAGGTTGAAAAGAACAAGCCATAAGCAGACCTGAGGACGCACTGCCACCTGGGTCCTTGAGGTGGTGGCGATAAGAGGCAGAGAGGAGGAGAGTTCAACCAGGCATGGGGCGGGGCCTGGGTGTAGGTGAGATCATAACCCAAATTAGGCTGGGGAAAGGAAGCGAGGATGAGGTCATATGTTCAGGAAAGAAGATAGCACCGTAGTCTTTGGTGGCAAAAGGAGAAACTTGGGAAGAAAGAGCCAGCAGCAAAGATCACACGTTCAGTTCCCTCTTAGGGGGGAAGGCTGTGAACAGGCACCAAGGTCCCCACCAGAGGCACTAATCATGAAGCTGATGGTCTCTCTGGGTTTATTTATTCATTGTTGAATGCTTTTCCTTGTAGCTCTGTGGTTTTTTGACTGTTTCTTTCACACCCTAGGCCGAATGATTAAGGAGGGTAGCATTCTTATCTGCCCCTGTCTCATACCTCTTTTTTTCCCAACAGTCCTCTTTGTTACATCTTCCTGCATGGGCACAGTTCCTGCTAATTCCTTTGACTTGGTTCACCCGTAGGTTACTTTTCTTTGCCTCTGATTTGTTCCCTAGCAGATGTGGGCGCCCCAGCCAGCAGCAGAGAGGGTTCAGGGGAGCCACAGAGAAGCCCCTTCTGATGCCCCAAGGAGCAAGCCGACCCCTTCCAGGCTCCAGGAACACCACAAAGCAATATGAAACCCGTTCATGAGAGGAGTCAGGAATGCCTTCCACCAAAGAAACGAGACCTCCCCGTGACCAGCGAGGATATGGGGAGAACTACCAGCTGCTCAACTAACCACACACCCTCCAGTGATGCCTCTGAGTGGTCCCGAGGGGTTGTGGTGGCAGGGCAGAGCCAGGCAGGAGCCAGAGTCAGCCTGGGGGGTGATGGAACTGAGGCCATCACTGGTCTGACGGTGGACCAGTATGGCATGCTGTATAAGGTGGCTGTGCCACCTGCTACTTTCTCCCCAACTGGCCTCCCATCCGTGGTGAACATGAGCCCTTTGCCCCCCACATTTAATGTAGCGTCTTCACTGATTCAACATCCAGGAATCCACTATCCCTCAATCCACTATGCTCAGCTCCCATCCACCTCTCTGCAGTTTATTGGGTCTCCTTATAGCCTTCCCTATGCTGTGCCACCTAACTTCCTACCGAGTCCCCTCCTTTCTCCTTCTGCCAACCTTGCCACTTCCCACCTTCCACACTTTGTGCCATATGCCTCACTCCTGGCAGAAGGAACTACTCCTCCCCCCCAGGCTTCATCCCCAGCTCACTCATTCAACAAAACCCCCTCTGCCACCTCCCCACCTGGACAGTTGCCACATCACTCCAGTACTCAGCCACTGGACCTCGCTTCAGGCCGAATGCCCATTTATTATCAGATGTCCAGGCTACCTGCTGGGTACACCTTGCATGAAACCCCTCCAGCTGGTGCCAGCCCAGTTCTTACCCCTCAGGAGGGCCAGTCTGCTCTGGAAGCAGCCCCTGCCAATGGACAGAGACAGCGAGAGAGAAATTTAGTAAGACAGGAAAGTGAAGCCCTCGACTCCCCCAACAGCAAGGGCAACGGCCAGGGACTGGTACCAGTGGTAGAATGTGTGGTGGATGGACAATTGTTTTCAGGTTCTCAGACTGCACGGGTGGAGGTGGCAGTGCCAGCACACCGTGGGACCCCAGACACCGACCTCGAGGTCCAGCGGGTGGTTGGCGCTTTAGCTTCTCAGGACTATCGTGTGGTGGCAGCTCAGAGGAAGGATGAGCCCAGCCCTCTCAACCTATCCCATCATACCCCTGACCATCAGGGTGAGGGGCGAGGGTCAGCCAGGAACCCAGCAGAGATGGCCGAGAAAAGCCAGGCCCGGGGCCTCTACCCTCAACCCCATCAGGAACCGGTGAAACACAGACCTTTACCCAAAGCAATGGTTGTAGCCAATGGCAACCTGGTGCCCACTGGAACTGACACAGGCCTGCTGCCCATGGGCTCGGAGATCCTGGTGGCATCAAGTTTGGACGCGCAGGCCAGAGCCATCTTCCCAGACAAGGAGCCAACGCCACCCCCCATTACCTCCTCCCACTTGCCCTCCCATTTCATGAAAGGCGCCATCATCCAGCTGGCTACAGGGGAGCTGAAGCGGGTGGAGGACCTCCAGACCCAGGATTTTGTGCGCAGTGCCGAAGTGAGCGGGGGGCTGAAGATTGACTCTAGCACAGTCGTGGACATTCAGGAGAGCCAGTGGCCTGGATTTGTCATGCTGCATTTCGTGGTTGGTGAGCAGCAGAGCAAAGTGAGCATCGAAGTGCCCCCCGAGCACCCCTTTTTTGTATATGGTCAGGGTTGGTCCTCTTGCAGCCCTGGGCGGACTGCACAGCTCTTCTCTCTGCCCTGCCATCGGCTACAGGTGGGAGATGTCTGCATCTCTATCAGTTTACAGAGCTTGAACAGTAACTCAGTTTCTCAGGCCAGCTGTGCTCCCCCAGGCCAGCTGGGTACCCCCAGAGAAAGGCCTGAGAGGACAGTCTTGGGACCCAGAGAGCAATGTGACAGTGAGGGGAAGAGCCAGCCGTCAGGCGAGGGCTCCCGAATGGTAGAGCCCCTGCAGCCAGAGCCTGGTGCTCAGGCCTGCTGGCCAGCTCCGAGCTTCCAAAGATACAGCATGCAAGGGGAGGAGGCACGGGCTGCAATGCTCCGTCCCTCTTTCATTCCACAGGAGGTAAAACTGTCTATCGAAGGCCGTTCCAATGCGGGAAAATGAACCTCTCTCCCAGACCAGACTGGGCCTTTACCCCAGAGCTGGGCCTCACCGTGAGCAGGCAGAGGATTTGCACATGTCGAGCAGGGAATGGCTCTCTTGGCAGTGAGATTGGGGGCGGGGGTGGGGAAGGGAGAGGAGGCAGCCTCCCAAGGCAGGGTCTGTTGCTCATTACCCTGTGGCATCCTTTTAGGACAACCCAGAGGATGCTGTGATGGGGAGCAGTAGGCCTGGGCCAAGGAAGTAAGGGGGTGCGTGCAGGATAAGAAACATTCCAAATATCAGGGCCTCCCTGTTCTTTCCTCCCCATCCCTAGCTCCTGTAAGAGGAAAGTCAGGCTTTGGGAGCAGGTGGCAGGAGGGAGCAAAGAAAGAGCCAAAAATGATGATCCACAGCTTATAGTAGCAGTTCAACTGTCTAAAGTTTCTTTTTTTTCCTTTTTTGTGGTGGGAGAGTAGGAGGCCCCATGGCTGGAATAAGAGGATTCCCACCCAGAACTCTTCTTTTGAGAGCTGTGCACTTTAAAGGGTAATTTTGTTACACAGATGTCTGTGGCTGGTTTGTGGGGGAGGAGCACTCATCTACAAGACTGGTTGGTCCTACTTCAGCCCTTTTCCCCATTTCTCCTTCCGTTCCTCCCATAAGCTTCTAGCACCAGGAGAGAGAGAAGCCCCTCCAGGGTTCAGAGTGAAGTGCTGCTTTGGCGGGGACCCAGTCAGGGGACTATGGGGGAAAGACCTTATGGCCAGGCTGACCGGGCTCTAGGCAAGGCTTCTGGAAAGGTAGCTGACCTAACAAAGCTCCTCCTACCCAGCATGCCAGACCTGCTATGAAATTGTACTGAATCTCTAGTTGGTAATGGTGACTTTTGAAAGAACCAGTGGACCCTTCTCCCTAGGCCTTGCACCCCTCCTCTGTGTGTGTTGTGCCTAAGTGCCTGTGTGGCTCCCACCCTTCTGCTGCCCTAACCTCTGCATGGTTTCTTGACCTGGGCCTAATTTGTAGCTGCACTGCCTTTTCCCTTCTGCAAAATTGGTTTTGTCCACTCTGACCAAGACCTCTAGTTTTTGGTGTGTAGAGGTCTGTCTGGTTTCCCCTTCAGTTATATTCTCTGTTTTTAAAAACTCAGAAAGAATCATGTCCCCTCTGCCGCTGAACAGCTTGGTGGAGAAACAAGGGAACTGTGCCCTGGGTCAGGACAAATACACCTGGCTGGGCAGTGCCCATCCTGGCGTTTTTACACAGCTCCTCCCATCTTAATTCCACTTCCTTTCCTAGCTGTCCCCTTTCTCAGCCAGCTCTAAGGTTCTGGGGTAGTCTTGATAACATTTTAGTACCTGAGGTCGCCTAGGTTTCATTTTGTGGAGTATTCCTCTACAAAGAGTATTTTCGATCTTAGTTGCATTTGCCCCTCTGTGTCTTAAGCCCACATTTTTTGTTTTACAACTTTTAGCAGCAGCTCAGACTGTGGGATTCTACTGAGTATTGAGAATTGGGCTCCCCCACCAGCTTTCAGGTGGGTGGGTGGGTTTTTTGTTTGTTTTTCAGGGGTCTTTAGACTCCTGAAGCAACTCAGGGTATTGTCCACCTAGCTCTCTGGTGAGGCTTCTCCCAGGGTATGATCCTGGCATTTCCTTTAGAAATGTACTTGGACTGGCCAAGGCAGGAGTCTCAAGCCTCTGAGGTCTGATCTCTGCTCTGTCAAAGACTTTAGGTAAGTCTTGTGACCTCTCACTCTTTCACTTCCTCCCCAGCTGCCAAATGGGGATAAATAATCTTACCTACCTCCTGGGGGGAGGGGGAGTTCTGAGAATGGAGTCATTCTTAGTGCTCAGGTGCTAAAGGTTGTTCTCCTGGGGGAACAAAGTGGCTGAAACTGGCTTGTTTGTTACAAGCCCTACACTCCACTATTTTATTCCTTGAGAGCAGTTACCTGGTCATTCAGCTTTTGGAGGCTCATCCAAAGGAAGCTGCTGGCCTGCCCGCAAGTACTTAAGTCTCTGGTTCACATCAGAACCAAACGCCAATCCTGTCCAGTGAACACTCAACCTTGTACTCATTTGGAATCATGCCATTTCCCTTCTCTGTTCCCCCATTCTCTCTGAATGCTGCTTTCTTTGGTTTCTTTCCTACCGTGGGGGCCTGTGGGGCTGAGTCTTGAATCTTCTCAGATGATGGCCCTTGGAGAAGGTCTTCTCTCTGGCTGTTCCATGAGCAACTCATTCCTAGCGATTAGTGTTTGCACGGGTTTCTCAGAAACATCCTCATAGGAAGTCTCATCAACTGAATATAGTGACGTGCATACAGTAGACACTCAAGAAATATCCACCAGGGACACCAACTGAGCTTCCTCCTTATTGGAGCAAATCTATGTCTTACCAGATGCACACCAAGCAGTTTTAAGTCAAATAACCCTCCACTACCCAGCCTGGTAACTTCCACTGAATCCTGGAAAGAGAAAATCTTGTACACCTTGGCAAGTTGGGCCCGGACCTTTCTGCTGCTGTTCCTCTTCTGTCTCTTGCTGGGAAAGCAATACCAGCAGCTCCCCTGACACTGTGCCATTAATATGTAATGTATTAATACTTGATTTTCCTGAGATGCAGAGGTGTCTTTTGTGAAGTGTAGTCTCCCAGAAAATGCAGCTCTGTGCTCTAAATTTGGTGAGAGCTGTGGCATTCCCTTGGCCTTTTCCCTCCAGTTCAGCCTTTCTTCCAGGCATGAGGAGTAAGAGTAACCTATGGTGTGTCCATTCTTCCTTATAGGAATTTCATAAGTTGCAAGACACCTAAGAGTGGTTTTGAGAGGGTGAACATTTTAGTGGAAAGCTGTCAGCTTTTGGGGGAATGGGCAATTGAAGGAGGCCAGAGCCATTTCCAGAGCTTAGGGATAGGAAGGAGGACTGCTAACTTTGGCACTAAATAGAAATAACTATTCCACTTTGAAAGTAGGAGAACCAGGTAAAGGATATATAATACATCCAAGTCTTGGGTCGTCATTCCTATCAAGGTTAGTATACATGGGGGTGGGAAGGGGGTGGTGTGGGGAAGCAGAGCCTGGGAGTTCAGAGCTGAGCACTTATTACCCTTGGGGAGGGGCCCCCGCAGATCTGGATTGACCCTTCTACACTCTTGGTCCCAGTTGGTCATAACGCCAAGGGCTTTGGTCTGTGCTGCTTTGCCACTGCTGCTGTCTGCTCACTGTCCTGCCTGCTGCCCTTTATAGCTCCCCATCCTTCCATGTCTCTGGCCGTATACGTGAAATCAAGGCACCCTTTTTATTCTCACCTGTGCAAGTGTTACTTTATAGCAAAGTCAAGGTGACTAGGAATAGTACGACTTGCTGCTGGTGGGCTGGTGAATCCAAAGGGATGTGGCTTTAGTGCTTATCGGGAGCCCTGTGGCTCTAAATGTCTGAGTGTCTTGAGGGAGAAACAAGCAGGTCCTCCTAGTGGATGTTTTCTGTGTATTAACGTCTTTCCTTTGTGGTATCTTGTATCCTGTTTTTAAAAATAAATGATGGGGAACCAGGTTAGGGCCTGTGCCAGTATTCCAGGGGGTTCATCTGGCTCTAGTTATGTGGATTCTGTCTGAGGTTGAGAAAGGGTTTGAAGTTTGAAATAGCCACTCAGTGGGGGTTAGTTTTATTTTTACCAGTGGGCATCATAGGAGATGCACAGGTTGGTGGTATGATTTAAACTTAGAACAGGCAGGCATATTGAGATGTTGAGTGATCACACTGGAGATAAAGGGTGGACATGGGTTAACTGGGAAAGGGCCTGGTCCGTTGGAGTAAAGATAACCTGATTAATTGGCCATGGGAAATTAAGTCAGTCTTAAAAGCAAAGTGAATAGGGCAGAGGCCAGGTTTTAGGGAGACTTCTTGTCCTCATAGGGCTGTTTACTAAACCACACTGAAGCTACAATATTTTCCAGATGGGAAAAAGTGTACACTACAGTTGAAGAGCTGAACTGTGCTAAGTTGGATGTTGACCAGGAACCTATTAGCCCTTTGCTGGGAAGCCTTCACCCTCCAAGCTTCCCTGGAGTAGGGAAGGCCTTCCACATTATGCAATAATAAAATAAGCATCTGGGTCTTTGCAGCTGTCAGTTGTTCTTTCAACTCTAGGATCATTCTTTGGACCAGAAGCCTGGTCTGGGCCTAGGATGGCACTGGCCCTCAAGATGCTAGTGTTGACTGCACTCTCTCCTTACCTGCAGACTATGCACAGTGCCTGGGGCGGAAGGCGGAGAGGTGGTGTGGTTTGTCCTGCTGACCCTCCCCAGCAGGAACAGTAGTAATAAATGCACTTTTCACACTAAGGTTTCTTTATTAGTTCTGTTAAGCCTAGATTCTCCTTCAGTAGATTGCAAACTCAAAAGTCTGTGTGGTCCCAAAGCCATTCTAACTGCAAATGCCCAGCAGTGAAGGTGGCCTCAAACTGGGTTCCTGTCTACAGTGTGTGTGGCAGCAGCCCATGTGCCTTTACCTATTGTCAAACTTGCATTTATTTCTGTCTTTATGACTGTCACAGGGACTGAGGTTCATCAGAGAGAGAGAGATTGCGTGAGCTGATAACACAGTGGTTTTACACCCACTCCCTTGGACGGGGAGTTTGCACGTAGTTGTGAGTGGTTAGTGCATTGCTGGTATTGCTGAAGGCAGAGTACACCCCTCATTTGCTTGATACTCGCATTGGAGAGAGTCTTGTGTTGGGGGAGAAACTGACTGTTCTCGAGGCAAACTTGAAGTATTAAAAATAAAACTGTCCCCTACAACCTTCCTAGTCACATACAGGATCCCTGTAGCCAAAACAGTATATGTTCCAGCTGCAGAGAGCAAACTGCTCTCAGCTTGCACAGCACCTTAGGGGAGGGAAGATTATGTGGATATGGAATGGGGGTAGAGAAAGGAGGATGGGAATGTCACCCAATTGGCTTTAGGGTCCCAAGGAATAGAGAAGGTCGGCACTGGGGAGGTCTGGATGGATCTGATTGGTGTAGGAGTTCCCTGTAGATAAATTACTGACCCCCAACTACCATCCCCAGTATGTAATGGCTGAATTAATATGTAATCAACTGCATTGTATCTAAAGCCTTAGAACTAGTCAGGTGCTCCCCCCACCCATACCATTTCTTACCCTCTAATCCTACCTGATCTTTAACAAAGCATTAATAATTCTAAGGATAATCTCTATTTTGTTGTGCTTTTTTGTAACTGTTTTAAATAAATCAATTTGTACTGTATATTTGTACTTTTGTGAGATCCTTTTTGCTGTTTTACCATTTTAAGTCTCTGTACTTGGCTACACACAGATTGTATTTTTATTGTTAATGCTCTTCTTATGGATACCTGCATTTAACTTGTGGACTATGTAAACACAATATATATCAATATCTATATATCTATATATCTATCTATATAAACTACTAGCTTTTCCTTTTGGTGTTTGCGCCTTTTTCCTATCCCAGCATTAGATGATGGCCATTGGGTGGGGGGTTGAAGCCTTTCGTGGGAGAGCTTGTAATAGAGGGCAGTGGTGCCCATGATTGTGTGGTGGACGCCAGGCAGATTATGTGAGCTAGTCCTGAAGCATGGTCTGTACATTTTGTTGCTGTGTATTTCAGAGACCCAGAAGTCTACTTGTAGACTTAGATACTAGCACAGTCAATCAAAAGGACCTGTAGACGTCTTCACTGGTGGCCTTGTCTCCATTTTTCTTTCCTCAGGAATACTGCCAGAAATTGCTGGAATAAGTCAGTTGCAATGATACCTACTGCTTATAACTCAGAAAGCTTGCCACTGATAGAGGTGAAACACTCAGATACAAGATAGTGACTCAGACACACTTATTGAGCATTTACTATGTGCCACAAACTACCCTAAGTGCATTATATATTAACAATCATTTGTTGCTAGTACTATTATTTCCATTTTATGGGTGGGGAAACCAAGACGGAAGTCAAATAATTCGCCCAAAGTTACACAGCTCTTAAATAGCAATGAAGAATTTTAAATCCAGGCATCTAACTCCTGAGTCTGTTAACTTACAGTTCTGAAAACTAAATGAGGTAATCCACGTAAAGTGCTCAGAATAATCTTTGATGATACTGAATGCACAACTATTTTGAGGGATCCCAAGTAGGCCTTCAATAAGGAGCTCTGTGAGAAAAAGGCATTTGGTCCGATTACGTACTTTCTTTTAAGTGTCTAGTACTTCATAAGCAGTTTATTGGAATTTTTGTATTTTTCAGAACAGAAATATTTCAGCCTGCCTAAGGAATTAACCCTAGTTTGGTGGTTGGGTGTGGGAGGTCAGTTAACATAATTAAATAGCCTTGAACCTATGGAGGTCAGAGAAGAGTCCAAGATTCCTTGTTATGATATTGGAAGAGGTCCACATTCCTGGCATAGTTATTTTTCTGGCTACAACTTAACTAGGGCACTTCCTTCTGGACTTCAAAATCTATAATTATCTAAACTGTACACAACCTTTGGTGCAGGCTAAGGAAAGTTCTGTGCTTGTTCTGTACCATCACAGAAGCTTTTTAGAAATGACCTCAGCTCTTGTCTCCTCCATGGTTTGGCAACCATACAAACTGCCAGAGTGGTCATTTTGCTCTAGCCTTGACTTGAGCTCTCATATTACCTTAATTCTGGATTTTCCTACCTTGGCTGTGGAAATAAAAAGATGAATTACCTCTTCTCTCAAACATGAGTACCTTGGTGCTGTCTACCTTAATATTGTAGCTGTTTCTATGAACATATTCCTAAGTGTAGCTGTCTGCTCTCTGGGATAGAATTTTAAAAGTTTGACAAACTGGCTGTGGCTGGTATGGCTCAATTGGTTGCGTTTTGTCCTGTGTACTGAGAGGTCACCAATTCGATTCCCGGTCAGGACACAAGACAGAGTTGTGGGCTCAATACTCAATAGTGGGCATGCAGGAGGCAGCGGATTGATGTTTTTTTTCCCTCTCTCTCCCTTCCTCTCTCTCTAAAAATTAATAAAAACATTTAAAAAAAAAGTTTGACAATTCTGCTGGGAAAAGTAGCCAGCACCTAGTCTAAGTACCATATCCTCTTTAGAAAATGCCAGTTATGCCCCCCACTAGTGGGTGGCCACAGAGTTTTGCCACAACTCCCCCCCGACACACACACACACACTCTGCACCCTGCCCACCATGGGCCTGGTGCCTGAGGCCAATGCTGCACACCAGACCCAATCTGCTCTCTGTGCAAAAATTCACAAGAGAAACATGAATGGATAACAACAGAAAATGATATTGGAACAGTGGAATCAGAAATTTTGCACAGGAAGTTTTGGGAGATGTCTACTGTAGTCTGCCTGAAATTGGGATAAAATTGAACAAACAAGTTGCTTTGGAAAGTGTGAAAGCTGCTAGTGAATTCTGTTCTCTATCAGGAGAAATAACTGAAATGAATGAAGCTCTTGCAGAAAATCCAGGACCTGTCAACAAATCTTGTTATGAAGATGGTTGGCAGATCAAGATGACACTGAGTAACCTCAGAACTAGATGAACTAATGAGTGAAGAAGCATATCAGAAGTACATACAATCTATTGAGGAGTGAAAGGGGAACCCCCTAAATACAGTAGGATTAAACAAAAAAGAAAATGCCAGTTATAAAGAAAGGCATCTACTGCTGAGTCTGGAAAAGGTAAGCTAGGTTTTAGTAGCCCTTTGGACTGAATTACCTTCATTAGGATTGTGGGAATAGACCCTCACAAAGTCAGCCTCGGTTCTTTAATGTCATAATGTCTCATCAACTTGTAAAGGCCCAAATATTCAGGGATCTCTGCTTGGAGAGCCTAAGTTTAGGAGTACCCTCCCTCAGAAAAGGACAACGATCAGAAGTCACTGCCATTTCCACCCAAGTCTCTTCCAGATCACTTCATTTGCTAGAATGAAATTGAGAGAAAAGCAGGAAAGGGCGAATAAGATAAAATTAATTTATTTGCCCTTACAACTCCATGGGCCACCCTGGGGCCCCACAGTCCTACAGCATGCCCTGCAGCAGTGGGCTGGGGAGTCCAATTCTCTGGAGTGCCTGCTCCCTTGTCCAGCCTAGAGCTGGGTTCCTCCTGACCCCATCATCCTGCTCTGACATGCAAGGGGTGCACAGATCCACCTGCAACAAACTGGGCCTGCCTCTGGCAGTAAGGACAGGGCCCTGTGGGTGGCTGCAGCACTGATCCCTTTGGGCTTGGGTGGGCAAGTGAGCGGGAGGGCAGGCAGGAGGGTGTTTGTGGTTCAGTGCAGAGCGCTGCTATTCTGCTCCTCAAAGGCCATCTTGCCCAGGAGCTGACTGTCCAACTCCACCCCACTCACAGGTAGCTGAAAGAAGTTCATTTCAGCTGCTAATGCTGCCATGGCAGAAGGGTCCTGGCCAAACTGAGCTCGCAACATCATGTCCATTTTCTCCAACCTCCTCTTGAGCCGCTTGGCCTCCCGCTCCCGGATGAGCCGAGCCTGCCGCTTCTCCGGGGTTTCATTGGCCCGCTTGAGCCTCATGGCCTCCCGATCCCGCTGCAGCCGGCGTGCCCGCTGCTCGTCTGTCTCCTGCATGCGCTGCAGGCGCTTGGCCTCACGGTCCCTCATGCGCCTTACCTCCCGCTCCTCGGGGGTCTCATTGTCCCGCCGGCTCTTCTTGGCCGTGCGCTCTCGTTCCAGGCGCTGCAGCCGTACTTCCAAAGGCTCGTTCTGTCGACGGAGGGCCCACTTGCGTACGCTTGGGGTCTGGGCTTCCAGTAGCTTGCGGTAGGCAGCACAGTTGTTGCACACAAGCAGAATTCCAGCAGGGTAAACTGGAGGACTAAAGGCAATGTCCTTCCCCTCGGCACTGGAGGGGCCCTCACTGTGGGCTGGGGGTAGGGATTCCATATTAAGAACTTCAGGAAGTTTCTCACTGGCAAGCAAACATTTTGGATGTTAGTATTACCTTCTAGCAAGTCTCAGGTATTCAATTCTGATGTACTGTTGTCCTACTAGGCCAGTTGCTCCAATCGCACCACTAGAGGTCAGTCTGAGTGCTTGGGAGACCTGTTCTTCCACTCCACACCTGCTCTTCTTTGGGCTAGGGTGTGTACCAAGTTTTAAGGCCCACCTGCAGCCACTAGAAATCAGATGAGCTCTTACAATGAGCCCTTTTATTCAAGCTAGAATGGTGGTGTTTGGTAGGAGCTGTGCAGGGCAGTCCTGCTGTGGAAGGAGGCAGTCCTCCTTGAGGTACAGGCTGCCTTCAGGGCAGGTACAGTCCACTGGCTCGAGCTCCTCCTGCCCTAGCCAACTCTGCACTGCACACTAGCAAATAGGACTAGGACACAATGCACACCATTCCAGTCCTCCTGGGACACAGTAGAGATTACATCCTCACGTTAGGGTCCTCTCAGCACCCTGTAACTTCTTTCTCCATGCTTTATCATGAATATCCTTGGACCTCCTCTTTCTGGATGAAAATTATTATTCTGACAGGAAAGAAATGGGAATTCATTTCCCTCTGCGGATAGCTAATGGAATGGTATATTTACTGGCCTCATTATTTGTATTTCCAAAGAGTCAAAGAATCAGTTGTCTCTGCTTTACCTATCTCTAGCCCTTACTTTGACTTGGGAAAGCAGAACCCATACCCAGTAATTTGTTCCCAACACAAGAGGGTTAGGTGCACGGCAAACCTGTTAAACGTGGCATGGCTGGTGAAACGGGCTCCACACACAGCACAGTTAGACCGCTGGTCCTCCGAGTGGATTAGGAGGTGGCGACCCAATGACCCTGGGGAGCTAAGGGCCCGGCCACAGACAGGACACATATAGCTCTTGGCGCTCACCACTGCTGCAGTGTGCTGTAAAACAGAGCCTTAATCTGTCAACTCACGCCACCTCCAGAACAATCTACATCCACTACTTAGGAATTACTTTGCAGGCAACATCCCCTTTCCCTAGCCTCAGAACAAGGGACTTGCAGCTATTTTCTCTGTTTAGCACCCAGAAAAGTAAGTCTCTTGAGTTAATGGGCTTTCAGAAGGGCCAGGCCATTCAGACCACTAGTTTGAGGTCTGACTACAGTCTGGGACATGTGGCTGAACTGAGGAACAATGGGGCTCCAGAGCTACCTTCAAAGCCTGAGAGGAATTCATGCTCAGGATTTCTCTCTGACTGCTTCCCTCACATTGTACAGGTAACAAGTCCATATGAAGGGAGTGACGAAGGCCAGTCTAGAAGCTAACTTGGAAGACTGGTATCCAAAAGGTATTTAAGTGTCCTGCCTTTCCTTCAATCTTTTAAAAACAGTCTTTTGAAGAAATGCACCTCCTTATAAACTATCTATCTTTAACCCAGGCGGTCTTGTGTGCAGATGTCTTTTCAATACAGCTCACAAGGCACAGGTGCTCTGCGATTGGATCAGGGGAAAAAGAATAAAAAAATCTGTCTTGCCCGGCCACAGAGGCTCAGTAGGCTGAGCATCGTCCCGTGTACTGAAGGGCTGCCAGCTCAATTCCTGGCCAGGGCACATGCCTGGGTTGTGGGTTTGATCCCCAGTAAAGAGAGCGTACGGAAGGCAACAGATCCATGTTTCTCTCTCTCTCTCTCTCTCTCTCCCCCCACCCCAAGCATGTCCTCAGGGGAGGATTAAAAGAAAGTCTGTCTTATTCTCATCCCCTCATTTACACTAACTTTCTCCAGGATTTCAGAAACATTTATGTTAACTCATTTTTTTCTTTTTTAAAACAGAGCTCTCATTATTAACAGATGTTAGTTTCTATTTCACTATTTCAAATATGCATTTAGTAATTTTTTTAAAAATGGTACTTAATTTTCATAGTATATCTGCCTGGGAACCCCAAAACATATTTACCCAACATATTCCACTTATTCTCCAAAATGTTCTGAGGACCCAAGGTTCCTTTGGGTGCTGGAGGCAAAGGCTAAACAAGCTGCTAGCGCTCGAGTTCCAGAGCACATAGCTCCCCACACCATACCTGGTACACGTGAGCAATCAGCTGCTCCCGACTCCCACAGTCTAGTTGGCAAAGGGGACACTGACAGAGTCCAAGTAAGGGGTCAGAATTCACATTCTCTGTGACCTGCAATTCAACAAGTAGGTGGTTCATTAAGACTATTGACCGGTCTCTTCCCTGCCCCTACTTCTTTTTACAGGGTATCCTGTTACAAAAAACACTACCTGATATCACATATTATTCTTAGGTTTCCATAGGGACCAAAGGAAAAACTAATGAGGGAAGGGAATTTAATTTGCACTTATCTTTATTTTCTCCAAGGTTTCCTGCCACGAGGGCAGAGGACTACCCCAGAGTGAGCTTAGATACTTTTTTCCCCCAAGGTAAACTGTAGAAAGAGGATTAGCTTCCCTCCTGCCATGCTTCTTGCAGGAACCGTCAGTGAACAATTTAGTGAGATAACACTTCGACTTAAAATTTGCAAACATATTCAAGAGAACACCTCAGGAAGTCAGCTAACAGTTTTGCAAAGGTGGCTATTCTGTCTGGAAAGTAGTGGGGGGCTTCGGGAAGAAGAGCTGGACGTGGGCGTAGAGATACGTAGGTGGAAAAGGAAAGCTGGCTGCCATGGGAAGTGTGTCTGAGGTTTGGCTAACAGGCGCTGTGGCGGAAGAGAGGCTTCATGTGAAGGCCCAGGAGACTGTCAGAGGCAAGACTGTTACATGCGGATGAAAGGCTCAGGGCTGAGCACAGGGTAAGGGGGTTCCCGGACTCGAGCCACTTATCACTTGCCTCATGCTCTACCACTTCAGGCCCACCAGCAGGCTGTTCCACGCTGTCTAACTCCTTTTCCACCTTGACCACCCCTCCATCTTCCTCTGATGTGTGGGAAGAGACTTCATCTTGTGTGGTCTCCTCTTCATCACCCTCACTGTCACCTGGAACACACAAACTGGTCACTAGCTCTGATTTTTTATGAATACATTTTGAGCTGCTTTCCACCCTAGAGTTTGTAGCTATAATGGAAAACATTTTCAGGTCTTCCACAATATAGTTTGTATCAGTGCTTAGTTGGGTACAAATCATGTCAAGTGGAACTAGATATAGCTGTTGTTTATAATGCCATATACACACTAAAGAGAAAATCTGAGGCAAAAGTGTATTGGAAAATGGTTATTGGGCCCTGTACATTATCATAAAAACAATAACTTCATATACATGGCTCCCAAAAATCTCACACTTGAAATCACACCTCCCACATACCTCACAGCATGATCATTCCCATAACACACCACCTCTGATTTACCACCACTTCTCACTGATTCTATTAATTTACTTTTCTCCATCTCCCACTGCAAAATTTCTCCATGATGTCACATATACTGTTCTATTCTGAGTCCCACTAATCTGTCCTCTGCCAACAAACCCCAAGGCACATTCAAATAAACACCAACAAGTTTTTCTTTCCTCTAATCAATAAAGGAGGCAGTAGTAAATTAGGTTAAAATGATGTCACTTTTTAGGGAAAGGGCTGTTCAGTACAGTGGGAAAATTAGCACAGCAACCAAACTCAGGTATTTGACTCACTGTGTTCTTATTACTCTGCTAGTAACAGCATTCTAGGCTAAATAAATCCATTGTTTCTGTTGGTTCTCTGGATTATCTGATAGCTGACTGAATGTATTAAGTAGACGGAACAGGTTATTCTTTACTTTAGAATGAAATATCATTTATTGTGACTAAAAGAAGAATTGAGTGTTTTAGTTTAGGGGGCAGGATGTAGCTGTGGGGAGGTCTGCCCGTGGCTAGGGGATCTTCATGGTTTGTGGGAGCTGATTTTCTACCATGATCTTTTTTTTTTTTTTAAAGAAACGTATGTTTCTTTAAAATGAGTTCTTTCTGAAAGGAAAAAAAAAATGGTGCTAGTACCTTGAAGATCACAAGAGGAAGCCAAGCCTATGGAAGCTGTCAGACTCCAGCCCTATCCCACCCCACCTAGATCCTGGGTCTAACTGTAAGCAAGAAAGAAATGCAGGGTAGAGTTTCACCAGTCCTGTGCATCAGCAGTGAGACTCAGCTTTCCCAGCTAACGGTGCTTGTCTTCTCTCTTCTATCCCTTGCATAATTTCTAAATCCACCAGTATCTGGGCAAAACTAGTTTATTCTCTTTCTTCCCATGAAAACCTAAGCAAATCATCTGTTAGGAATTACTTGCGTCTCTGTTAGATACTCCCCTTGCTTGGTGTACTGGATTTGGCCTTCTTCCCCAGCCCAAAGCTTTAGTTTGAATTCATCTCAGTAATGAAGGATTGACACAGATTAAATCATAGCATATTTTCTCACCAGTTTATCTGGAATACTTGTAAGCTTAGTCTAAGATGATATTGCATCAAACACATTTTTGTAATTTATCGAAAATTCAAATATGTCTCTACTAGAAAGATAAAAAAAAAGAAAAAGTATGCTGTCCAGAGGGATGATGCATTTTTCCAGAATAGAAACCTCTTAGATTTTTATAGATGTTGCCATTCCTACCTTTTAGTCAAACTGATGGCTCCCACAGGTTTTCTAGAAATATTTGGGTTCATTTTTCTCTACCTGAGCAATTAATTCCTATATTTTTTATTGTTGTTGCTAAATTATTACTTTGAGTGGAAATTGTAGTTCCTAGGTTGGAGAACTTTCTCCCTCTTTGTTCTTCCTCAACCCCAAATGTGGAGAAAAATTTGAAAATGCCTCTCTGAATTGACACTAATAATAACCAGTATCAGATGAAATTAGTAAAGTGTGGAAATCACACACATCTCAAATAGAAAATAACACATCTCAAATTGTATTTGTTCAGGCAGGTCATGGAACAGGCGATCCACAAGGTTCCACTGGCTACCAGCCAGCCACTTCTCTTCCATCTCTTAACCACAGGGACCTACCTAGGACTTGGTATGGGAAGGGAAGACCTTGATGTTAGCATTTTATACGATACAAAACTAGGCCCTCAAGCAAAAGTTCCATTAATGCCACTCTTAAATTTTATTCATTATGACTAAATAGACCCAAGGAGACAGGGATTTTTTTCTTTTCACTTGACCTAACCAAGGAATTGCTTGGGCACTAATTATTCCTATGCCCCAGTCTATCAGAGTCATCACAAACCTATCTGTGTATGGCACTGTGCGAAGTACTGCAGTCTCTGGGTTAAAAAAAACACACACACCATAATGCCAAACCTGTTCTCTCTGTATAAGCATATGCCCATAGACTTTAGAACACCTTTGGGAACACTGAGGATCCACAGATCTCCTCCTTCATGTCTTCCTCCCAACCCCATGCACAGCCCCAGAGCACACACAGTCTGATAATTCTTCTCCCATTGCCCTGAGTCATTACCAGAAGGTGCAGAACTCACTGCTACTGGAGTCCTGATCTCTTAGTTGTTGGATAGCTTGTCGCTGACTGTCAAGGTCTCCAGGAAAATCAGTTTTCATCATCGCCTGGCGGGCTTGCTCTTCTAGCCCAGCAAATACTTGATCCCCTGGTGGTCACAAGGAAAAATAGTCAGGCCACCAGCTGGGCAGCACATTCCCCAGGCAAGCTGGTTGGAAAGTCAGACCATTCAAAGGTAGGAACAAGGAGGTACCCTATGGTGGAGTCATTCATCTCCAAGTCAGCTTGTTACCTACAACTGTTTCTGGGCACAGCTACTCTTCCTGGGCAGTAAGCCAGATGCTCTAGACAGCATCATCTGCTTCCCTTAAATCCTCCTAATCTTGACTCCTTTTCAAAGGTGATCAATTGCTACTTCACAAATTTGGCTTCAAAATCTCAATTCCATTTGCAACCTTCCATCAGGATTGGGGAGACAGAGGCAAGAAGAGGCAAAGGGGTAGGATAAAGATATGGCAACAAATATGGGCACAATCTGTGAACCTTAAGGTACTAGCATTATGCCCTGAGTCAGTGTCTATCTCTGACTAGAAGGCAGTGCTTCAAATAATCCATCTAGATAACAGTATATAATCCTGTCTTTCATTCACTCTCCTTCTAAGACATTTTCTGCAAGTTCTTTCTTGACTCCCTTTCTAATTTCTATCAGAATTAGCCATAAGCAAATCAACAACGAGTTGAATTAAAAGGAGAACAGGTAATATATGAACTCATTTCTACTGAGGAAACACTTCTTGAAACATGCCATGTAATTTGCAACAAATATTTTCATCTGGTGTCCTTGGTCCAATGATCCAGTGTGTTTGGTCTTTTTTTAACATGTTTTTATTTACATTCGAGAGAGAGGAAGGGAGAAGGAGAGAGAGATAGAAACATCCATGGGAAAGAAACATCAACATCCATCCGCTGCCTCCTGCATGCCCCCTACAGGTTTCGAGCCCACAACCCAGGCATGTGCCCTGACCAGGAATTGAACCCCTGACCTCTTGGTGCATGGGTCGATGGTCAACCACTGAGCCACACCAGCTGGGGGTTTTTTCCTTTTTTTTTTTTTTGGTATGGAGTATCCAAAAGCCCTAGACCCATCCTTGATTATGCATTTACTTCTGATGAACTCTGCTTGGGATCTGTGTGGTTACTGAAGAGTTAACATTTAAGTGTTCTTTCATTTCCAAGAGGCCAGGCGTAAGGAGAAAAGAGAATTGGGTTTCTCAAGGTTTCCATTATCTCAGTCAGAATGGAAACTACAGTCCCCATTCTCCAGCCACCAAGAGAGAATAATAAAAAGCCCTAGTGAAATGTCTGACAATAGACCAATAGCGCTTTCTTACTGAGGAGAGAAAGGGAAGTAAACAGGCTCAGGTTCCAAGGCAGGAGACAATAATGTAGGAAAAATGAACAGGTTAGTTGATCTGCACTACTAGTCCTTAGGCAATGAAAGAATTGATGTGAAGTAGGCTTCATGTGATTACTTAGGCATTCATTCAGCAGATACTCATTGAGTGTATATGCTAAGTGCTGAACACTAATAATAGCTAGTATTTGGCATTTCCTAGCTCCAGATTCTATGTTAAGTGCTTTATAGTTGTTACCTTACCTTAATTCTCTGCTAAATCCTATGTGGTAGGTATTATTACCCATATTTTACTTAGGAGAAAACTAAGGTCTATGGTGGAACTAAGTATTCAAACCTAGGTCTGCTCAACTCTAATACCCATATTTTTAAGCTGCTTTCTAGTAGAGATGTAAGCAGGAGGTTAGGCTCTTTATCATAGTGGTTTTGCTAAAAACAAATGCTGTCTCTGTGAGAAGAATAGCTCTGATCCTAGTGTTACTGTTATCTTCATATCATGAGAAACTGATAAACACAACTTAAATATCAAAATAATTGCTAGTATCTCTATGAATCACACTATAATGAACCTCAGGGCCAGCATATGACAAAAGGAGCCATCATTTTGATGATTCTGATAGCATGTGGTGTAATTACCATGCCTCATTTAGAGTAACTAATATTACAACTACTCTGACTGATACTGTGAGTGGCAGTAGAAGTGATTAGAGTTCAAATGTACTACAACCACACAGCCCTCAAGTAAAGAAAAAATCAGCTGCTTTAAGTCCATTTTTATAATATCCAAGATGACACACTGGATATAAATTACTGGTAGGGAAAGCAAAAACTGAATTCTGTGTTATAATGTCTTCTCTCCTCTCTTTGCAGAAATAAAATATTTAATTTCTCCATGTTGGTTCCACTGTAACCACAAGATCATGGCCAATGGAATAGTTACTGAATTCTTCTGGGTAGATGCATATTTACCCAGATGGGCAGATATGGCACTTAGGAACAAGTTACGTATCAGCATATAATTAATTATCGAGGGGCAGGTCATTCCCATCAGTTATACTGCTCATCTCTAAAGAAACCTAGCCAGAAACCAGCTAGCTTTATAGCATATTAAGAACATATACTCCCTCCTCCCCCCCTTTCTTATTAGGAAATCACTACTGGATTAGTAAAAGAGCATCTAAAAGTATATGTACCTTTCCATAGCAGTTAGTAATTCAATTTGGTCTCCATCAACTAGAGCTTAAAATTCATTTTTGTTTATTGATGTTTAAATAGTTAGGCCTTCATAGAACAGAGAAAAGTCTGCTCCTTATAACTTCCCTATCCAAGATTTTCTGCTCACCTAGGCAATCTTACCTAGGACAGTTGGAATAAATTAATTTTTCATTCCTTTTTGGCAGTTTGGAGAGAAAAGCTATGCTCTTATATTTTATTCTGCTCCTGACTTGAAAAAAAAGGCTAAGGGTAAACTTTATTCCTCAGGGCCATTCCTATTTTAAACATCAACCAAAGCAAACTATATAAAAACCATAAAAAAGGGCATGATTTTGGCAGACCTCATAGGAAGAGATATGTGAATGATCTTCCAGTAGTCATTATTTACCTAATCCCTAAAATCTGGCTGTCCAGAATTATCCTTTCACAAGAAGGCAGTGATACTTGCCAGAAGTATGTCATAATTAAGTATAATGTGATTTATAGAGATACTAGTGATTAAGAAGTGTTATACAATTGCCTGCTTGTCTAATGCACAATTATTTCCTTCTATCTTGAGACTGTTAGAGTAGGTTAAAAAAAATCCTGATCTCTAGATATTAATGTGGGCAATGATCTTATTTAACATGGGTATTTATTTGTCTATTAATAGTTGAGAACGAGTCATCTAAGCTCCCACAGTGAAAAGCAAGGTGCCACCTCTCCTTTTTTTAGTATAAAATCAAGATACTGTTTGATTTGGCTAAGATTTTTCAAGCCAGATAAAAATAAGGCCATGCAAGCAAGTTTGTAGAATAGAGGAGAAGCCTGAGGTGAAAGTTATTAAAAAGGCAAAGATTTTACAATTCGCTTTTTTGAGTCCTTGGTGCAGTTAAATACAGGGGTGGGCAAAAGTAGATTTACAGTTGTCTGTATGGAAAATAATATAATAATTAATAATAATTCAAGAATAAACTGCTCCTGGCCCAGTAGCTCAGTTGATTAGAGCATCATCCCAATACACCAGGGTTGCAGGATCGATCCTTGGTCAGGGCACATACAAGAATCAACCAACGAGTGCATAAATAAGTGGAACAACAAATCAATATTCTTCTCTCTTTTTCTCCTTTCCTCTCTCTAAAATAAATTTAAAAAAATTTTTTTTAAATAAACTGTTTTGCATGCTCACACTGTGAACCTCCTTTTGCCCACCCCATAAATGTCGTTTCTGGCTGACCAAAATTAAGTATAGCAGCTGAAACATATTCTAACAGAGCAGATATCAAATTCAGAAAAAACAGCTAGTATTTGGAGTGAGAAATTTAGGATTCCATTTCTTGCTGACAGTCTCAAGGTTCTACTGCATGTTGGGAACATAACCATTTACCCCACAGGAACACTGATGGACTAAACAAAGATAAAACAAGTTGCACTTTTTAGAGGAGAAGGGACTATAAATGCTTTCCCCCCCTACTTCTCTGTAAAAGCTAAAAAACTTTTAATTAAAGTTGAAAGTTTTTAGTATGTACTTTGCAATCTGAAAACAAAGCTCTTAAAAAGTTTTCCTGCTCTTAGTGGTTTGCTTGGTATAAACACGCCAAACAAGAGTGTGCATGGCACTCTATTTTCAACCTCTCTAGAAACAGCTGACAAAACCTATACTAAGAAGAGGTGAGATGAGGAAGGGGGGAGGGAAGGGCTAACAGATTTCAGCCCATCAGCAGTTTCTCTGACTAGCAATTCTGGGCTTTTATTTCAAAAGCTCTCATAAAGTCTATTAATGAATTGGGCAAAACCCAAGAGTCTGCCTGGATATTTCTGAGATACAGAGAAAGTCCTGAGGAAAGCCAAGTAAATGTCAAAGCAGCCTTCCCATTGCCTCTAAAGTGGATCGGATGGATGCTGCCAGGCTACAGCAGTGGGATTCTTAATATATTCTTTTAGGCAGGCTTTGAGCTTCATGCCACACAGTCTTCTTTTTCCCAGAAGGCCGATCTAATGGAGCTCAGCCATTACTCTGCCCGAGTGCCGACTGGCTTTGATATTGAAGCAGAGCTTCTGACTACCTCCTAGACCTTGAGTCCATTCCTTTATACTTTAAATAGTCGAGCAGCACTAAATTCAATACATTTGATTGGTTCCATTTTATTGCAAGGGGATAGGAGATTAGAGTGGTCAGAAGTCTGAAATTACCAATTTCAACTTTCCCTTATTGTCATGGGCAATGAGAAGATGACCTTTCAAAAAATGTAGAATCAGCTTCAGTCCCCAAATAGTAAATAAACAGAAGGTCTCTTAAAGACCAGCAAATTTCACTGTTTTTTCTTCTCTGGTCAAGCTTAGTCCATTATTTGAGAAGCCCTCATAGTTCCCTGTTCAAATGCATCACTGAAAATAGCCCCTCCCTTAGATCTGCTTTTTAGAGGCAGCTGAACATTTCTGTTCACAGACCTCTTCATGTCACCACCACAGAGGTTGCAAAGTCCCCCCACTCCACCACAATATAATGTTCCCTCGCTCTGGAAAGTGCATTTCTGCAGCTGTGGATATGTGATATTCTCTCCTTCTCCATGGCCTGTTTGTCCATCTGTCTTCCGACTCTAATACCAGCTCATTCTGGTTTGACTATGTTGGGAGGAGATGCAGCTGACGGATGCATGCCACGTGGACCCAGGCATAGGCCACACAAGCCTTTACTGGCCCCCCTGGCCCTGCCACAATCATGCCATCATCTACCTATCATCTTTCCTCAAATCTAACCAGTCTCTTTGGACAGGATGTTTGTACAGGTAAATGCCCAGCTCCTGTGATTGCCTTATTTGCAAACTCATCATCTCTATTAAGAGTACCTTTCCTGCCCTGTCTTCTTTGGGTCAATCTGTGTCTTTTATCAATCAATACTCACCTTCAACCAGAGAGGAGAAGGCAATCCTCCTAAACAGCTGTGTTGGATTACCTATGCTAGAGATACTTCATTTTCTCTCTTAACAATCTTCCCATTCAGGCCCACTAAATTTTACTGTTTAGCAATTTCTAAATCCTTCCTAAACCACTCACCTTTGTATTAAGCAGACTTCCACATCCACCTAGAATACACTCCTAGAAGAATCCAACTTGCTCTGTCTTATAAAATTTTTCCAGGACTTAAAGAATTAATTGTATATGGAGGTTTGCTACCCTAATCTCATTATCTATAAGATGCTGAAGTCCTCTGAATTCCTCTGCTCCTACTGTTTTCTCTCCTACTCTTGAAATTACCCAATAAGACAAGATAAGGTACACAGTGTCTGGCATACAGTATGTTTTAAAATAAATTTTGGTCCTCTTAACTCCTTGTCTAATCTATCTTCTCAAATGTGGGGTTTTTTTTTCTCCTTTAAAAGAATCTTTCATAGGTTATACCACTGAATTATCTTCAAATGTTGCTGTACTTTATTTAGTCAATCCTCCATAATAGGGAGCTATTTGTCTCTTTTATAAACATTTAGGTGAGGATGCTTATTTCTCCAGATCATAGGAAACTGATTAATTATCTCAGATCTACATAGATAAATTAATGTTTATTTAATAAGGTACTTTAAGGTACTTGAATACCCTCTATGAGCAGTGCTAGAAGTTGAGAGGGATAGCAAAAAATATATGAGAGACATGGTCTCTGCCCTCTTAGAAGTTTACAATCCAATTACATTACTGAAATAAAACACACATCCAGAAAGACAACAATATGGTGGTGTAGGTAACTGCAGTACCCACCGCCTCCCACAACCACATCAAAATTACAACTAAAATACAGAGCAGCCATCACTCAGAACCTCTTGAAATCTAGCTGAACAGAAGACCTACAACGAGGGAACTGAAGAATCATCGAGACTGGTAGGAGGGGCAGAGACGCGGGTGGATCGGGGCTGAATCTCAGAGACGAGGCTGATGGCCCACACCCAGGTGCCCCGGGTTAAACCTGGGAGGGTATCTTGGGATGGAGGTTTCCCAGAGGAGTGAGGGGTCCCAGCCCCACATCAGGCCCCCAGCCCAGGGCTCCAGGGCCAGGAAGAAAAGTCCTCACAACTTCAGGCTGTGAAACCAGCGGGGATTGAGGCTGAGGGTCTCGGAGGCTGCGGGAGTCCCAGGCAGCAACTCTTAAAGGGCCCGCACGCAGACTCACTCAGATGTGCTCCCTCTGAGCTCCAGTGCTGGGCAGCAGCTTGAAAGGAACCTGGGACATTCAGCGAGGAACTAACTTGCCTGGAATCAAGACGACAGCTGGAGGGGCAGCTTTCTCCCAGACAGAAGAGCTGGCAGAGGCCATTGCTCCTTTGGCGAGCTTTCCCCCCCCAGAGCCGGCAGACAGGCGCCATATGTGAATCTCCAGCACCTGACTCACACCTTTGGCTCCATGCTGGTGATTCCCAGAGACCCCACCCCTTTCCTACTTGCAAGTTCATCCAGGCCATTTCCAGGGGCTTTTCTATGCAAGTGGCCTCTCTAGCCTCATGCTTGGTACTTTCCTAAAATCAAACAAGCAGAAGCTGGCCTCAGTGTGCCCCATACGTCTTGATAAGTGGCGCTAGGCCTGGCACTAGTGGCAGCCTGCATTGGTTCATAGCTTGGCCTCTCCTGGACAACGCCAAGCCCAGCACAAGGCAGCCAACTACGGTTTGCTGCGTAGCTCATCCTGGGTGGCCTTGGACAACGCACAGGCAGAGGTTGACTCTGCACCTTCCAGGAGGCCCCAGAGACAGTGCACCTGGTGGTCAGACTCGACCATGCTGGAGGATTACAACACTACCACATCCATAAGTGACATAATCAATGGGTGCACTTGGTGAACACCAACGCGCCACTAAAGTAAATCCTGCTCCATAGGAGTGTCTCCAGCACAGCACCTCTTTGGCTGTAGTTGCAGCTGGTCCTCACAGCTGACTGGCCTGGGGGTTAGTTCCTCCAGGTGATGCCAACAGCAACCTAGGCTCACAGAACACACAGCCTACACATGAGAGCATCTAGAGTCCAGCTCAGGTGACTGGGGAGGCTGAGCCACTGGGCCCTACAGGACACCTACTATACAAAGCCACTCTACAAATTCCAGGAGACACAGCACCTCTACCTAATACATAGAAACAAACACCTGGAAGCAGCCAAAATGTGGAAGCAAAGAAACATGTCACAAAGGAAAGAACAGAAGAAATCTCCAGAAAAGGAACTAAATGAAATAGAGCCAAGAAAGCTACTAGATACAGAGTTCAGAATAATGGTTATAAGGATGCTCAGGGATCTTAGGAAGACTATTAAGGAAACTAGTGAAATCATCAATGACATAATAAAGTACCAATCAGAAATGAAGGCTACAGGAACTGAAATGAAGAATAATTTACAGGGAATCAACAGTAAAGTAAAGGACGCTGAGCATCAAATCAGCAATTTGGACCATGAGGAAACAAAAAACACCAACCAGAAGAGCAAAAAGAAAAAAGAACCCAGAAATATGAAGATAGTGTAAGGAGTCTCTGGGACAACTTCAAGCGCCCAACATTTGCATTATGGGGGAAACCCGAAGGAGAAGAAAGAGAGCAAAAAAAATCGAAAACCTATTTGAAAAAATAATGACAGAAAACGTCCCCTACCTGGGGAAAGAAATAGACTTACAAGTCCAGGAAGCACAGAGCGTCCCAAACAAGAGGAACCTAAAGAGGCCCACACCAAGACACATCATAATTAAAATGCCAGAAGTTAAAGACAAAGAGAGACTCTTAAAAGCAGCAAGAGAAAAGCAATCAGTTACCTACAAGGGAGCACCCATACAACTGTCAGCTGATTTCTCAACAGAAACTTTGCAGGCCAGAAGGGAGTGGCAAGAAATATTCAAAGTGATGAAAAACAAGAACCTACAACCAAGATTACTCTACCGAGCAAAGTTATCATTTAGAACTGAAGGTCAGATAAATAGCTTCACAGATAAGAAAAAGCTAAAGGAGTTCATCACTACCAGACCAGTATTACATGGAATGTTGAGGGGTCTTGTTTAAGAAGAAGCTAATGAACAAAAGAATCTGATAAACTAAATTGATCCAGAGACATTGACGCATGCAACAGACGATCATACTTCAGAGGGAAGAGGGAATGGGAGTGGAGGATGGGAAGAGATTAACCAAAGAAGTTATATGCATATATGCATAACCCATGGAAACAGACAATAATGGGGTGATGGCCTGGGGAGGGGGTGGGAGCGAGGTGTAGGGGGTCAATGGGGGAAAAAATGGGATACCTGTAATACTTTCAACAATAAAGATAAATTTAAAACAAAACATAACAAAAAAATATATCCAAAACTGTTGAGAAATAATGCAAGGCAATACTGCCAATACCTCATCTTCCTGTTACCAGTCTCTCCCTCATGTGACCCATCCCAAAACACTGCATTCTAAATGTCACTCCACTCTCTCTGCTTAAAAACCTTCAGTAGCAACTTACAGTCTACAGAATGAAGTTTGAACCTGGCCTGGCCTTTAGGCCTCTACAACATAGAGTTAAACATCTCCAACCTCATGTCCCGTGACTTCCGGATGAATGAAACTTCTGCTTCATCCAAAATCTCCTTGTTTCTGAACATATCACATGTACTCCCTCTTGCATCTTTGCTCACATTGTTTTCCTTATCTCCCTTCCTCTTTCTTAAAAATCCACTTTCTACCTTCTAAGGCCCAGTTCAAATTCATGGTCTAGGGCTTCTTCCATCAAGCGTTCCTTTGCTACCTCAGTCTACGAAGCTCTCTCCCTCCTCTTACACAGAGTCTGTAGCATTCCTATTTGGTACTTAGCATATACTACCACATAACAGCTACATTATAGCCTTATATATCCTTATATTGTTTTACAGCCCGGGCATCTAGCACAAGACTTTTCATAGAGTAGATATCCTATAAATGTTTTTAATATGAATACTAAGGATGAATCAAATGCACCTACTCCAAAGACAGTTTTCTAACACTTTCTCCAGCAATCAGACACACTTTAAATCCATCATGTTCAACACATTTAACCCTTTTTTTCTTCACAAATTAGTGGGAGCCTCCAACCTAAATTCAGATTACTCTTCCATTCCAACCCCCAATGTTCTCAGATTCCAGAAGACAGAGCCCAATACTCACAGTGAACTTTATTTGGATTTGTCTGTTTCCGACGGGACATGTTTCCCTGACCCAAGAGCTCTGGCCTTTCCCAGTTTCACGACTGAATATGTTACTACCTCCTTGCAGGGTGCTGACCTACAATAAAAAGGATATTGTTAGCACATGTCATTTTGCCCAGATATCATACAAAATTAACAGGTAAAAAGATTTTTAAAAATAGTTCTTAAGTATATAAAACTCACCAGTTATAAATAATTGAACTAAGTAAAGAAAGAAATGAATAAATCTCTAGCACAACATCATGGTCCCAAGAAGTTTAAGAGGGGGCTCACTCCTTTAGAGGATTTAGAGAATTCCACTCTAAATCTATCTGTGGAATCCAGAATGCTATTAAGCGATCATGATCAAGATCACAGGATAGAAAAGGAAGCAAATAACTCAGGCAACTGTGTTAGTAGTACAGTGGGCTCAAAGGATTAGCCCCCCGTGAATTGTAAAAGGAAGCAAAAGAAGCTAAAGAGGTGGCAGCTCACATGCCCACTGGAAGTCAAGCCCTGCAGTTTACACCAGTGGGAACTTCCAGGTGTTTTTCACGAAGTTAACTCGCCTTGAGGTGACAAGGCACCACATCCCTGAGACAGGAAGCATCTCAAAATGACACAGGAAACAGAGCCTCTTTCTAGTAATGTACGCACAGTGCTGGGCACTGTGGATGACAGGGCACTAGAGCAAATCAGACTTCCAATATTGAAGATGGGCTCTCACCAGAAGAGCAAGACGCCATCCACATTGTTGAGTACTACTAATTCAGCACTCCAATGTGAAACATCACCCTGGCCCTGCTTGCATGCTCTTTTGTAGTGGTCACAATTAATAACTGTAATGCCTCTTCTCAATCCAGCCTCTATGTAGCAGAGAGATCAGTGGGAGAAACAAAGAGAAAAGCTCCTCAAACAAGAAGCGCTGCAGAGGCATGCACCTGCTTCCCTGAAACAGGAGGGAACAGATACTTAAGCCTGAAGGTTCCTGGTTAGTTATAAGACTTTTCCAGCAGTAAGTGTGGTTAGAGAGTCTGAAATGAATTAGTATTGGAAGCTGTGAAATTTTCTTTGAAAGATAAAGTGAACAAACAGACACAGATTAAAAAAGGAGGTAAGATTATTTTCCCTACCAAAGACAAGAATATGGATGTGGTCACCCTTTACGTTTTCTTTCAGTTCCTGCCTTCTCAAAGTGTATTCACAATGAATGAGCACGTATAAAATTGTAGTTTACTGCCTTAACAGGCGTTATGAGAGGCTATGACTAGCTATACTCTGCACTCCAGTTAGTGAAGACTCACCTCCTGTTATGTCAACTAACTCCTGTATGTAGCTAGAAAGGACCTCAGACCTGCGATCAGATCCTGCCTCCCCCTTACCAAAAGAAGAAAGAAACCGCAAATGGCAAAGACAGGCCTCCACAGGAAGTGGCAAAGGAAGCAGCTTCCGGGCAGTCTTCTAGCATATCTGCACATCAAACACAGTTCTTTTTCAGACATTTAATTTAAAAACCCCAAAAACCTCCAAATACACATAAAAATCAGTTTTAACTACAGTGGTGCCTCAGTTTTTCGAACGTTTCAGAACTTGAACGCTCTTCCAGGATGGATTACATTCGAAAACCGAGGTACACCTATGTAGAGGGCAGTATGCTAAGTGCTGATGCTAATTGGCATGTGTTCTCTATTCTAAGTTTTGTGTAGATCATTTTTTTCTAATCAAGTAGTTATTTTATTAATGAAAGCAGTAAATTACACTTTGGGTAATATATATGCTTTTCCTGTAAGTCTGTGGCAAGATAGAAAGCTGAGTGAAATGCAGGTTGCCTTTCATTTTTTTCCTAAAATTTGCAGAGCTTCACACCTCTGTTGTATAAAGAAAATATGAAATCTTAACGAATCTTTAAATTTTCTCTCCATCAAGATCAGAAATTGAAACTGTCAGATAAAGATAATAAAGATCCTTCTGAAGGAAGGCCAAATAATTCGAGACAGGCTCTATTCAGATCATCTTGGTGAGGCAACAGTTCAATACTAAAGCTACAAGTCGGAAACAGGTGATCATCTTCATATTTAAATTGGCAGTGTCCACTGTATCTCACAATCCTCCTAGTGGCCGAGTAGGAAACTGACCAGATGGTACCCAATGGAACTTCACACCTGAGGGATTAAGGGGAAATTAAGCAAATACTCTCCCTCTCTCAAAAAAGAAAGCCTGTAGGGTAGAGGACTCTTGAAAATACATAAATACATCAATCAATCAATCAATCGCGCTGAAAATACATTCTTGACCACACACAAGATCTCAGGGGTTAGATAACTGTTTTGTAGGCATTAAAAGCTAATAAAACCCATGGACACATTGCCCTAAAGGTCCCTCATTCAGTTTTACTTTTAACACTGTCTCAGTTCCCAAGCCCGAATCTGAAACCAACATAAACATGTAAACGGATAGCTGCCTGAACATCACCACCTCTCGAAGAAAACCGGGATGGGAAGAAGGGTAAAGTGACGACATTCAGATCTACATGGGGTTCTATCTGAAAAGGAAGGCAGCTTTGTTTCTCTTTAGAACGAGGCGGAGAGTCCTGGGGGGCGGGGGGGGGGGGCGGCAACGTCTCCCTCGAACACTGTTCCTGCTCTCCCACAAGTGTTAGGTTGCAGCTTCCAGGGCACACCACAGATTTTCGCAAGGAAAAAAACGGTTGAAATCCAAGCTTTAAGAAAAGGGGGCACTCCCACCTCCAGCTCTGGTGCGGTTCCCACAGAGGAAAGTAAAGTCGTCTGAATCCCAGTGATTTTTATCTGCCAGAAAGGAGAGGACAGGAAAGCTGGTCACGCAGTCGCCTCGCTGGTCACCCCGCTCTCACTCCTGTTTGGTCTGGAGCATGTGTATGTATATTCAGTCCAGACGGTGCCTTCGGCTTCTTCGAGCACGAGCCAGGTAGAGTCCCAGGAGTTATCGGACGAGCGCCAGTGGTCTCCCGAGGCGGCTCAGACAACACAGTCTTCTCCGAGATCTAAATTTAGAAACCTTTCTGCGAGACCGCGACGCGGCGCCGATACCCGGGTCTGCCCTCCCACGCCCATCCTCCCCCAGCTCCTCCCGCCTGTCAGACGCCGGGGCCGTCCCGGCCGCTCCGGCCAACCCGACCTGGGCCCGCGCGGGGCGGGCGGCTGCACCGACGTCCCTCCCGCGCCAAAGGGGCGCTAAGAGGAACGACCCGGGGGAGCTACCAGGGTCCCGCCTCGTCTCGGGAAACCGGGGCAGGGGGTGGGTCGGAGCCTGGGCGGCCCCCGCCCCTGGCCACTGCGAGCCCCTAGTCCCCTCCCCAGATGCGGACAAAAGACCAACAGCCGGTGGCCCGGGGAGGGGAGGCGGTGAGGAGCCCCTGCATCCTCAGCCTGGCCCCGGAGGGAAGTAGTCGGGGGTCTTTTTTACCCGGCGCCTCGGCGCTCCGCGGCGCTCCGGGTCCCTGGGCCCCGCCTCCGGACAGACGGACCGCCGGACAATGGGCCCCGGGCTGCAGCTCGGGCCGGCCAGGCCCGGGCTCTCCGGGACTGGGCCCCGGCAGGCGGAGGGCAGCTGAGGGCCGAGCCGATGGCGGTGAGCCGAGGGGCGGCGCTGCAGATGGACAAAGCCAACGGCAGACAGACAGACGGAGGGGGAAAAGATGGCGACGCGGGCGGCGGGAGCGCGCTGCTCGCGCACCCGCAGCCAGTGAGGCGCGTGCACGAGCCTCTCCTCTCCCCCTCCCTCCTCCTCCCGCCGGGTGCCCCTCTCCCCGCCGCCCGGCGCGCGCCCGGTGCCGTGGGCGGGGCTTGAGGAGCCGGGGGTCCCGGGAGGCAGGGCCTAAGGGAGCGTCCAATCCCGGACGTTCGAGAGGGGCCTCGCGTCCATCCTCCGCCGCGGAGACCCCCGGCCTCGCACCCCCTCGGGCCTTCTGTGGGCTCTTCGGCGCCTCAGCGCCGCTAACCCCTCCTGGACGTGTCAACTCCCCCTGACTGTCAGCCCTCATCCTGGTTTCCTACCCTACTTTCAAGTTCAGCCACAGAACCCACATCCCCCAACCACAGCTCCGCCGCAGGCTCCCCCTCTCCGCAGCCCAGCCTTAGCCACCCCCGACCGAAACCCTCTTCCCTTCATTTCCCCCAATTTCACGGTTTCTTCAGCTCCCAAGGGCCTTTGTGGAAGGGGCTAAGAACCTCCAAGGAGAAAAGTCTTTTTTTTTTTGACATTAAAGTCTCCAATGTGATTCTCAAATAATAGTAGCTTGTAGACTAGGGGCGTAGGATTAATTTAGAGCAGGGTAACTTTTGGCACTGTTGCCACTTAAGGGGACATTTGGGACAATTGAGTGGTTAGACTCACCTAATAAAACACCTGTCACCGTCCCCCTCTGGTTCCTCACTACCTTCCCTTCCTTCTCATTCTTTTTTCTCGTAGAATTCCCGAGGCTGCCTCTAACATAGCTCACTTGGAGAGGCTGGGAATGCGGTGGGAAGAAGGTGGATCTGGTATCAGAAGATCCAGCTGTGAGTCCCACCCACCTCTGTCACTCACGAACCTGGTGACTTTGGTCAAGTCACTTCCCTATTCTGAATGTCTGCTTCCTGAAATGTAAAATGGATAATAACGTAATAATCCCTGGTCTCTACTCTCATAGGTTGTTGTGTTGAGTAATAGGAACATATGAAAAGTATTCTGCAAATAAGCCTTATGATTACTGATCCCACAAAGACAGAGCTAATGAGGATGCTGAACCTTGCTTGTAAGCAACAAGTCCTGGTATTTGCATAAAGCGCTCCTGCAAAATGTCCTCGTAAATCTCCAATGAGATATCGTCTGTATCTTGTGTTTAATGTGAGAGAATGTTAAAGGACCTAGGTCCTTCACAATTCTGGGGTAAAAAGCTTCATTCATTCATTCATTCATTGTGGCTGAGATATTTAGGTAGGAATTATTATTCTTTAACTTTCGTTAAGGAAACATTTTAATTTAATTTAAATTTTAATTCCTAGGAAGCCAAAAAAAGAATATTCGCATCCAACCAGAAAGTTTTTAGATAGTTTCATTAAGAATGCAAGCTGGAATAAAACATTGGCTTTTATATTTAACAGTAATTCTTGGTGAGTTTAGACCAAGGAATTAAAATATGGCTTTATTACATCACTTTATAAAGTTGGCATGGTTGATATTTTCAACATGAAAATAGCTAACAGGTAAAGCATTAGGAGAGAGCCCCCAATGAAATTTCTTGGCTTCATAAAGTTACTGTGTAAAGCTGGGCAACTTGTTCCATCTCCTTGAGCTGCAAATAAAATGGGATCATAATAATGCAATTTTTATAAACTTTCTGTGCTTTAGAAATGCCTCAGGTGTTGTGATTCAGGATTATAATGAAATAAGGGAAAATTATAAACTAAGGAATTAGTTTATTTTTCCTCTGCTCTCCATCCAAACTTGTTCTGTATCTAAAAGACTTTTTCATTAACCATGAAATTTTATCACCTTCATTTTTTATTTCTACTTTCCCAACCTACTCCTGTAGTTACGCTATTATTTTGCCAATTTAACTATATTAACTTTCCCTTTACATATCTTCCTAATCTGTTTTATATTTATTGGCTCCTACAATGACCTTGTACCACATTTTACTTCCATCCATCAATTGATGGATATTTGTGTTGTTTCCACTTTCTGGCTATTCTGAATAATGTTGCTATGAACATTTGTGTATAATTTTCACGTGAACCTATGTTTTCAATTCTCTCAGGAGTGGAATTTTTGGATCATATGGCAAGTCCATGTTTAACTTAAGGAATTACTAAACTGTTTCCCAAAGTGCCTGCATCATTTTATATACCTACCGGCAATATATGAGGAATCCAATTTCTCCATATCCTGGGCTACACTTGTTATTGTTTGTCTTTTTCACTATAGCCATCATAGCGGGTGTGAAGTTATACCTCACTTAGTTTTGGTTTGCATTTCCCAGGTACCTAATGATGTTGAACATCTCACGTGCTTTTTATTGACCTTTTGGAGAATGTCTATACAAAGTCTATGCCCATTTTAAAACTGAGTTGTCTTTTTATCGTTGTCTGGTAAGAGTTGTTTTTTTAAATATTCGGGATACTAGATCCTTATAGGATGTTTGCAAAAATTTTCTTCCATTCTGTAGGCTCTTTTTTTTAAAATTGATTTTAGAGAGGAAGGGAGAGGGAGGGAGGAGGAGGAGAGAGAGAGAAAGGGAACGAGGGGGGGAGAGAGAGGGAGGGAAGGAGGGGGGGAAGAGAGAGAGGGAGGAAGAAAAACGCTGATGAGAGCCCTAGCCGGTTTGGCTCAGTGGATAGAGCGTCCGCCGGTGGACTGAAGGGTCTGGGTTTGGAGGAAGGAAGGAGATAGAAACATCCATGATGAGAGTCATTGATTGGCTGCCCCCCCACCCCCCCTGCTGTGGATGGAGCCTGTAACCTGGGCATTGGCCCTGTCTGGGAATTGAACCTCTATTTCTTGGATCACAGGTTGATGCTCAACCATTGAGCAACACTGGCTGGGCAGGGCCAGACTATTTTATTTTTGTTTGATTTTGGACAGAAAAAGCTACCTTTAATTGGGTGGCATTGTTTTGTTTTGTTTTTTGTGTCATACAACCTTTTGTTTTTAAGTCCTTTTTTCTTTTGATTTTTTTAGAGAGGGAGAAAGGAACATCGGTGCAAGAGAGAAACCTGATCAGTTGCCTTCCATAAGCACCCAGGACTGAACCCACACCCTGGGCATGTGCCTTCACCAGGAATCGAACTGGCGACCTTTCCATGCACCGGATGATAAAAACCTCATATTTTAAGGAGATAGTTTAAACTTTCAGGCTTATATTTTAAATCTAGAGTTATAAGTTTTCATTTGAATTCATTTAAGAAAAAATAAAGTTTTCTAAGATGATTACGATGAAATCTCATGAAAACAATCCGATTTGAGAACCCTCTTTTAATCTTATATGTGAACCCAAATATTTTCATTTGTTGATAAACTCAATGTGCATAAATTGAAAGGAAAACCAGGAGGCAAATTATTATGGAAATATGGATATATGGAACGTATATGATGTCAATCAAGTCTCAAGATCTGGGTTCAAGTTTTGGTGCTGGCACTTAAACTACTGGATTGGTCACTTTACAGCTCTTAGCTCCACTTTCCTCCTATAATAACTAAAAATCATTTCTGATTTACAGCTGCTTCATTGGAATGTATGAGCCTCAAATTGAGGTAATGTGCTTCTAAGTACCCCGTAAACTGTAAAATGCGAGATAGTTAATATTTGTATATAGCCGTAGTTAATAAGTAATCTTAAGAATCATTCCATAGATACTGTAAAAAATGCTCTTGATTTTTTCTTAGGTCTTAGGAAGATAGATGTCCAGAGTAGTTCCTATTACATTTTATATCCTTTAGCCTAAAAGCTTTCTGAGACTTTCCCCTTTCTAAATCTTAGTATTTAAAAAAAAAAGAACAAGGCAAATTACTCTCTGTCCATCATCTTTGCCTTCTCTCTTACACAATTTGTAATACTTTCTTCTATTTAAGGAGTCAGCAAACATTTTCAGTAAAGTGCCAGAGAGTTAATATTTCAGACTTTGTGGGCAACATAGGGTTTTGTCATATATCCTGCCCCTCCCCTTTTTACAACCCTTTAACAATGTAAAAACAATTCTTTGGTTGGTATGTAATATCTGGTCCACAGTCTAATTTTCGTAATTGTCTCAAAAATGCCTTTTAAATTTGTTTGAATCCATATCTAACAAGATCCATACAGATTACATTTGGTCGCTGTGCCTCTACATCTCTAAACTCGAGCAGTTCGCCCTCACTTTTCTTTCTTACTGCATTACGGCTTAATTTATATATGCACGCATTTACTGTATCCCCCCCCCCCCCCCCCGGCCGCCCCCAACACATTTAAAAGGCACCAAACACCGTGAACTTTCAGGTTCTGGAACCCGGTTTTATTTAGAAATACTGCTAGTGTTATAAAGGCACCTGATTTCTAAATTCATGTAAACCTCACTATGAAACTATGGCAACACAGTTTCATGCCTGTCACATGACCGCATCGCAAGTCAGCCAACCACAATTTTGTCCCGGGTAGATGCACCCTCTGCAGCAGGGGGCGGCACTGCCTCCGGGTGAAGCCGAGAGCCCCGGGAGCCCCTCCCAAGGCTAAGCCGAGAGGATGGTTTTCAAGTTGCAAACAAAGATAAACGAAGAACTTTCCTCTCAATCCGTAGATACGGTAAATTCCTAGAGAATGCGGTGCTAAGGAAACATCCTACGGAATTAAGTAATACAGACTGTAGAGGTTCTGCTTGAAAGAGCCATCAGACTTGGTTGAGAAGCGGGGCAGGGGTACCAGTGCGTGGATGGAGAGACGGGGGGCGACTTAGGGAGGAGGGGGAAGGGTCGGTTACACGGCGGTGATGAAAAAGTCAAGAGAAGCCGAAACGTGCTCGGCCGCTGCACGCCGGGAAAGAACCCGAGACTCAGGGGTAAAGCCCCCAGGGCGAGCGGAGTGGAGAGAGAGAAGGGAGCAAATCTCAAGGAGGAACTGCGGGAGGGTGAAAGGCAGTACCGGAGCCGGTTTTTCCAGGGACTGGAACAATCCGGAACCAGGCACCGGCCGCGAATTCCGTCGCCAGTTTCCCCGTGCCCAGGGCGAGGCCTGCGAGAGCCTCCGCACGCCCAGCAGGTGACTCAGGTAGCGATCCCGGGTGACTGACGGGACGCGCCGCACCCGTGCCTCCGCCGCGGGAAGTAGTCCCTGGCCGCGCGGGCGCCGAAGGGAGCAGGGCGAGGGAGCGCCGAGGTCCCGGGCCGTGAGTCCCGGGAGCGGCGGGCGCTCAGCCAATCCCTGGGAAGGAGCGAGCGGTTAGCTCGGCCCGCGGATCCCTCCGCCCGAGCTCGCTGTGCTCAGTCCGAGGGAGCCGCCATCTTGGATGCTGAATCTGGGTTCTGGAGTCGGTCTGTCTCCGCCGTTTTCACGCCTGGTTTCGGTCCGGTGAGTGTGGCATCCTCTGCGTCAAGGGTCTTTGTTTTCCTCCTGGCGCTGCGCCTGGAATCGAGAAGTCCCCAGCCCGGGGTTCAAACGACCCTAACGTGGCAAGTGAAGAGAAAGGGAAAGGTAGTGGGTGTGGGGGTCAGGCCGGAGGTCAGGCGGGAGAGGCTACGGCGCCGGGCCGCTCGGGGCCGGGGGCGTCACAGGGTCTCCAGCAGCTTGAGGACCGCTGGGCCGGGATACTTGAAGCCGCCAAACTTTCCTGTTGTCCTCCCTGTCCGGAGGCATCTCTTCCCTGGGGTGGGAACTCCGCTGCCTGGGCTCCGGTGCCCGTCGGTGAAGGGGCTCGGTCAGCACTTTCCGCACCGAGAAGCGACACCCCTGCCCCATTTCCTGTGGCCCAGAAGGATTTCGTGGTTGTCGCCATCGTCCGCGAGGGCCTGTTCTCCGAGTCCGGCGGGTCCCTGAACTGTGTCCTGGGCGGCCCAGAGTTGGGGCCTCTTTGGCTGGAGGAAATTGCCCTTTTCTGTAGCTGAATCAAACAGCGGCTGCAGCCTCTTTTCGCAGCCCCCTGCCTGTCCGATGAGACAGACCTTGTGAGGAGCCCATGGTCCTGTCCTTGCCCCTCTCTTTGTGTTGTCAGCGCTCCACTTCCGGGGTGCTGCGGCGGCCGGAGGTGAGGTCCTTGAGCTCGACCAGCATAGACTTTCCCGGGGAACGGGAGGCAAGAGCGTCTGTTGGATAATGAAATACTAGGAAAGGCATGGGAGAGCCATTTTCACTTTCTCTGGTAGTAAAATTAAAATGAGCTGGTCTTAATTCTTGGGGGTTGTAATTTTTCTGTTATGCTTACGTATTTATTTTAAACTTTGTATTGCGAAATTTTCAGACAGACAGAAGTAAAGAGTATAACGAATTCCCTCATCCAGCTTCAGCAACAACCAATTTTGGGCGGTGGGGGGAAAGCCCCAAACGCCTAAACTGACGCTGGCCTTCTGTTCGCCGCGTTCAGGTTCGTCGGAGCTTCAATAGGAGAAACTTACATACTCGGGCAAAGCTGCTGCTCGCGCCCACTGGTGGCTGGATTGTACATAATTCAGTATAACGATACCCAGATACTCTGTAATATGTAAGTCCCATTGTGTCCTGGGACTCGGTAAATTATTAATGTAGTTTAAAAGCTTCTGGAGGCAGTTTCACAAAAGGAAAATACATCTGATGTTTTCTATCAGTGGTATGCACAAGCAGACAAATACTGTTCCTGGTGTTCTTCCTTATATTGGACATCTTTTTGGTTTGTCTACTGTTCATTTACTTTTGTTTGGATATTACATGTTTTGAAGTTCAAGTTCAGAATTAACTGAGAGAAATAGGAGTTGTGCTGCTTAGATACAGAATGCACGGTAGTATACACCCTGAAGTCTCATGGGTGGAGGGGGGAGTGGTTCCGTTGATTGCAACTCTACTGTTTAATGAAAGTCATGGTAAATAGCCTTCTGTGGTCAAATATTATAGAACAGCTTTTTTCCTCCTTGGGTTTTTTACCCCTTTATTTCTTTGCATGAGAGTAGGTGTTAATGCTGTTTCTGTGACCGTAGGCACTAGTTTTGTTCTAAAAGGCTGAGACTTAGAGGAAAGATTTGAATAATAAGATGAGAATATATATTTTTCAAATTTTAATTAAATTTATTGGGGTGACATTGGTTAATAGCATTATATGTGTCAAATGCACAGTTCTAAATTATGTCATTTATATATTGCCTTTTTCTCTCACCACCCAAAGTGTAGTCTCCTCCTGTCACCTTTACCCTCTTCAACCTGCCCCCGCCCCCTTCTCTGGTAACCACCATACTGTTGTCTGTGAGTTTGTTTTGTATGTTTGTTTGTTCCTTTCTGTTTTATATCCCACATATGAGTGAAATACATGTTTTTGTTCTTTTCCGTCTGACTTATTTCACTGAGCATGATACTCTCAAGCTCCATCCATGGCAGTATTTTATCCTTATGGCTGAGTAATATTCCATAGTATATATGTAGCACCACATTTTCTTTATCCAGTCATCCATCGAAGGACACTAAGGTTTTTTCCATGTCTTGGCCACTGTGAATAATCCTGCAGTGAACATAGGGATACATATGTATTTATGAGTAAATGTTTTAACTTTTTTTAGTAGATTAACAGAAGAGGAATTGCTGGGTCATATGGGTCAAATTAAGATTCTTAATTTTTGAGGAACCTTTATACTGTTTTCCGTAGTTGGCTGCACTAATTTACATTCCCACCAGCAGTGTATGAGGGTTCCTTTTATCAACATCTCTCCAACACTTGTTATTTCATGTCTTATTGATTATGGCCATCCTAACAGGTGTGAGGTAGTTTCTCATTGTGGTTTCCATTTGCATTTCCCTTAGAGCTAGTGTAGTTGAACATTTTTTCGTATATTTGTTGGTATGTTTTGGGAAAAGTGTCTGATCAGATTCTCTGCTTTTTTTTTTTTCTTTAATCCTCACCCGAGGATATTTTTTCCATTTCATTTCAGAGGGAGTGGAAGGGGGGGAGGGGAGAGAGAGAAATGATGTCAGAGACACATCGACTGGTTGTCTTCTGCATTCACCCTGACCAGGGCTGGGGATTGAGCCTACAATTGAGATACGTGTCCTTGGCTCGAATCGAACCTGGGACGCTTCAGTCTGTGGGCCAATGCTGTAACCACTGAGCCAAACTGGCAAGGGCATCTCTGCCCATTTTAAAAAATAGGATTTTTTTTTTTCTTTTTGTTGAATTGTAGGAGTTCTGTATGTATTTTGGATATTAGCCCCTTTTTGGAGGTATTGTTTGCAAATATCTTCTGCCATTTGGTTGGTTGCCTTTTGTTTTTGTTCATGGCTTCTTTTGCTGTACAGAGCTTTTTAGTTTGATGTAGTCCCTATTTTTGCTTTTACTTTCCTTGCCTTTGGGGTCATGTTCACAAAAGCCTCTCTGGGACCAGGGTCTGTAAATTTAGTACCTATGTTTTCTTCTAGAGATTTTATTGTTTTAGGTCTTATATATGTCTTTAATCCCTTTTGAGGATGGTGTCAAATAGCAGTCTACTTTCATTCTTTTGCATGTGGCTTTCCAGTTTTCCCAGCACCATTCATTGAAGAGGCTTTCCTTTCTCCAGCATATGTTTTTGGCTCCTTTGTTGAAAATTGGTTGCCCGTATATGTGTGGGTTTATTTCTGGGCTCCCAGTTCTTTTCTCTTGGTCTGTGTGTCTGTTTTTCTGCCAATACCATACTGTTTTGATTAGTGTAGCTTTGTACTATAATTTCACGTCAGGGAATGTGGTAACTCTTGCTTTGTTATTTTTTCTCAGGATTGCTTTGGCTATTTGGGCTCTCTTGTGGTTCCGTGCAAATCTGATGATTTTTGTTGTTGTTCTACTGGGTATCCCCCCAAAATATATACACACTTTAACAGCTGATAGCTCAAGTTTGAAAATGAAATGTATTTTAATAAACACTGCCTTTATAATTATTCAAAGTGTGTGTATACGTATTTTTGGGACACCCTGTATTTCTTTGAAAAATTCTTTTGAGATTTTGATGGGTGGCATTAAATCTGTGTGTTGCATTAGGTAATGTGGCCATTTTAACTATGTTGATTCTTCCAATCCATGAACACGGAATATCTTCCCATTTATTTGTGTCATCAGCTTCCTTCAGCAATGTCTGTAGTTTTCAGTGTGCCAACCCTTCGCTTTGTTAGGTTCATTTCGAGTTATTTTATCCTTTTTTGTTACAACTGCAAATGGAGTTATTTTTATTTCTTTTTCTGGTATTTCATTGTTAGTATATAGGAACGCAAGGGATTTTTTTTGTCCGTTGATTTTTGTATTCTGCAACTTTGCTTTGTTTGTTTGTTTCTGATAGTCTTTTGATGTTCTCCATATAGTATGTCATCTGCAAAAAGTGACAATTTTACTTCTTTATTCCAGTATGGATGCCTTTTATTTCTTTCTCTTGCCTGATTGCTCTTTCTAGGACATCCAGTAGTACTGAGTAACAGTGGTAAGAGTGGGTATTCTTTTTTTGTCCTGATCTTAGAGGCAAAGCTGTCAGTTTTAAGGTGAGGTTTTTGGGAGAAATAGGCAGCCTTCCTGCTTCTTTGTTTTATTATCACTCCACTCCTACACCAATACATAGATACCTATCAGCAAAATCTTTCAGCTCTTCCTTCAAAATAGATCTCAAGTCGAATCACTTTCCCACCACCACCTGCTTACTACCTCCGTCTAAACTCTTCCGTCTGTTGTCTGGAATATAGTAATAGCCTTCTCCTTTGTCCTCTTGCTTCCGTCATTATCCTCCCCAATCAGTTCTCCACACAACAGCCAAAAAGACCTTTAAAAAATGTGAATCAGGTCATGTCACTTGCCTGTATTAGAAAACCATTCTGGTTTGTCAAATAATCCATCCTCTAACTGGTGTTAGTTTCTGAACTAATTTTAACTTAAAAATGGCCATTGTGCTTCTTAATCTTTTAACAGGAAGAATACCACAGCATGCTGGGCTCTGG